>NC_138048.1:49272000-49639083 GCF_964194185.1 Rhinolophus hipposideros | reverse complement strand
GCCCTTAAACCCCCCTCAATTTTTTGGATTCTTTCATCTTTTTGCTGTTCTTATTGGGTGTCTTCTGCTACCTTATATTCTAAATCGCTAATTCAATCCTCTGCTTCACCTAATCTATTGTTGATTCCCTCTAATGTATTCTTCATCTCAGTTATGGTAGTCTTTATTTCTGACTTTTTTTTAAATGTTTCCTATCTCCATTTTTATGTTTCCTGTCTCTTTGTTGAAGTTCTCCCTGAGATCATTGAGCATCCTTATAACCAGTGTTTGGAACTCTGCACCTGGTAGATTGCTTGCCTCCATTTTGTTTAGTTCTTTTTTTCTGGAGCTTTGTTCTGTTCTTTTACTGGGACATGTTTCTTTGTCTCCGCATTTTGGCTGCCTCCCTGTGTTTGTTTCTATGTAGGGCTGCTATGCCTCCGGGTCTTAGTAGAGTAACCCAAGTTAGTAGGTATCTGTCCCGTGCGACCCAGTGGTGCAGTCTCTCTGGTCACCAGAGCAGCGTACTCCAGGTGTGTCCCTGGTGTGGGTTGTGTGTGCCCTCCTGTTATAGTTGAGACTTGATTGCTGATTGCATGTCAGTGAGAGGGATTGATCCTCAGGATGATTGGTTGTGAGGACTGGCTGTGACTACATGGAGGAGCTATTGTGCAGGAGCTGACCCTACAGAGCAGGGTTCACTTTAGTGGGGCTCTAGTGACTTCCCAGTCTGCCCTTTGGGAGTGTCATACTTGAAGATTGCCGGGTGATGCTCCAGCCCAATCCAAAGCTGGACACTGGGCCTGCCAGCCCCAGAGTCTCCTGGGAGGGGACCCACTGCAGGCCAAATTCAGCTGCATTCTGTGACCTGCCCGGGGCCACCTGGCATGAGCCACAAAGCAATCCAAAGGTGGCCAGTGCCTACACTGCACTTGGAGGTGCCTTGAGAGGTCAAGCTGCAAACCCAGGTCAGGTGCTGCTAGTGCTGATCTCAGGGCTGCTCAGCCAGGGGCATGGTACATGCCAAAGCCAGATGTTGCTTGTTTGGGTTTTGTGAACCTTTGAGAGATTTTAGGAAAGTCCACAACATGAGCCAAGGCTGACTGTTTATACAGAAAAGCCACTGGAAGCAGCTTGGGTGTGTCAGAAAATTGGGTGGGGCATGGTCTCAGGGAATCACAAAAGCAGGGCAGATGAATGGTGGTAGCCAGTTGGATGGAGACTCAGATATGGTGTCTGCTTGTGTCTGCGTGCAGAGAACGGGAGGGCTCAGCAAAGAAACAATGGCTTCCACCAGCTCCTCCTTCCAGGTAAAAGCTGCCCCTCTAGCTCTCAATCTGAAGCCAGACACTTCACTTCCTCCCTGTATTTCCCTGGCATCTTTTGAGCTGTTGTCCCAGTGCTGGAGCTCAGAGCGAGTTCATCAGCGAGTAAGTCCATGCACAGTCCCTTTCAGAGGAGCACCTGATAGTGCAGCTGCCTTTTGTCTCACTCAGCCACAATCTCTGCTGGTTTTCACAGCCAGGAATTATGGGGACTTCTTGCCCGGCACTGAAACCCTGGGCTGGGGAGGGGCTAGGACCCTTTGGCGGGGGGAACCTTCACAGACAAGATATCCCTCCTGATTTTTAATGGTCACACATGGGTGTGGAACCAGACTGTTCCACATCTCTGCCCCTCCTACTAGTCTTGAGGTGGCTTCTTCTCTACGTCCGTAGTTGTCGGGCCTCAATTCAGCTAGACTTCAGGCAATTCTCAATAACGGTTATTCTGTGGTTTAGTTTTAATTGATATGGTCCTGAGAGGAGATGAGCACTGTTTACCTACTCCACCATCTTGACTGGAAACCTCCCATTTATAGCTCTTTTATTGTGGTAAAATATGCATAACATAAAATTTACCATCTTAACTATTTTTAAGTATACAATTCAGTAGCATTAAGTACATTATTAATGTTATGTAACCATCACCACCATTTATCTCCAGAATTTTTTCACCTTCCCACACTGAAACACTACACCCATTAAACACTAACTCCCCCATTCTTTCCTCCCCCCAGCTCCTGGCAACCACTATTCTGCTTTTTGTCTCTATGAATTTGACTACTCTGTGTACCTGAAATAAGTGGAATCATGTTTGTCCTTTGGTGTCTGGCTTATTTCACTTAGCATCATATATTCAAAGTTCATCCATTTTATAAAATATATAAGAATTTCCTTTCTATTTAATGATGAATAACATTCCATTGTATGTATATACCACATTTTGGTTGTCCATTCATCCATTGATGGCCACTTGAATTGCTTCTACCTTTTGCCTATTGTGAAAAATGCTGCTATGAACACATATACTTTGGTACATGTGTATTACCTTGAACAGTTACACAAATATCTGTTCAAGTCCTTGCGTTCAGTTCTTTGGGTACATACCCAGAATGGCATTGCTAAATCATGTGGTAATTCTATGTTTATTTTTTGTGGAATTGCTATACTCTTTTCCATAGAGGCTACACCATTTTACATTCCCATCAGCAATGGTTCATTTCTACACATCCTCACCAACACTTTTTTGTTATTTTCTAGTATGTTGATATTAGGCATTCTAAGGGGTGTGATCTCATTGTGGTTTTGATTTGCATTTTCTGAATGGTTAGTAATATAGAGCATCTTTTCATGTGTTTATTAACCATTTGAATATCTTCTTTGTTGATATGTCTATTGAAGTCCTTTGCTCATTTTTTAATATAGTATTTTGCTGTTAAGATGTAGGAGTTCTTTATAGATTCCAGATATCAATCCCTTATCAGATATATGGCTTGCAAATATTTTCTCCCATCCTTGGGTTACATTTTCACTGTGTTATTTGTGCCCCTTGAGGCACAGAAGTTTTTAATTTAGATGTAGTCCAATTTAGCTATTTTTTTCTTTCGCTGCCTGTGCTTTGGGTAACTGCTCGAAAATTTAAAATTACATGTGGCTCACATTATATTTCTGTTGGACAGTGCTGCCCTGGAAGCTTGATTAGATTCACTTTTGGCAAGAATACTTCATAAGCAATGCTGTGTACAATATAATACTAATATATCCCAACAAGAAGTTTATAATATCAGGTTGTCCTACTAGTAGGGATGCTGTTTGATCACCTAATTAATGTGACCTGGATTATAAAATACATTTTCCCTTTGCAATTTCTAAATAATTTGTGAGACAAATATCATCAAACCTAGATACCAGTTAGCCTCAAAGAAAGCAGCACCTACAGCCCAACACTAAGAATAATAATTAATGAGTCAGATCCTAAATGCATAACCTTCTTAGGGAGAGCCTTTCAGATAACTCTGCAGTTTTACCCCTTGATTTTGTCATGGCTGCAACAATCAGAAAACATGCCATGCTGTCCTTTCTTACATTCTCCTTCTTAATGGCTGTAAGTAATCAGTAGCACTCACTTGGGCTAGTCATATCCATTGTAACTGTACCTAAAGCTTACCCAGATCTCATTTCCCACCTTGGTACTGGCACTAACCCTCCACTCTCTGCATTTTTGAGAGTTCCCAATGGGAGTCTCTCATGCACTCAAGAACCTCTCTCCTGTTTTTCATCTCAGTCCCCACTTTTTTCTGCGACTGTGCTGACATCTGTGCCAACGTTAGTGGCTCTTAGAGCTTCCAGAGCTACAAACTTCCACAGTACCAAAGAAGTCCTATACCCCCAGAGTCTTCCCTGGTTAAAACGGTGTTGATCTGTGTGAAGTGGGGAAGAAGACCCAGGGCACTTTCCCTGGGTGCCAACTTGGTGCCCCTTGGATTTACAGCATCAGTTGTGAAATCATGTCCCTCAGTTCGTCTGAGTCACTAGAACATTGCTCATTATAAATACCCAGTATAGACACCTTGCTACCTCCTGATTCCCCTTTTCTTTCCAGGTGCCTGAGAAAAAACACCTTCCCACTTCCTTTAGCCAAATCAGCTCCTGGCAGCCATGCCTATTTTTCTTCAGAGGGATATGAATCTCATTTAGGGTCCAGATGGAGCAACTTGTCATATTCTACATTACAGTACCTATGTAGGAAGAACCACTCAGTGAAATTTCTAAATTTTCTTCTGTATGTTTGTGTGGCTGGAGCCCAAATGGCTGATGATATTATCAGAGGACTCCAGCTAGATCTCAAGGTTTATTTCCATATAGATAAAAAGAGATACTTCTGTTGTTATAATATTTTTGACTGTATTTCCTATGTGTACTAGACTTTCCAGGGTAATCACTTCAGAAGTTATAGAAATGTCTAAATAATCACTATGTTGTACATCTGAAACTAATATAATATTGTATGTCAACTGTAATTGAAAAAAAATGTTTTTTTTCAAGAGAGATACTTCTGACCCTTCCAGGAAAAACCGATGGACCCAAGGATCTCAGAGATCTAAGAAGGAAGCTAAGATTATGAACAAGTGGTATAAAATCTTAAACTATACAATTTCTGGAAGAAAACACAAGAGAAGATCCGTAACCTTGGGGTAGGCAAATATTTCTTAGTATACAAAAAACACAAATGATTGGTGTTTAATAGAAACACCAGTTTATCTAAAAAAATTAATAAATTGGACCTAATCAAAAAATTTCAATGTTGCTCTTTGAAAGACACTGTTTAAAAAATGAAAAAAAAATTTTTTAAATAAAAAAATTCTGTTTCTCCCACAGAATGGGAGAAAATATTTGCAATACACATATCTGTCACAGGACTTATACCCAGAATATATAAAGAACACTTATAGCTCAATAATAAAAATACAACAATATAATTTTTAAATGGACAAAAAATTTGAAGCAACACTTCACCAAATAAGATATGAATGGCCAATAAGCACATGAAAAATGCTCAATGTCAATAGTTGGTGTTGAGCATTAGTCATTATCCTAATTAAAATCCTAATGAAATACCATGGCACACCAATTAGAATGACAAAAAGTTAAAAAAACTGACCATATCAACTGTTGGCAAGGAGATGAACCAACTGAAACTCTCCTACAATGCTATTTGTAATGTAAAATTGTACAGCCACTTGGAAAAAGAGTGTGGCAATTAAAAAAAAAAACATTAAACATATATCTGTCATTTAATCCAGTCATTGAACTCCTATTTATCCAAGAGAATTAAAGCAAACACAAGAGTTTGTACATGAACGTTCATTTCAGTTTTGATCAGAATAGCCCAAAACAGAAAACAACTCAAATGTCTCTGAACAAGTAGATAAACAAAATGTGACATAGTTATACAATGGCATACTATTCAACAATAAAAAGGAATGAATTATTGACATGCCAATAAGATGACCCTCACGATAATTATGTTGAAGGAAAAAAGCCAGACACAAAAGAGTGTATACTATAAAATTATATTTATGCAGAATTCTGGAAAAAGCATATTTCTCTGTGGTTACAGAAGGTAGATCAGTCCTTCCAAGCTAGGAGCTAGGGGCAGAGGAAAAGATGGACTGCAAACATGTAAAGGAAACTTCGGGGGATGATGGAAATGTTCCAAGTGTTGATTTTTGATTGTGGTGGTGGTATGCACCTGTCAAAATTCATTGATTTTACAAATTGTATAAATTTACAAAGTGGAGAAGGGAGGGTTAAAGAAGAGGGGGAGTTGGAAGCTGAGAGCCCTTCACATTCCCAGGGGATGTCAGAAAAGACCTCTTTCCTGAGGTGGGAGGCTGGAAACAGCGTGGCCTGAGCGCCAGATAGTTATGTCAGAAGAGAGATCTCCCCTCTCCATAAGGACCACAGTGCTGATCCGTATGAGCCCCTGGAGCCCTGCACACATCCTGCCTAGATGGCATTTACCTTCCCAGCCCATCTGTCGCTTCTTCTAAGACTCTCTTTCTCCAAGAATTATTTTCTAATTTATCCCTGCCCATTCTGCATTCACAACATGATTTCCACTAAATCATCTATACTTCCTTTCACAGCTCGTTGTAGCCCACAGCTATAAGTGATTTTTGGGTGAGATATTACCAAGCATTTGTAAGGAGATGGGAAAATAGGGCCTTTATTCACTGCTGGTGCAGTCATTCGGAAGGACAATCAAGTACCTTAAAATCCAGCAAGCTGGCCCCTGGGTATACACCCGGGGAAATTCTTCCAGGGAACACGTGGAGATACCTAAGGAAGATCACTGCTGCACTGCTGCGGCCAACCTAGGTGTCCATCTCTAAGGATATACAAATAAAACATGCAGTATAAACAGGATAATGAACTCGATTTTTATAGAGGCAACCTCAATTGATCTCAAAAACAGAGCTGAGAGAGAAAAGTGAAAAGCAGAATGAGATTCATAGCACTATTCCATTTATGTATTACACACCCACATACAACAGCCTTGTATGTTTTTGTAAGGGTGCCCATATATCTAAATAAGGATCTGTCAGATGGATTGCAAGGACTATATTAAATATATTAGAGTGGATGCCTGTGGAGGAGGGCAATAGGATTGGGAACGGTGGATGAAAAAAGGAAGGGAAGGGAAAAAACTATAAAATAAAATTTTTTTTTTTCTTAAAAAGCGAGAGGGTTCTTCTATGGATAGATGATAATATTCCATGAACTGAGAATGGGATTAAATAAAGTATGTGCACCTGAACTCCAAAGGATATAAGAGAGAAAAAAATTAAAGCTAGATGATACATACATGCAAACATACATACATACGTAGTTTTTGTTTGTTTTTCATATACAAAATGAATGAAGTGTTTGCTAGTATGGTGTATTAGTTTCCTATTGCCACCATAAATATGTACCACAAATTTAGTGGCTTAAAACAACATAAATTTATTGTCATACAGTTCTGTAAGAAGTCCAACACAGTCTCACTGGGCAAAAATCAAAGTGTCAGCAGGGCTGCATTCCTTTCTGAAAGCTCTAGGAAAGAATCCATTTCCTTGTCTTTTCCAGGGTGTAGAGGTTACCCACATTCCTTGACTTGCGGCCCTCCATCCTCAAGGCCAGCAAAGGCAAGTCTAGTTCTTCCCATATCTCCAATTCTGACCTTCTCTTCTGCCTCCCTTTTCAGGACTCCTGTGATTATATAGGACCCACCTGGATAAGCCAGGATACTCTCCCTATCTTAAAATCAGCTAACTCCCCTTTGCCATATAAGGTAACATAGTCACAAGTTCCAGGGATTTAGGACATAGATTCTGGCACCCATCATTCTGCGTACCACACCTGGGCACATGGCAAATAGTGAAAAACACATATTCTTTCTTATTGTAAATCCAGTTATTCAGCCAAATAACAAAAAATGTGTTGAATCCTACTAGGTGCCAGTTCCCTGGGGTAAGAGCTGAGGTTACAGCAGGGGTCAGGGATTGGAGGTTTGGTGATTTTCTCTGCCTTTCAAACAAAATTCCCATTCTGGCTTATTTTAGCTAAGGGATAAATTAGAAGCAATCTGATTAAGCTGTGTCAGTACATTGTAAACGACTGGCCTATGGTAGCCTTCTAGAAGAGACATTTACATTCTTTTTTAAAGGAGCACCCTAACCCAGTGTTTCTTAAACTTTACTGGGCATACAAATCACCCAAGAATCTTGTCAAATGCAGTTTTGATCCAGTCGGGCTGGCCTGGGACCTGAGATTGTATTCCTGATGGGCTCCCAGGGCATGCTGATGCTGCTTCTCCAGGATGGCTGTTACAATCCTGAGCAAGACTCGATCTGACCCTGCTGTCAATCCATCCATGCATATGAAGTGTTGGCCTCCTCCTAAGAGGTTGTCATGCGGGGAGGCCTGCGGGGTCTCAGCTCCCGCTCCCCACATAAGAACACAGGACATGGTGAGGCTAAACAGGAACACCCATGGAGCCATAGTTAGGGGAGTCATACCACTATATTCTTGCCGGCGGCATCCGCTTCTCTGCAATCCGCTCTTGCTAGCCCCCATTTTCCTGCTAGCGTAGCCACGGCAGTTATATTAGTGGCCAATGGCTCACTGGTTACAGCTGACGGCCAACTAGCCACAGCTGATGGCCATCCAATCACAGTTGATGGCCATTGACTACCTGAGCCAGCACCTTTCTATGTGAGGCCGAGAGCCTGGAAACTGCTTTCTGGGGCTTTGTCCCCACAGAGGTTATGGTAATCAATTGGTTTGCCAAAACAGCACACTTTGTCACTAACTAAACACGCGAAACAAATGGGGCACTCTGCCTATTGGTAATGGCCTTGGTTTCCCATGAGGACAGGTTCTAACCAAAACCCACATTCCTCCCCAAAGATATAGAGCATAGTTTTTACAATCCTTGGCATAGTAATGACTCTCCTGTCTCCTAGACCAGGATTCCCAACACCCAAGGCTTCCACCCACTCAGATGGTGACCCAGTGACCCAGTACCTGGATTTATACCTATTACCGGAAATTAATAAGGTTTGAGCTATTTCAGAATTCCCCTAATAGACGAGGTAATAAAGGTTGATAACATTCAATTTATCTCCCTAATGGGGTGGAATTTTGCATTCTTGCTCTTTTGGGGTGGGGCTGGAGAGTGGGGAGGTGGAGGAGAGAGAAGCAGCAGAGCAGAGCAGAAGCAACAGGATTTCTACAGGTAACTCAGATAACATCTATAGGGACTTCTGGCCAATGAAAGAACCTTAGTAAAGCTCACGGGCCAACAAGAAGACACATGATTGCCTCAAGGTGAATCGATAATATAATTTGTAAGGTAGAAGAATGTAAGTTCCATATATACCGGTATCACGTGGCTGTTTGTGATTCATGAGTTTGGGCAATACTATTTCACAGTACACTTCTGAACACTGATGTACTTTCGTATATGTATGAATTCCCCAGATTCTTGTGTTGGCCTCAGAAAGATCTATCAGTTCAGGGAAATGAAGCAGACCTATACCTACAGTTCCTTGCTTTCTACTTGCAAAAGTAGGTACATCTCATCTCCTCGGCAGAGCGCTGTTATGCTGTTTCCCTCAAGACCTCCTTGAGGAGCTTCCATTTTATGTCATCTGTAGGCCTGCTTCCCACTTTATCCTGGGTGGATAGTTACTAAAAACCCTCCTGTATGGCCTCACACTGCTGGAGCTCCCCGACTCAAGCAGCACAGATCCCACCTTGGCACCTCTATAATGCAGAGTGGTGGTATAAGTATGAATCTCTCCAATGCAAAAAGGCGACATCCTCTGCCTAGACCAGGACTTAAGGCTATCCATTCATCTAGCACCTAAGCTGGATGTTCTCTGTGAGAGCTGGTTCCTATTGTAGAACAAATTCAGTTGGGGTCAGTCTTCTCTCCCACCCTAAGCATTCACCCAAGTATGAAAATGTAGCATTGCCAATATCAACTTATTATATTGTACACCTGGAACCGATATCATGTTGTATATCAATTATACCTCAATTTCAAAAGGTATAGAATTGTATATCAGGCAGCAGCTTTTAAGCTACAGAGTCTAATATCCGTCACTGTATGGGTAAAGGAATAGGAGGAAGTCTAGGTAAGGGAGGATCAAGATCTTCAATAGATCAAGATCAACCAGGCAATGCACGGTAGTCTATGCTCAAACGCACCGCACAGAGGTTAGTCAGGTGATTTGTTCAAGGTCATATGTCTAGTTGATGGCAATGGTGGGACAAACTCCATGTCCAACTACAAGGCTTTTTTCCACTAGAGCTTCCCTCAACTATAGGTAGAACACCCTTTCCCACCCCTGATGGAAAGACACCTAATTATGCATTCACTCATGCCTTTGAAGATACTCACCTTGAGGGCTGAGGGTCAAGGTCAGCTTTGGGGCAAATGGAGCTACTTGGGAATGCTACTGATCAGGCCTAGTTTTTTATCTCACAGTGACATCAGCCTTCCTCCTAATTCCATTTTTATGGTTTAAGCTGTTTCATTCTTTTCCTACCCAGTCCCTCTTTCTACATGCGTGATTACTATCTTGCTATTTTCAAGTTTCTCTCCAGCCAGGTAATTCTTCACTCTTTGTCCTAGAAGTGGGTTTTTCTCTTTGATTTCATTTCATTTGCCCTGGGAGGTAGGAGGGGCAGTTTATCTTCCCATCGCTCTGTTCACATCTCACTCAATTTTTCCCATCTCTCCACTTTTCATCATTTTAATACTTTCGACTTCCTCTCTCCTCTCTTTACCACTTATCTTGGAATGATGGCTCCGGAATTTCTTGCCCTCACCAAAATTGGATGGCTTTTCTCCCTCTGCTTAAGAGGGGAAGAGCTGCGAAAGCCCCAAATGCCATCTTTCATCTTATTTCCTATTTCCAGCACTTATCCTATGTATAACTCTGCCTCCTTCATAACAGATTGACACAGCACTCTGCTTGCTTCCCAGAATAAAGGCAATTCAAGAACGAGAGGCAAGTCCAAGCTCTGAGGATTCTTCTTCAGTCAGGCGTTTGTTAGGAGTTTTTCTGCCAGCATTTGAGAAGTGTCTCTGCTGGCAGCTGTTCTTCTCTGAGCCCATCTTCCGCTGTCCTGGAAACTCCTTCCATATAGGATTTTCTTCCTAGCAGATTTCCCTTCCTGATCATGTCTGGACCAAGCTTATGTTAATGGTGGTTTTTATTCCCCTAGCATACATTGACTATACCATAAAAGATACTTAAACATTTGTTGGCTAAATAAATGTTGGAATATTAAAAATAAGTCATAAGTGAGTTTGTAAGAAACCAATATGGAATTAGAGCTGATCCACATGGTGAAAAACACATCTAAAAATTCACATTTTAAAAACAAAACCCAATTCATATTACATCCAATATCTCTTATTTCCCCTTCACCAAATCATTATAAAACCTGAATGAAGAAACAACATTTACAGAGCCCCTCCCATTATTAGGAATTGTGCTTTACTTCAATGATTTCATTTGTTCCACAACCTCTGAAATGAATATAATTATTCCCATTTTGTGGGTAACAAAACTGAGACTCAGGTAGGTGAGCAGCTTGCCCTAAGGAACATAAGCAGTAAGTGAATTTGATCCCAGTCCGTCTGCCTTCAAAGCTCACTTTGAAGACTGCATGAGGTCTTGAAACACAGCAATTAAGTCACACATGATGCCCTCTGGTTCAGCCTGTGTTCCCTTGCCTATTTCTTTCCTGCTTGGCACATAGTAGGTGCTCAAACAAATATTTGTTGAATTAAATTATGAATGTATCCTGTAGACTCAGTTTCTTAACCTGTTATTATTCTAATATTCAGGGCTAGACATAGACACTTTAGAAGAAACCCAGCATCAAGCTTCAGAAGATCATCAGATGGGGACACACGAGCCAGTGTTCTCTGTTTTCATCTAGGAAAACAGATATGGGATGAAACCTTAGTAGGCAGGATTTAGGTTAGAACCAAGAGAAACATTGTAAGATGCTGGACCAGGCTGCTGAGGAAGACAAGATCTTTTGTCTTCAGATCCCCATCTCTCTGGGATAAGCCCGACTCCTGCCTGCTGGGAAGGCTCTGATTTTGTGTGTCTGCAGAGGCACCAGGAGCTGCTCTTTTGCATTTGTGGCGACAGTAAGAGGAGACTGCTGCAGAAACTGCCCTGTTCGATGGCATCCTCTTCACAGTAATGCGGAGTTGCTAGCTCCCTTGATTGCTCTCTGATGCATAGTTTTAATTGTATCCTTGCTTTTATGTAGCGAATAGAATCATGTTCCCAAGAGGAGGACTGGGAAAACCCACTGCCACCCTGAATACAAATAGGAGCCTGCAGAAACTGCTGCTTCATGGGCACAGGGAAAAGGAGATAAGGGAGGATAGCTACCTCCAAAGGTTTGGGGTTTAGGCGTAGAGGGATCACTGTCCCCCTTGCCTTCTTCTAGGAATATAAACACCAGCAGTATTATTCATAGGACACAGCCCGGAAATTGCATAGGAAATTGCCTGTGGGGGAGGGTTTATGTGGTGCTGAAAACCTACCATACCACCCCCCCAAAAAAGCTGTCCCTCACACACAGGAGCTTCTATGAACTAATAACATTGCTGGTAGAATTATCTATTGCCTTCCTCAAATTTTTATGCATGTTCCTATACAAATGATATCACATTGTATGTAAATTTTGCAATCTGCCCTTTTCAGCTCATGTTGTAGTTTCTAAGCTTTGGGAAGGGGTGTGGTAAAATCCAGCCATTTTACAGTTGAAGGTGACATCAGATAGAAATGGCAGCAGCAATTGGCACTCCTGGGTCAGCTCCCGGGAGCTTGAACAGTCCTTTCCCACCCGTGGTGTGGGTCACCCATTCAAACAACGTCATGGGACAGTGGGCAGTGTTTGGTTTTAGGAGGGAAAGATTTTAGAAGGTTGTTTTCTTTCCCTATCTCTCAATTTCTTTTATTTTCCAAATTTCACAATAAACCATTATCACCTTGATAGTCAGAACATTTTATTTTAAATGTTTCTTCTTTCTGCTGCCAAGAAAGCAGCAAGGCATTAGAACCTGAATTAGCTGCAGAAGAGCAAGCTACCCAGGCTCATCTCACCATGCTTTAGGCTCTTCCTCTGTGAAGTGGGACAATCACCCGGGACCTTCTCACAGTAGAGGCTGTAACACCATCTGTATCATACAGAGAAGGTATGTGGGACAGGTGAAAAGATAAGCAGCTCATCTCTGGGAGATGGCTGAGCTTCATGGTCCACATCTGACAGACCCCACCCCACCCCACCCCCACTGCAAGCGTCTCAGAGGAAGAACATTCATTCGCCTTATTTACGAGCTTAACTTCACAATTTAGGCATCATTGAGAACAGATTAGAACTCAGGTATCTTTAGACCCTGACAAAAAAAGAGCCAAGCTATTAATACTTTCTTTTCTCATTGCTCACTTGCAGGGCTGACTTATTAAAAAGGGGACCCAGGGACCAGTGCCTAGGGACCAAAATACTTTTAGGGGTCTACAAAACTGTTTTAATACACAATACGAATGTATGTGCCATATGCCAACACACTTGTAAAATAAGTTTTCATACTTGTAATGGCAGAAGGGGCCCACAAAGGCAAAAGTGCCGAAGGTCCATGAAAGTCTTAATGGGGCCCTGTTCCGCCTACATCGGCTTCATTTTTTCCAAGCCCTTCTATGAAATCATGAAGGTGGATCATGGATCAGAATGCCTGCCACTTCTCTCTGTTCACTTCTTCATCCTTTTGGTACAAAGAAAATGGAACTTGAGCGTGGATTTTTGGCATGAAAATAACCAGATCCATGAGTTCAAACCGAGACGCCCACAGCAGAAGCCGGCAGTTGGAGACATATTTAGCAGAGAGGAGAAGAAATAGTGTTTTAAATTGTCCACACAAACAACCGTTACAACACAGGAAGGAAAAGAAGCAATAACTCTAGGTAATGACTTGGATTTTCCCCCTTTTCTTAAGAATGATTACCCCTGATTCCTTAGGATAAGATTTCTGTAAGATGTGAACATCCCCTTTAATAACTCTGGTTCTTCTTTTCAGATCAGAGTTATAAATAAATCAGTACAATTTGCAAACCATTTGATTATATCACTGTGCTTTCCCCAGATTCCCTAAGGAGGCGCTTACACCACTTTTTGCCTCATTAAATATTTAAATAAAAACTCGAGGTGAATTGTGGGACAAAGGCATTTATGAAGCACATGTTTGGGTACAATGCAGCACCAAGTTTTAGTCTCAGAGACCAAGTAGAACACTTGGTCCCTGCAGACCAGCAATGGAATAATGCAGCAAAGAGAATTTGGATTTCAAGGGAGGAAGCCGGTACAGAAACCCACAATCTTACTTCATTCCCTTATTCAGCAGCCACAAAGACACAGAACACCATGAGGACCCAGGAAGTAAGCAAAACAAAGCAGCTGAGCAGCCAACCTCAAGTCACAAAGCTCAGGCCTCGGTTGGTTTTAAATACATCACGGAAAAGTTCAAGTCACCCTTAAATACCCGTAGTATGCAAGAAAATATGTCGTTTAAATCCAGAACACTTTGTTTATGAAATCAGGTGATTTTTTTTTCACAATTTTCATCGGTAGACATAGAGCACGGCACCAAAGGGTGTAAAGGAGGTGTTCAATAGCCCCAATGCACAGGAGTTTTCAATGTGTTTGGGAAACACGGGGAAGACTTGAGGTCCGTGGATCTCCGTGGCAGCGGAAGGGACATGCTGAATGGCACAGGAGGGTCCCTACTGTAAGTTCTGCAAGGGAGCCAAGAGAAAGGCTAATCTTCGAGTGTCATTGAGGATCACAGGAAACAAATAGCACACTCGGAGGATTTAACTAAAAGAGTTTAACCAAGAAAATACGGACTGAGGTGTGGGTGGAGTTAAGCCAACGAATCCAGTGGAGAACTCGGAGACTAGCAACAGTGGGCATAGTTACCACGTTGAGCCCAAATGGGCAGGGCAAAGAGTGAGGTCACTGGAGCCCCGGTGAGAGCTGGTGCCATGGAAGAGGGGATTCTGCGCGGGAGCTGTGGCTACAAACGTGATGCAGGAACTGAGGGTCAGCGGTGGGGAGTAAATACCCAAGCAGTGGTCCCCTGCTGACACCTCCCACAGGCCCAGCCCAAACCCTAACTGGAGGAAAGGGAGCCAGGAGATGCAGTTTGGGGGGCACAGATTGGGAGAAAGAAGAGTAGCGAATGGGCATAGGGTGACAAATGGAAACTAGCCCGGCACACAGGCTGGACACTTTGCTATGGGCTTTAAGAGAAAGGGAAGATTTCTTGGCATAGAAATGGAAGGTAGAGAGCATCTTGGGCAGAGGAAAACATGAATATACAGGAAATGGGAAATAATTTTTTTCAGCCAGGTAACATGTGCAAAGTGCATTTTCTTAAGAAAGGGCGGACTACAACGTTGCGGAAGCTTGGAGGAATAGACCTAGAGCAAGGTTTCTCAATCTCAGCACTATTGTCGTTTTGGCCTGGATAATTCTCTGTTTGGAGGACTGTCCTATGCCTTGTAGGATGTTTAGCGTCATCCCTGGCCTCCACCCACTAGATAGAGTAGCACCCTTCTCCCAGCTGCGATCATGGAAAGTGTCCTGAGACATTGCCAGATGTCCTCTGGGGGGCACAAAATTGCCCTCAGTGAGAACCACTGGGAGAGGAAAGGAAGGAGACTGGAAGCAGAAATCTGTTGAAACAATGCAGACAGGAGACGCTAAGGTCTTAGACCAGTGTGGAACAATGAGACTGACAAGAAAAGGATATTTGACACAGATCTTGAAAATCAGGAGCAGGCAGCCTGTGTGGGGAGAAAGAGGAAGTGGTGGGGGGTGACGTTGATGTTTGTAGATTGGATAACAGGGAGAATGATGTCTCCACTGACAGAGCAGGAATGTCTGAGGCTGGCCCTGGGGGAACATGAGGTGTCTTTTGTGAACTTGTTTGAAGCAAGCCCAGGACCTTTAGACAAGGGACTGAGTTGAGGAAGGAGGTGGAGACTAGAGATGTGAATTTGAGTCATCCACACAGAGAGACAAACTTCTGTCCTCCTATGGATAGATGGTCTCGTGAAGGAAAGATGGAGAAAACCAAGAACTGAACATTTCTTTTCTGTTTTTGTTTTGTTTTTTTTTTTTGGGGGGGGGGGAATGGTATACCTATTTAGAAGAAGAATAATGTGAGATAGAAATAGAAGGTTCTAGAGACAAGAAAACCAGGCCGTGTTTTGAGAGGGAGAGCGGGCTGGAGTCTAGCTCGTGCTCCACTTGCCAGCCCGTGTGCCCCAAGGACTATGTCTGCCACGACAAACCGCTTTTTTCTAATGGACACAAAGGTGCAATGTAGGCTGGGGGCAGCCCTAAGGAGAATCAAAGCCACCAGAGAAGCCACAGTGTCAAGGAGGGAGAAGTTTTATCTGTCTTGTCTGCTCCACCCCACCCCCAATGGTTAATGTTCTTTTGTTGCTTTCTAATCACTCAAAATCCTTAAAACAGTAGACTTCGATTAGGTGGCCTTTTTCCCTTATAGGTTATAGGAGGTGTTGCTCCCCTACAGGTGGGAAGGAAAGGTTACCCAGAGAGGCAGCAGGAGGTAGAGGGAATACAGAACCACAAAGCGTAGGTGTGCTTATCTGCCTCCAAAGGAAGAAAGAGTGTGTTTTCTTGGTTTGTTTTTTTGTTTTCCCCTGACAAAGATACATTTTGCGGTAGGCAGGATTCTAACATGGCCCCAAGATTCCAGTCCCCTGGTGTGTGTGGCCTGTATAATCTCATCCCTTTGAGTGTGGGTGGGACTCACAGGGATAGGATGGGATATCACTCTTGTGCAAAAGGAAATGTTCAGATATAATTAACATCCCTCATTGGCTGACTTTGAGTTCCTAACAAGGGAACTTATCCTGGGTAGGCCTGACCTAATCAGGAAAACCTTTAAAACAGACAAGAGGCAAGAGCACATGCCCTTTGCTGAAGGAGAAAACCAACAGCCATGTTGTGACTTGCTGTGAGATGGCCGCTTAGCTAGGACCTGAGGGTGGCTTCTAGGAGCTGAGAGTGATTTCTGGCCAACAGTCAGCAAGTAAACAGGGACTTCAGTCTTACAACAAGGAACTGAATTCTGTGACAACCCGTGAGCATGGAAAAGGACCCTGAGCCTCATACAAGCCCCAGCCCACACCTAGATTTTAGCCTGGTGAGTTCCTTAGCTGAGGATCCTGCCACATGGTCACTGAGATCATTAATTTGTGTTGTTTTTAGTTGCTAACTTTGTGGTAATTTGTTATGCAGCAGAATAAACTAATGTATGTATGAAGAAAAATTATGTCCGTAGGGTAGACTGGCTCCGTAAGGAGACTGACAGCCACACCTCACAGCTGAGCCCCAGAAATGTGCAGGGCCTGGGCAGGCTCCCCCTTGTGGTAAAACCATTGCCACACCTCAGTCCCAGCTTCACCATTACCCAAGTAGCCCGTAGGATGGGGCCCCATCTTACTGTCTCCTATGAAATTGCAAACGTAAGATGTGGGAAAGGGAAGGACAATATAAGTCGCACAGGATATGTCAAACTTACTTTCTGAGCTGAGATGGTGGTGGCACTAAGGCCAGTCAGGATTTTCACCCCTGGTGCCAGACTGTCCTTACTTGGCTAAATACAACATTAGCCCCTAAGATACAGCTAGCAAAGCTGAATGGACACTGAAGTATCACTTCTCAGGAGGGGCTCATGGAAGCAAGAAGGAGGAGGAAGAAAGATAGAGAAGAGGAAAAAACAGGAGAATTTTATTCAGTAAACAAATATTTATGGTGTCAATCATGTGTGCAGACCTGTTCTAGGCCCCAGAAACACACAGTGAATAAAGCAAAAACCCATGCACTCCAGTGAGAGAACACAGACAAATTAATAAAACAAAATTTTAAAAGTACATAGTATGTTGTGATAGTAAAGCAAAGGAGTAGTTGGAAGGTATGCTGCTATTCAATTCTAAATAGAGGGGTCAGTGAAGGCTCCCTCAAATATACATTTGAATACAGACCTAAAAGAACTGAGGAGTGGAGCATGTGGCTATTTGAGAAAATCATGTTCCAGGGAAAGGAAATGCAAGTGCAAAGGTCCTGAGGCAGTTAGAGGGCCTTCTTTTTTTAATTAAAATCTGTTGGGGTGACCATTGTCAACAAAACTACATAGGCTTCAAGTGTACAATTCTGTAATACATCATCTATATATTACATTATGTGTTCACCACCCAGAGTCAGTTCTTCTTCCATCACCGTATACCAAACATTTGGGGTGCCAAACAAATGTATACAAGTGGATACTTTAGTCAATGTTGCTCAAGCAGTAGTTTGCCATAGTCAGAAGTGTCTGGACGCTGATGGTAACCACTTTGAGCACCTCTTGTAATTGCAGAAGTCAAATGTGACTTGTATTCATCTTTTGTTATTGGTATACATTGAGTATTACAAGTTTAATGGTTTCCTTTCTTAAAATGTGTATACATTTTTTTGGCACACTCTGTATTTGACCCCCTTTACCATTTTTCTACCACGCCACCCTTCCCCTTTAGGCCTCTAGTAAGCACTAAACTTCTCTGTATCTATAAGTTTTTGGTTTTTTACTTGTTTGTCTTGTTCCTTTGCTCCCTTCAGTTTTATATCCCACATATGAGTGAAGTCATATGGTTCTAGACTTTTTCTGTCTGACTTATTTCACTTTGCATAATAATCCCTAGAACCACCCATGTTGTTATAAATGGCAGTATTTCATCTTTTCTATGGCAGAGTAGTATTCCATTGTGTATAGAGACCACGTCTTCTTTATCCAGTCATCTATTGAAGAACACTTTGGTTGTTTCCGTGTCTTGGCCACCATAAATAAAGCTGCAATGAACATTGGAGCACATACATCTTTACAGATAAATGTTTTCAGATTTTTTGGGTAGATACCCAGGAGAGGGATTACTGGGTCATTCTTAATTTTTTTAGGAACCTCCATACTCTTTTCCATAGCAGCTGTACCAATTTACATTCCCACGAACAGCATATGAGGGTTCCTTTTTCTCCACAGAGAAAGGGCCTTTCTTATGAAAGGCCAGTGTGGTGAGAGGGAAGTGAGGAAGAAGAAAATAAGAAAATGAAGGGTCAGAGAAATGAACACCTTGTAGATACTGTCTTTTACTCCAAGTAAGGTGGGAGTCACTGAGGAGTCTAACAGACGAGTAACATGATCAGTCAGGTTTTTGAAGGGTCACTCTGGTAGCTGTGTTGAGAACAGACTATAAGAGGGCAAGAGTGGAAAAAGGGAGACAAGATAAGAAGCCATTGCAGTGGTCCAGGTAAGAGAGGAGGTTTTCTAAACCAGGGTGGTGCTGGTGGAGGTGGAGAGAAGTGCTCAGGTTCTGGATATCTTCTGAAGACAGAGCCAGCCATGTTCATCTGATTGATTTCAGGTGTGAGAGAAAAAGCAGCCAGGGATAATGCCAAGGTTTGTAGTGTGAACAACTCCAAGAATGGAGCTGTCATTGGCTTATCTGGGGAAGACTGGAGGAACTGGTTTGGAAAGAAATATCAGGAGTGTACTTTGGGGCATGTTAAGTTTGGAAAGCCTATTTGAACACCTAGGGGTGCCATCAAGTAGACAGTTGGATATTGTAGTGTGGGTTTAAGGGAAGGATTGGGGCTGGAGATATAAATGTGGTATCTAAAACATGAGACTGGACGATATTTAAAAGGGGTGGGGGGGAGTGTGGATAGAGAAGAAGTCCCAGAGTAAATCCTGGGACTCTCCAACATTAAGGTATCAGAGGGAGAGAGGAAGAACCAGTGTTTCAGTTTGGCCTGCTATAACAAAATACCAAAGGCTGGGGGCTTAAGCAACAGAAATTTATTTCTCTCAGTTCTGGAGGCTGGAAAGCCCAAGATGAAAGTGCTGGCAGATTGGGTTCCTGGACCCACATCAAGGTTTGCAAATCGCTGCCTTCTCGCTGTACTCTCACAAGTCTTGAGAGAGTGAGTTCTGGTCTCTCCCTCTTCTTATAAGGGCCCTAATCTCATCGTAGGGATGCTATCCTCATGATTTCATCTCAACTATCTCCCACAGGCCCTACCTCCAAATACTATCACATTGGGAACTTGGACTGTAACATATGAATTGAGGATGGGGGCGCGGGAGCAGGGGGGACACAAACACTCAGTCCACAGCAACTAGAAAAAAAAAAGACTGAGAAGGAAGAGCCAGTGAGGAAGGAGAAAAACCCAGAGAGCGTTATGCCCTGGAAGCTAAGGAAAGAGTTTCAAGGATGAGAGAGTGATCGAGTCAAATGCTGCTGATAGGCTAAGTGGAGGCAAGGAGATAACCTTTGATTTAACGTCATGTCACTTGGGATCTTGACAAGAGTCGTTTAAATGGAGTGATGAGGATGAAAGCCTGATTCAAGTGGATTCGAGAGAGAGGGGGAGAGAAATTAGAGGTGGCAAGTACAGACAACTCTTTTAAAGAACTTTGCAACAGAGGGAAGCACAGAAATGAGGCAAAGCTGGAGGGGAATATGATGGGAGAAATGTTTGTATGTTGATGCAAATGAGGGGGAAACAAAATAATGAAAACATATAGTCAATTCTCAATGACACAAGAAAATAGAAATAGTGTGACCGACTTGATGTGTTTACTTGAAAAGATTTTATGTAATACCTGAAACATATAAAAGAGTGCATAGAAGCCCTGACACATAATGAATACCCACAAAACCACCATCCACACCAATCACATCGATGTGCTCTGCTCTCTCCCATGCCCCTGCTCTCAGAAGAAAGCAACTGTCCTGAAGTTTGGAATGATCACTTCTTGTAAAGTCATTCTCTTCACTATATTCTGTCGTATTTATCGACCGATAGATCCAGGATAACCTCACCTGTGCCCCTCAACCCGGCCTCCTGCACATAGACACTTCAGTCAGACAGTATCATGAAATTCCTCTTTTTTATTTAACCTGCCTCACTAAAATTCTGTTTTTCATCTTGTATCTCCAGCTGGCTGCTGCTTTGCTGGAAACAGCCCTTCTTCTACATGAAGATCATTATTATTCCTTCCTGTCTGTATCACTTACTGTGCAGGCAGGCAGGAAGAGACCAGCACAATCTCTTCCCTCAGGCACATACAGAACAGACCCCAGTGGCCTTTTTCTCCCGGAAGATACACCTACAGCCCTCAAACTTCTAGTCTCCCCGCTCCAGTCCTAAGGCACACACTGCTGGATAAGTGCCTACACCAAAGCCTGGTAACAGGAAAGCAGGTGATGGCCAGGGGTTAGTTTCTTTTATCCCCAAATCACCTGTGGGCTAGTGGCTTTCCCCATATCATCCAGAATTCTCCAGGTGTGTAAGAACCTGCAAGACTTTGACAAATGCCAACAGACGGGGCCCTTTACAAATGGATGACAGCAGTCTCTGAAAAGCCCTCTGCATACATAAACCAGCTCTCTGAATTGTTCACTGATGCTTGAAATTGCTTTAAGGAGAGACAATGGCTTTCATCTCAAAACTAGAGAAACCTTTGAAGACCCTAGATGAACTCACTGATTTAGACTAGTGCATAGTACTGTACAAATGGGTTGAAAGATTGGGTTGTGCAATGGGCACCTTTAAAAAAATGGGTGTAACAGAGAAAGATGGGGCTTTTTCTTGCTTCCTTAGGAGCTTAGAAAAAGCAAAATCTTGAAATCAGAAGACCTGGTGTCATGGTTGGCCCTACTGCCAGCTGTTTGACCAGTCAGGTTTCTCAAAGTTTTGAGCCTGTTTCTTATTTCTAAAAGGAATGTAAGTACCTACCTACAGAGTCACTATGAGACTTTGGTGCCATTGTACGAGGTGAATATTTTCCTTCATTCTCTTGTTGGCGTGGGCATCTGGAGTTCTGCTCCCATCCACAGGAACTCTGTGGCCTTTCTTAGCATTATAGAGATGAAGAAGGAACCTGGAACCACAGAACGGTGGGTTCAAATCCTAACTCTATTACGTAACTAAATTTATTGGGGTGACATTGGTTGATAAAATTATACAGGTTTCAAGGGTACAATTCTATAATACATCATCTGCACATTGCATTGTGTGTTCCCCACCTAGAGTCAAATCTTCTGTCACAATTTGACCTCCTTCACCTTTTTCTGCTTCCCCCCTACCCTCTTTCCGTCTGGTAACCACTATGCTGCTGTCTGTGTCTACTCTGTCATTGCTAACTGTGATCTCAGGCCAGTTACTTGACACTCTGCCCTGCTTCCACCTCTGTAAACGCAGAAACTAACAGTGCTTGCCTCAGGGGTGATCATAATTAAGCGCGTTAATCCGCGGCTTGCACTTCGGCACCGTTCTGGCAGAGCCACAACAACAACAAGAAAAAGCCCTGCAGAAATGCTTGCGACTGTTATTCCCAAGGGCTTCTCCTCACCTGCCCCCTTTCCTCAATCCAAAAGATCATTTTACGCTCCTCCATTTCCACTCTCTAATGTACGAAAGCCCCCTGTAAATTTCCACGCATTCCCCCAGGTTTCCTAACGCCCCATCCCCATCCTTAAACCACCCGGCCAGGTGGTCCTCCCGCCACTGGCAAACCCCCAAGCAGTTCTCGGTCTCTCCCAAACCCGCCCTGGCGGGACACTAGTAACCTAGACCCGGTGGGAGGTAGTGGCCGAGTGGGGAAAGGCTGGGTGACACGGGGGGGGGGGGGGGGGGGGGCGGGGCTGCGGCTCTGTGACGTGGCACCCGGGCTCCTCCAACGCGGTTGCCAGGGTGCCTCTGCGTTGGGGTTGCCAGGCTAAGGTCAAACGCTAACAAAGCGTGGCCTCGCCCCGCCTCTGCTGTTGCTCAGGGCCCACGCCACGCCGGTACCGCCCTTGTCCCCCGCCCAAGCCCAAGTTGTGCTGCTTGCCCCCTGTGAAGAGTGCCACTGGATCTTTCTGCACACTCTTGTCTGAGGCCGGGCGCGAGTCTGGCACCTGGTGCCAGACAGCTCGTTTGGGAGCGAGCTTCAGGTAGCAACCCCGAGGGGGAAGTGGAGGGAGGGGAACCCTGTGAGCTCCCAGAGGGCTGCACAGGTCTGAGGGAAGAGTCCTGCCCTGAGCCCACCTGGATTCTGAATCCCTGTTCCCAGAGCAAGAGGACAGGACTGGGACCTGTAAGGGAATATGACCATAGGTGATTATTGCTCTCTGCCCATACCATATGCACCCAGAACTGCCCATACCATATGTACCCAGAACTATTTTGTGATTTCTTACATAGAGGGCAGTGATTTGAAAACAACAGAATGTGGGATCAGAGCCCCCGCTGACTAGCCAAACCTCTGCTTTTTCGTCTGTAACGTGGATATAAGAATACCTATGGGGAGGATTGTCATCAGGACCAGTGGGCATGACTAGCACTTTATAAACTGCTATCGTTGATTGATTTTCCTAACATCTATTGAGCACTGACTGTATTCCAGGCACCCGACTAGGCATTGGGGATTCTGTCCTGAGCAGAAATTGACTGTCCCTGCCCTCAAGTTTACAACTCTTGGGGGGAGGCAAGGTGTTCATCAAAGAATCATGCAAATAATGTAAAATTGAAGCCAAGTGTTGCCAAGGAGAGTTGGGTAAATGGTGCTCTGAGACGGTGTAGTGGAACTGACAGAGAACTCAGGGAAAGCGGAGCTGAGGTCTGAAGAACCTGTGAAAAGGCAGGGAGTGCATTCCAAGCGAGGGTAACCTTGAGTCCCAAACCGACCACCGCCTATTCCAAACCCAGACAAGTACATACAGTTGCCTGGTCCTGGGTTCTAAGATCTGTTCATAGAAACTGCCTCTGAGATCCTGGTGTCTGGAGCCTTTCATTCGTGTAGCTGGAACCTCTCGTTTATATAACCGGAGGCCTGTTTAGCCCACACCAGTAAAACCAAATGAGAAATTTCAGAACAAATCTATATTCCATATTTGATTAGATCTATATTCTTCAGTACTCAGCATGTATGTGTTGGCCAGAATTCCACACTGGGAGGTATGTCGGTTTCAAAAAGAGGAAATCTGTTGAATTTTAAGAGCTGCGGGGGAGGGAGCTCAAATGGATAATTGAGGAAGGTCTACTATACTGAGAGCCTTAAGAATGGAAAAGAATTTTACAAAACATTGGAATCATGGAATGTTAAGGTAGAATGGACCTTTCCCCACTTCTTTTATCTGATGTAAACAAATGTCCATATTACCCAAACAGAAAAGTTGGGCTTTGCAGACTCTCCAAACTAAGGAGCCTATGATTCTAAGTTTCTGTGGCTTAAAAGTACATGGAATATGCCAAAAAATTGGACAATCTACAATAAGTGGATAAATTCCTAGGAACATATAATCTTCCAAGATTAAATCAAGAAGAAACAGAAGATCTGAACTGACCTATTACTACTAATGAAATCAAATCAGTAATCAAAAAACTCCAAATAAACAAAAGTCTTGGACCAGATGGTTTCACAGGTAAATTTTACCAAACATTCAAAGATGGATTGACATTAATCTTTCTTAAAATATTCCCAAAAACATTCAATTGGAGTGAAAACTCCCAAGCTTATTTTATGAAGCCACCATTACCCTGATTCCAAAACTAGACAAAGACATCACAAAAAAAGAAAATTATAGGCCAATATCCTTGATAAACATAGATGCTAAAATCTTAAACAAAATATTAGCAAACCCAATTAAGCAATACATTAAAAATATTATACACCGTGATCAAGTAGGATTTATTCCTGGGATGCAAGTTTGGTTCAAAATCTGCAAATTAATTAGTGTGATAAACCACATAAACATAATGGGGAAAAAAATCATATGGTCATATTAATAGATATGGAAAAAGCATTTGACAATTCCAGCATCCATTTAGGATAAAAACTCTCAGCAAAGTGTGAATAGTGGGAACATACCTCAACATAATAAAGGCCGTCTATGACAAACACACAGCTAACATCACACTCAATGGGGAAAAGCTAAAAGTGTTTTCCTTAAGATCAGGAACAAGACAAGGATGTCCACATTCACCACTTTTATTCAGCATAGTGCTGGAAGTCCTAACCAGAGCAGTCAGACAAGAAAAAGAAATAAAAGGCATCCAAGCATCCAACAAAAGGAAGAAGTAGAACTATCATTATTTGCAGATGACATGATACTATAGAGAACTAATAAATGAATTCAGTGAAGTAGCAAGATACGAAATTAATATTAAGAAATTGGTTGCACTTTTTTAGCATCTGTATACATGTTTATTAACTATTTAATGTTTACACACCAAATACATACATAAATGTTTTTGGAATCTCAGAGTTCTTTGATGATTATAATATCATTGTCAAATAAACATGGTAGAGACTTAAATATTACATCATTCAGATTATTTTTTAAAAGGGATGAGCCTCTACGAGATCACTCCAACATAATTTTCTGTTAACTATAGCAAAACTGGGGTCCTAGTAGGTGTCAGAATTAGAACACATAATCCTCAAATTTATATGGAACCACAAAAGACCCCAAATAGCCACAGCAATCTTGAGAAAGAAGAACAAAGTTGGAGGAATCACACTACCTGATATAAAACTATACTGCAAGGCCATAGTAATCAAAACAGTATAACTGGCGTAAAAACAGACACACAGATCAATGGAACAGAATAGAGAGCCCGGAAATAAATCCATGCTGATATGGTCAATCTATGACAAAGGAGGCAAGAATATACAATGGAGTGAAGACAGTCTGTTCAGTAAATAATGTTGGGGAAACCGGACAGGTACATGCAAAAAGAAAGAAAAAGAAACTAGACCACCTTCTTACACCATATACAAGAATATACCCAAAACAGATTAGAGACTTAAATGTAAGACCTAAAACAATAAAACTCCTAGAAGAAAACATAGGCAGTAAACTCTGACATTGTCCTTAATAATATTTTTTCTGATATATCTCCTCAGGCAAGAGGAACAAAAGAAAAAATAAATAAAATGGGACTATATCAAACTAAAAAGTTTTTGCACAGCAAAGGAAACCATCAACAAAATTAAAAGACAATCTACTGAATAGGAGAAGATATTTGCCAATGAAACATCCTATAAGGGGTCAATATCCAAAATTTATAAAGAACTCACAAAACTTAACACCAAAAAAAATCCAATTAAAATATGGGCAGAGGACCTTAATAGACATTTCTCCAAAGAGGACATACACATGACTTATAGATATATGAAAGTATGCTCAATCATGCACTAATCATCAAAGAAATGCAAATTAAACCATCATGAGATATCACCTCACACCTGTCAAAATGGCTATTATCAATAAATAAACAAATAGCAAATGTTTGCAAATAAATAAACAAAAAGCAAAGATGTGGAGAAGAGGAAACCTTCATGCAATGTTGGTGGGATTGCAAAATGGTGCAGCCATTATGAAAACAGTATGGAGGTTTTTCAAAAAATTGAAAGTAGAACTACCCATGATCCAGCAATTCCACTTCTGGGTATTTATCCAAAGAAATCCAAAACACTAATTCAAAGACATAGATATATAAGCCCAGAAAGCACAGAGAGTACCAAACAAAATGAACCCAAACAGTCCCACACCAAAACACATTATAATTAAAATGGTGAAGGTTAAAGACAAGGAAAGAATCCTAAAAGCAGCAAGAGGAAGGCAACTAGTAACTTATAAGGGAGCCCTCATAAGACTGTCAGCTGATTTCTCAACAGAAACTTTGCAGGCCAGAGGGATTGGCACAAAATATTCAATGTGATGAAAAGCAAGGACCAAAAAACCAAGGGTAATTTACCCTGCAAGGCTATCATTTAAAATCAGAGGATGGATAGTTTCCCAGACAAGAAAAAGCTAAAGGAGTTCATTACCACCAAACCAGTACTACAAGGAATGTTAGAGGGACATCTTTAAAATGGGGGAAAATCATAATTATGAATACATAGATACAGAGAACATTTTGATGAACATAGCTATCAACAATTACTTTCAGTGTAAATGGATTAAATGCTCCAATTAAAAGACATAGGAGGGCTGAATGGATAAGGAAACACAACCCTTACATTTGCTGCCTACAAGAGAATCACTTCAGACTGAAAGACACACAGAGACATAAAGAGATGGAAAAAGATATTTCAGTAAAATGAAAACAACAACAAAAAAGTCGGAGTAGCCATATCTATACCAGACAAAATAGACTTTGAAGCAAAGGCAGAGAAACAAAGGGAGAAAAACAAATGTCAAAGAAGGACCGGGTAATCCCACTTCTGGGTATTTATCTGAAGAAACCCAAATGCTACTTTGAGGGGACATGTTCATCCATATGTTCATTGCAACATTGTTTATAATGGCCCAAATGTGGAAGCAGCCTGGGTGTCTGTCGATGGAAGAATAGATAAAGAAGAGGTGGAACATATATACAATGGAATATTGCTCAGCCATGAAAGGGAATGGGTTCTTGCCATCCGCGGTGGCATGGATGGACCTGGAAGATCTTTTGCTGAGAGGGGCGTGAGACAGAAAAAGACAGATGGAATCTGATTTTGCTTATATGTGGAATCTAAAGAACAAAACAAATAACCAAAACAAAAACAAATTCATAGATACAGAGAACATTTTGATGGTTGCCCAATGGAGGAGGGTTGGGAGTGTGGGTGAAAAAAGGGGAAGGGATTAAGAAACACAAATTAGTTGTTACAAAGTAGTCATGGGTATAACATAAGGAATATAGTCAATAATATTGTAATAACTATGTATGGTGTCGATGGGTACTAGATTTATTGGGGTAATAAATGGGAGAGGGTTGGGGGGCAGGGTGAAAAAAGTGAAGGGATTAAGAAGCACAAATTGATCATTACAAAATAGTCATGGGGATGTGAATTACAGCATAACGAATATAGTCAATAATATGGTAATAACTATGTATAGTGCCAGGTGGGTACTAGTCAGGGGGATCACTTCTCATATTATATAATTGTCTAACCACTATGCTATATACCTGAAATTAATATAAAATAATATTGTATGTCAATTGTAATTTAAAAATTAAAAAGGAGAGGAGGGCAATGAGTGGTCCAAATTTTCAGGTGTAAAACAAATGAGTCATAGGGATGCAGCATGGGGAAGAGAGTCAATAATATTGTGATAGCATTGTACGGTGTCAGATGGTTGCTGGACTTACCATGATCACTTCTTTAGGTCTGTAAATGTTGACCAACCGTGGTGTGCCCCTGAGCCTTATATAATATTGTATGTTAGCTATATGTTAAATAAAAATCTTTTTAAAAAAGTATACAGGACTCACAGACATAAAGGAACAACCGTGACCCTTCAGACAGATCACCCAAAAAAGAGGCAACCTCCCAGGAGCTTATTGCAGAGGGTGTGACCACAGTTCATTGTGTCGCAGAAAGAAACATCAAACCTGTAGAGAATTTGTGTAAGACTTTACTTGAGTCAAATTGACAAAAATGCCAGGGAGCAAGATCTCAAATACTCCAGAGAATAACAGTTTTGCAGCTTGTTTTATGCGTTTGAAATTAAGGAGGGAACATAAGGAAGACTGGAGAAAGCAAGGGGGGGATTGGATGACAAGTTAGTTAACAAGATTGTGTGCTCTCTTGAGGGTTCATACACCCTTCGAGGGGTATTACTTTTGGTATTTCAAAGGTGTTAACCTAGATGCCCAAGAACAATAGACAGAGCTGGCTTAAAACCTTTCACTAAAAAGATACATGCTTGGGGCATGACTACCCACCATGACCTGCCCAGTTAGGAGTTTATGATCAGATCACCCTGTGAAATTACTTTCCACAGAATGCCTTTTTCTGTCCATAATTGGATGGCAGAGAAATTGCTGAGGTGCCAGGGAGGCAGAAATCTACTATCTGGGATGCCAGAGAAGCCATTCATTGAAAAGGTGACTGACTCAGTGGCTGCACTCTGCTACAAAGCTTCCCAAGAGAAGTGCCAGGGTGGCCGGGCACTGCTGTAGTCAGGCACTGAAGAGAGCACATACTGCAGCTGCTGGAGAAGCTCTGTACTGCAGGATCCCAGCACTGGAGAGACTGCATGTTCCTGGGCTTAGCAAGAAGACTATGTATATGGAACTCATAAGAGAAACCCCTTCCTCCTCCGGTATCTCTCCAGGGACCTCCGTTGAGAAAGCTTAACATTAATGCCATCTGACAAAGGAGAAATACTTTAAGGGCCTAGTTCTGTTGTTGCTGAGGAGGCAATGAAGGGTGAATGTGGAGCACAGAGGCAATAAATTGATAACAGGAGCATCAAGCTAGCGATAAAGTCTCATTGTCAGGCTCTAGTGCTTAAATCCTCTAGTGGCTCCCGATTGCATTTCATATGAAGTTCAAAAGACTTCCCATGGCATACTGGCCCTTTTATATTCTGGTCTTGGGCTACATTTCCAGCCTTAGGCCCAACCACTCCCCCTTTGTCTACTCCATAATTACTCAGTTTCCTAAATTCACCATGTCCTCTGACACCTCCACACCTTTATCTAAGTAGTCCTAGCCACAAAGAATTTCCTCCTTGCTCTCACTGATAAACAGATGCTTAGTGAGAACCTACTCTGTAACTGACACTGCTCTGGGGGCCAGGGATACAGCAATGAACAAACCAGGCTTCCCCAAATCTCTGTTCAAATATCATATCCCTTTGGAAAGTGTTTTCTGACCTCCTTCTCCTACCTCCAGATGAGTTAGCTGCCTCACCTAGGAGTTTGAGTTTACCTATATCTACTTCAGACTTCTTGACACTTATCATACCCTGTTTTAACTACTGATTTTCCTATCAGTCTCTTCTACTAGCCTCTGAGCTCTCTTAGGGCAGGGTGTGCGACTCATGTAATTCTATATCCCCATATTCAGCACTATACCTGACACACAGGTTGTATTAATTATTTGCCCAGGATCACACAATGCGTCAGCGATAGGCCCAGGTCCAGAATCCTGGTCTCCTGCCTCATTGTTAAGAATACTTCTTAGCTAGAGCTTAATCTGCCTTAGTGGATCTCTGAAGGACAGCAGTGCTGTGTTTTTGTGTTGGAAAAGACAAGTACAATGTTGAACATCATCAGGAATAGTAAAGGAAACAGGACAGAAACATAGCCCTGATCTTATATTGAAAACTCTGATGTATTCATCCCTCAGAGTCCTTTTATACTTTGAATCCCTGGATCACAGGAATGCTATAATGAAATCAGAAGTAGACAGAACAAGTGAAAGTTGAAAATGATGTGGGAATATTCTGAAAGCTCACTCTGAAGATTAAAAAAAAAAAAAAAAAGACTGTCATATAGTTATGAAAGAAAAGGTTACGGTGAGCCCAGGTTTGTATGCCAGATCACAAAATCAAGGGACGTGACACACATCTGGCAGTCTGTAAATGGTAGCCCTGGCCTTGTGGACCATGATATGAACATGGGGAAATGTTTGAAATATGAGCATGGCTAAGTTAGAGGTAATTGGTAATTGTTCACTTGCTAAATACTAAACATATGGAACTCATGACCTCCAAAAGGTGGTACTAGCATAATATATAAGCAATTTGAGGAAAATTTCTAATAATAGAGCCAAAAGCTACTACTCAAAAACAGGAGAAGGTCAGATAGGACTGCTCTTAGCAATATTGCTGTTGGCATCCAAATGCTGAATTGGCTTGGTCACAAATTGGCCCAGGGTAGAAAAAGAACCAGACTTCTGTGAAATAAAGTTGGAGAGGCAAGATAATATGAATAAGATAAAATGTGGAGAGCTTGAAAGTCAGACAGGGCATCATTTTGATGAGAAAAGAAATGAAAATCCACTTAAGGATTTTGAGAGCGATGTGATAATATGAGTGGTTAAGACATTTTATCTGGGAAAAGTAAGTCTCAATTTTCTGACGTGGAGAAAATGATTATAATATTCAAACCTACCTACCCATAGATTGTTGTAAGGATTAAATGAGATAATAAATGTGCAATGAGTGTTTTAATCCTGTTTTCTGCTGGGCATGTTTCCATTCTTTGCAACTGTATGGAATGTGGTTAAAAAGACAATGACCACATTTCCAGGACAAAACATTAGGACAAATCATTTTTGTTCTACTTCAAGGTTCTAAAAATGTACTTTTCGTAATGCAAATGGGAATATCCAAGATATTTCAATGATTTATGGGGACCATCATACATATTATAATATTTGAAGCTGGGGTTGTCCTAGAGAAAACCCATTATGTGTAATTGCCTTATTCAGAGAGGGGTAGTATGGTATAGTGTGGAAAGAACAATGAAGGAGACCTGAGTTCTTGGTTCAGCTTCAACATAAACTGCTGTCTTGTGCCAATTACTTCACTTCAAATCTCTCATTTGTAAATTGAAGATATTGTAAATCAAAATAATCCTTTCCAAAAAAAGGGGGGGGGGAATTCCTTTTTACTTCTTGACAGATTTTTTTTAAAGTTCATCAGGACTGAAGTGGGAAATGAAAGAGAAGCATGAATCAAAAATGGCCATAATGTACCAGACTAAGGCATTCAAAGAGTGAAAGAAATTGGTTTTGGATGCTTTTATGGGAAAGGGGATCTGGTAGATATGGCTGTGGCATGGTCGAGAGTTTACAACTAGAGATTTGGGAGTCATCACCATAGAACTCTGTTTAAATCCCCCAGCAAAAAGCCTCTACCTCCAGCTAGAATATAATAGATTGCAGGTGCTCAAAGCTCCCATCGCAACAACTAAAAAAAGCTAGAAAAATCATTTTAAAAAGCATTGTAAAGACATCAGAGAGGTTGAGAAGCAATGAGGACTAGATTAAAATTTCAGAAGGGTACAGAGCCCTTCCAAGGTCAGCTGATGGTCACAAGCCATTTTCTTCCCTGGGGACATTTGCCACCTTTGGATGTGGATTCAGGATTGTACTTGGCCCTTGCAGAGAGACCTCATTGGGATATAGTCAATCAGCACTGGCATGACAGGTTAGAAATGTGGGGCACTCAAACACACTTTAGTTTTCTACAATCTGACATATAATTAAAAAACACTGGGCATACATAGAAGCAGAAAAATGTGTCTAGAGTCAAGAGGAAAAAGATATCAGAGAGCAAAAGATAACAGGTAGTTTCAACTGGTGGAGTTATCAGACATTGACTCTAAGATAACTACAAATATTAGTTCAGAAAAAATCAATGGAACAGATGCATAAATGGAAAAAATGGAAAATTTCAACACAGAAATTGCATCTATAAAAACTCCTGATATTCTAGAACAAAAAATACAATATCTGAAATTAAGAATTCAGTGAATATATTTAACATCAGCCTGGACAGCAGAAAACATGATTAGTGAACTCAAAGACAGGTCTATGGAAAATATCCAAACTGAATTACAGATGGAAAAAATGGGGAAAATAACAGAGCGTATGGTCTAAAATAGGTATAATTAGAGTCCCAGAAGGTTAAAGAGAGAGAGAATGGAGTCCCAAAATGTAAGGGTAGAGTCAATATTTGGAGAGTAATTTCAAGAACTTTTCAAAACTGATGAAATACATAAACCTACAAATCCAAGAAGCTCAGCAAGCCCTAACCAGAAACACCTGGGCATGTCATAATTAATCAAAGTAATGAAAATCAAAGAGAAAGAGAAAGTCATAAAACCAGAGGGGAACAGAAACATTACCTCCAAAGGAGCAACAAAAATACATTTGGCTTATTTTTAACAAACTATTGAGATCAAAAGACAATGGGAATTACATACTTAAAGTGTTGAAAGGAATTAGATGCTAACCTAGAAATTCTATACTCAGTGAATGTGTCATTTTAAAAAGAAGGGCACAATAATACATTTCACATAAACAAAAACCAACAGATTTCTTCCCCAGCAAACCTATTAAAAGCATTAGAGTTCTTCAGGCTGAAAAAAAATGATCCCAGAGAAAAATAGAGAATTTATGCTGACCATTAGAAAAGGAGAAGACATGAGCTTAAATAAGTAGATAAAATAATTTAATATTGACTATGTAAAAATAATGATTTCACATATCACAATAATATATGTAAAAATAAAATAAACATAACAATTGTACAAAGGGTGAGAGAAGGATATTGAGTTAAATTGTTCTATTACATTGTTTTGTACACCTGAAACTAATAAAAAATGTTAAAAAATAAAAATAATAAATAAATAAATAAATTGTTATAAGGTACTTTCATTATTCATGAAGTAAAAGTATTAGGGTAAACTTAATAAATTAAGGATGCAAATCATAAACTTTTGGGTAATTGGTAAAAGAAAAATAAAATAATATATAACTAAAAAGCTAATAGAGAAGAAAAACTAATAGTAAAAAATATTTAATTGCTTTTCAAAGGCAAGAAAAGAATAAACAGATGACAGAAAACAAAATGATTAAAAAAACATTAAATGTAAATGGACTAAATGATCCAATGGACAGACAAAATTTTCAGAGTGTATTTTTCTAAAGTAGTTTACAAAAGACACATTTGAACAAAAGGACACAAAAAATTTGAAAGGAAAGTTTGGAAAAAAGTATAGCTTGCAAAAGTTAAACAAAAGAAAGCTGGCAACCCAAGTTGACTGTAAGACAAGTAAAACGAGATATAAAAAGGGGCATTTCATTATGATAAAAGGGTCAATTCAATAGGAAGATTTTTTTTAATATTAAATATGTACACACCTAGTAACGGAGCTTGAAAATTTATCAAGCAAAAATTGAAAGAACTAAAAAAAGAAATAGACAAAACCACCTCATAGACGGAGATTTTAACACAGCTCTCTCAGTAACTGATAGAGTGAGCAGACAAAAAACTAAGTGAGAATATAGAAGATTTGAACTACAGAATTAAACCTCTTGAGATATATATAGAACATTACACTCAACAACTGCAGAGTAAACATTCTTTTCAGGTACACATGGAACATTTACCGAAATTTATAACAACTATTTGAGAGAAAAAATATATAGCTTATAAAACAAACAGCCAGGGACTAAGCTTTAAAAAAAAATACTTCTACAAAGTGATTATGGAGACCAAAATGAACAAAAATGAAAAAGGAACAGCACAGTTAGGACAAGCAAGACTCTATAACCATTATTCAATGGAGCAAGGTGTTTCGTGAGAGAGTTATTAATTTCTCAAATGCAATACAGAAGCCAAGGAGAATAAGTGTTATGGGGAAAATCACTAGATTTTGCAGCCAGCAAAACTTTGGTGATATTCATATTTGTGAAAGCAGTTTCAGGACAATCATCAAGGTGGGAAGCCTTATAAGGGATTAAAGGAAGGGGGAATCAAGTGGAGAAAAAAAGGAGTTAATCTGTAGGTTACTTGGAAGTTTTACCATGAAAAAGAAAAATAGACCATTGGAAAGATAATAAGGTTTTAAAAAAATTGTTTTTTAAAGAGGTGGCCAGACTGTGCCTATTTGATGGAAGAAAAGGCGCCAGGGAGGTAGAAAACATGAAAAATTTCTAGAGAATGTAGAAGGGGTGATGGTCAAAGTCTGATTCCTTAGGTCTTGGACAAGACATGGACTACGAGCTCCAGGGGTAGAGCGAAGGATATGAGATCAGAGATAGAGTGAGGCAGGCAAAGAATGGCAGTGTGAATTCGTTCTGACATCCTTAATTTCAGGTAGGAAATGATTTCATCTCCTGAGAGTGAGGACAGTAGTTGGGTGGGATGCAGGCTTGAGCAGAAAGTCAGTCCCGGGAGATTAAGAAATAGAATCATGTTGGGGGGGCGGGGGGAGAATGGCAAAGGTCACTGAAGAAGCAAGAGCAAAGAAGCTGGAGAGCAGAGGTGATGCAAGGTTGGAGTGTGCTGCACTGGATGATATCTTAAAGATGACTATTATGTTGTTACAGTTATATAACATAAACATAGAGTAAGGCCTACAGAATAACCTGGGTCCAAATGTGATTGCCAATTAGATGAAGCCGAACTTGATATGAGCCTACTTTTCTGGTTCTTTCAAACTGACAGTTTATCGCAATCTTAGAATCTGAGAATCACATGACCATCTTAAAACTTGTTTGCGCTTTGGTGCCTCTACCAACCCCAGCAAGCAACTTTAATTCTCATGAGAGAATCCCAGCTCCTATGTATAAACTAATACAAAGTTACACTGCTCTACCATGCTGCTTCAGTAGGAAAGTTAATGGTTAGCTAGATGTTCCTATTGTTTTTCTCTTGCTTCCCATTTTCTTTGGAAAGTACCAGGTGCCTTTGGCCTGTGTGATATTCTGTGAACTCTGCAATCAAAATCTCTCTGCAATCAGAAGTCTATCTTGCTTTGTTAATTTATCTCAAACTTTCTTCCTGGCTTCTAATCAACACTTGAGTTGAGTAATTTAAATTAGAAGCTAATCGTTCCCTTAACAGCCAGTTGTCTTTTTTTTTACAGTTCACTTTCTAACGCACATTCGTTTTAAATTATATAAATCTCAGATTTTACCAAAAATTGATTTCAATAACCACCAATATCTTTTCTATAACACATTGTTTTAAAAGATTGAAAAAAAGGTTAGAAGGTTTTCAACAGAAGTACTTGCCACTACACTGTACAGCAGAGTTTATTTGTAAAGCACGCCAGGGTAAACTGTAGGGTATTGGAGGTCTATATGGAGCTCATGAAAAAAATTCAACAGGTATATCACATAATTATAATAAAAACTAAAATACAGAGTAAGAGTGAAGATATTAAATGTTCAATTCGAATAAAACTCCCAAACATTTTAAAACTTTTTAAGGAGAAATCAAGCTTGCTTTCTTACGATGAGTTTGCTTTAGACTAAGTTTTATGTTAAAATGAGTACATGCAGTTCCTGACCAAAAATTTTTAATGATCACCATCAGGGAGAAAGTTGGCCTCACCGATGGGTCTTAGCAAATGGTAGAAGGGTATTCATCGATTTTTCTCCAATTGACAGAAATTCCTTTTTCACTATTATCCAGAATTTGGATGATTTGATCTCTTCTTTCTTTCATTGAAATTCTTGTGATAATTTGAATGGATTTCTAATGTACTTGAACTTTTTTATATCATGTATTTCCAAATAATGTGACACTTAGCAGATGTTTTGCCACTAGGTTTCTTTAGGATTGAAGTTAGAATATCAGTCAACCCCTCCACCACCACTACCACCAAACTACTTTATAACCTGACATTTCCTTTGAATTCATGAGCATTGTTGTTATATTTTACTATAGTTTCACATAGTCCTTGCAATTTTGATTAAATTCATTCTAGTACTCAAAAATGTCAAGTAAGCCAATTTTCTGAAGACAATAAACTCTCCTCAACAACTCTGCATTAAGGATCAATGACATTTTTTAAAAATTCCTCTTTTAGCTCTGAACCTCTAGAAAAAAACACCTTTTATTTTGATAGGTAACTTGGTAGGAAACATCAGACTGTTTCTTTACATAAAGCAGAAAACAGACAGACAGAAACATAGTGGCTTGGATTTTATTAGTAACATCGTTTATTGCAGAATTTACATCTACAGGTGAACATATAAAACAGAGTTCTATGTGGACAAAACAATGTCTTCCTTGCATCTCAGGTGTTCAGAACATGGAGAACAGACATGAAGTAAAACCTTCCCACCTTCCTGTCATCACAGCTTTCTTTCCAGTACAGAAACCGTTGTACTTGCATAATCCAGAAAATCTTACTTGTTTTAAAGTATTTAGTTACTCCTCCAAATACCTCACCCTGATTAGGTTTTGTTTGTTTGTTTTGGTAATTTTTGGTTAAACAATATTCTTCCAAGCATTCCATCTCCAGGGATTCTAACTAGTGCTGTTAACTGAACATTATTACTAACATCTGTAGATTCATCGCTCTGCAAGCCAATGCTCTGATTAATCAGTCTTGTGGAAAGTGTCATCATTGCATCTTCTAATAGTTTTATTCTAGAGGAGCCCTTTTTATAATTCCTTTACTTCTCAAACATGGTCATTTCCCAGGCAGGTTAGTGAAATGAGTGATTCTATAATTGTAAGAGACATGTTTAACTTTAGTTCTTAATTATGTGACCGTTTAATTAGCTTTTTGAACCAAATCTGATGTAAACTACTGTTGTCGTTATAAATACTGTTGCAAATGGTTTCATAAAACAGTGGTTTTCAAAGCGTGGTTCAGGGACTTCTGAGGATCCGTGAGACTTTGTGGGGTAAGAGTCCATGAAGTTAAAACTATTTTTGTAATAATACTAAGACATTATATGTCTTTCTCACTTTTTCTTAAGAGCGTACAATGAAGTTTTCCAGAAGCTACATGATGTGTGATATCAGAACAGATTGAATACAAAGCAGATTTGAGAATCTATCTCACTTTCTTCTGTTGAGTCAGACATTAAAAGATTTGCAAAAATGTAAAACATTGTCTCATTTCTCATTATGGATTTCTTGTTTCTGGAAACTATAGTATTTTTCATAAAAATGTTACTTATGTTAACATGTAAATTATTTTGACTTTAAAAATATAAGTATTTTTTATATTTCTGAAATGATAAATATTGGTAGATAGAATCCACATTTTAAAAAGTTCTTTAGGGTCCTCAATAACTTTTAAAAATGTAAAGGGTTGCTGAGGCCAAAAATTTTAAGAAGTGCTCTTTTTAGAAACTCTGTATAATATAGATGTGTTCTATTAAGGCTCTGGCATAACTTACCTGCCACCATTTTTCATTTGATAACTTTACTATGAAAATAAGACATTGAAGCAGGCAAAGAAAAAAATTATCAGGGCAACAAATCCAAATCTGAAATAATCCTCACAATAGTGCCTAATAAGGGACTGAACTTTATATTTTTGACTACTTTGTGTCTTGTGAATCTCTAAAAAGTATTCAATTATAATTAGATATTAATAAAAATTGTTATATTTAGCTCTAAATCATACTTTTATGGTGGGAAACTAAACAACATGTAAGTACTAAAGGAGACTGTAGGTCTTTTGACTACAACATATCAATTTTCAAATAGAATGAGGTCCATTTTCTTAAGATATTTTAAATCATAATTTTTTTGGAAAAAGCAGGCATTTGATAAGGGGGAATTTTGGAAATATTATCATTTAATTTAATAATTAATCTGCTAGATTTTCCACAAAATATAAATATTGCACTCAAATATAGTTAAAATATTTTGAAAAATACTTTTCATAAGATATTAAAGGCCTACAGTCCTTTATTGAACCAATTAAATTATTTTCCACTATTATTTGTTTTTGGAAGGAAACTTTATTTCTATAAACAAATAATGTCATCAAAATGTCCATTAAGAATCACATTTTGGATATTTTACATCAAAAGCCAAGAATAAATACATATATAAATCAAGTCATAATCTCAAAAATAAACAAAATTATGTTTTAGTAGAGACAAGTGATGATGTTGATGATGATGAAAACATCATATACCTTCTTTATTGGCAGAAAATAATGTGAAAAATAAGAGCAACTTAAATCAAAGAACTACGTATTTAAAACACATATTCACAAAAGTCTATCTGCATAATATATCGTAATTAAAGCAGTAATCAGAATTATGGTTTTAACATGATGGTCAAGGAGGAAAATCCTACATAAGCATCTCTGCTGGCAGATACTCTATAAAAAACCTTAAGCACAAAAACAATAATTGCTGAAATCTGGAAGTTTACTGACTGATCAAACAGTCTCTAAACATAATTTCAACTGTTATAAACTTGTGAATGGTTGTAAAATGGTTGTAAATTTTGTATCACTATAAAAAGTTGACAGCCATCAATCTCTTGGGCACATCTCTAACCCTTTCTTCCATGACCCCTTAGGAAAGCTCAGCTTTTAGAGATCTATAAAAGGTAGAATGGGATGAAACAGCCAAATGTGTATTGCAAATATTGGATGATACCCAAGTCTTCTAGGAAGGCCTATCGCACCGTATAGACTCAAGATGAACCTTGACGGCACGTAGGGTTTGAGATAACAAGGAAGAGGAAGGGCCCTTCAAGTAGGCAGCCAGAATTAGTGACATCCTGAGAGAGAGAGAGAGAAAAACATGATAAAATACTTTTAACAATAGATGAGGAAGTGTTAACCTTTGGACACATAACTGTTTGGAAAGGGGCCAGAGTAAGCTATGTATTAGAAATTTGCGTTGGTAAATACTAACAGAAAACGTATAATTTACAGCTATGTGTATAAATCATGGAGAACCTTGAAAGTCAGGATATGATTACAGTATTGTGAGCAGGGGTCTCTCACTCACTAAAAGCAGTCTAGAAGATAGATCTGTACACACTGGAAAGAATAGACCAGAGAATGAGCAGAGACAGGGATGCCAGTTAGGGGGCTGCACAGTAGTTGGTGAGGGTCTGAGCTGGAGTAAAAGGAGTGGAAACAGAGAAGGGATCAACTGGAGACACATTTCAAAGGAAATATCAATGGGATTTAGTGACAGATTCAACAGGTTGAAGAAAATGGATGGCCCTAGTGCTGTGATGCCAAATGACTGCGAAAATGGCAGCAATATGTTCAGAAACAAATTTGGAAAAGAGACTTCTTTGGGAGATGGAGAATCAATTTTTGTGGAGCTGTATCCTAGGGACAGTAGGAAGTGTGGCATGGGAGCACAAGTGAGAAGTCAGGGATGGACAAACAAGTATAATCAACACAGTTGTGTGGTGGATGGAGCCATGAGAGGATGTCAGCTCGCCCAGAAAAGTGGCAGAAAGACATAATTTCAGAATACTGAAAACTCAGCTTTGGAAAGATTGTAAACTCTAGCATAGCAGGAGGAAAGAGGAAGAAGAGTTATGGTGACCGCGGAGGAGAGCAATGTAAAAAAACAAGAATGTTGTATGCCATCAAAGAAAAAGAAAGCCCCAAGAAGGAGAATCATTGTTTAACAGACTGCTTCCTGCATCAGACAGTGTATTCAAATCCTGCCTCTGTCACTTATTAATTACATATCATTTCAAAAGTTTCATTGTCACTCTTAGTTCATCATCTGTAAAATGCTGATAATATAGTCTACCCATAAGTATATTTTGAGTATTTAGTGAGAAAAAAAAACGTTTACAAAATACTTTACACAGTATCTGGTACAGATCAGAAGTTAGCAGATGTAGCTGATGACTTTTAAGGAAACAACAGAATAAGAGCAGAACAAAATGCAAGAGGTTAAAGAAGAACTGAGCATTGAGAAAAAAAAAATAGATGTGAAGAATGTACTAGGGTATGGATTCTTTGGCCAAAAATGGAGATCACAGAATAGTTGCTAGAGAGGCAATAGAGTGAAATAAAGGGTTTGCTTAAGTTTGGTCTGTACTTAGCAAGGATTATCATCATTAGTGTTGTCATGGAAACCTATTTCATTAGGGTTGCGACATTTTGTTATTTACATGAGGTCATTTGAGCCTTCAAAATAGAAATCAAACAATTGCACAACTAAAAGATCCTGTCCAAATATATGTGAACAGTGAAAGGGTGCAGACTTTGTGAGAAACAGTATGATGGTTCCTCCAAAAATTAAAAATAGAACTATCATCTGCTCTAGTGACTCCACTTCTGAGTATACACCCAAAAGAATTGAAAGCAGGGACTCTAACAGATATTTGTGTACCTATGTTCATAGCAGCATTATTTACAATAGCCAAAAGATGGAAACAACCCAATTGTTCAACAATAGATGAATGTGTAAACAAAATGTGTTATATGCATACAATGGGATAGTCAGCCTTAAAGAGTATAGAAATTCTGATGTATACTACAGCATGGATGAAACTTGAGAACATTATGCTGAGTGAAACAAGCCAGATACAAAAGGACAAATATTGTATGATTCCACTTATATGAGGTACCTAGGGTAGTCCAATTCATAAAGACAGAAAACAGAATGGTGGCTACCAGGAGCTCAGGGGAGGGAGAAATGGAGAGTTAGTGTTTAATGGGCACAAAGTTTCAGTTTGGGAAAATGAAAAAGTTCTAGAGATGGATGGTGGTGATGGTTGCACAACAATGTGAATGTACGTAACACCACTGAACTGTACGCTTAAAAATGGTTAAAATGTTGAACTTTATGATATGTATATTTTACCACAATTAAATATGTGTGTGTGTGTTTGTGTGTGTGTGTATACACCGCGGGTGCCAAAATAATGTATACAAGTGGACACTTTGGTCAATGTTTCTCAAGCAGTAGTTCGCCATAATCAGAAGTGTCTGGACGCTGATGGGAACCACTTTGAGCACCTCTTGTAATTGCAGAAGTCACACGTGACTTGTATTCATCTTATGTTGTTGGTATATATTGAGTATTACAATTTTAATACAGTTTTCCTTTCTTAAAATGTGTATACTTTCTTTTGGATATATATATATATATCCAATATATATATTGGATATGTATATATATATATCCAAATATATATATATGTATGTATATATATATATATACATATATATGTATATATATATATCCATATGTATATGTATATATATATACATATTTTGGATATGTATATATATATATATCCAAAACAAGGCAATGCCCTTTGCTAGATAAAATGGATTGAGAAGTTATGAGACAATCAACTTGTAATATAACCTTTTAAATTATGAAAGATTTCATACATACAAAATAAAATGCACAGTGTAAATATGGACATAAAAATAAACAAAAGTCTAGTAGCTGCCATCCAGCTTAACACAGAACATCACTGATAGTGTTGGGAGGCCTGTTGCAGCTCCCTGATGACATCCCTCTCCCTCCCCGACACAGGATCACCACCATTCTGAATTTGTTTTTGTCACTCCTTGCTCTTCATTATCAGATTATGACGTATATATGTAACCCTAAATACTCTATTGCCTTTCCAGCCAGCATCATGAGGTGCACCCATGGTGATGTCTGTAGCATGCTCATTGGGAACTGTGCTATCGTCTCAGTTGAAGCTTTTATCCTTATGTAGTGACCCTCTTTATTCATACTAACGCATTTTGCCTTAAAGTCTCTTTTGTCTGGTATTAAGTTGTCTATGTCAACTTTCTTTTTTTCTGTTTATCCATATATCCTTTTACCTTCAGTCTTTCCGTCTTCTTATGTCTTTTTAGACGTGCATAGAGCTGGATTGCTTTTAAATCCATTCTAATAATTTCTGTATTTTCACTGGCACATTTAAGACTGTTTCTTTTCATTGTGATTGCTGATATTTATGGATTCTTTTCTGTCATGTTATTCTTTTGTATCACCCACTTTTCCTATGCTTTCTCCTCTCCTTTCTGATCTTCTCTTGGATCGATGAAGTTGTTTTGCTGTTGTTGTTTTTAATTCCTTTTCTCTACTAGTTTGGTGGTGATATTACTTTTATGGTAATTACCTGTAACATTTTACTATGCATACTTGACTTTTTACAAAGTCCAAAATTAATATGCATTTTCCTCCAAGTAAAAGAACATAAAGTGAAAGGTAATGAAGTACCACCAACCTGAGGGTACTTTGATTTTTTGTCTTGGGAATTTCCAACTGGGCTGGTGGTATAAATTTAAAACTTAGACCTAGTTTGTGGCTACAGACTGGTGGGAGAGTATCTTACTCCAGTAAGAAGCAACAATGGAGACAGATTTCTGTGTCCTTCCCACTGCCAGTAGTCAGATATTTTTAGTCCCACTCTTTCACACTGAGGGTGTATGAGCCTTGGAGGGGCTCAGGTTTCAGTGGGAGGGGGTGAATAAGAGAATCCCGATGAATAGAAAAAAAGCTATTTACTTTTTGTGGGTCCAAGACCTGGTCTGTTCACAATTTGCCTGACCATTTGTCTGAAAGGGTCAAATTCCTAACATCAACATTTGCTCCCTAATTTCTCCATTTGCTTACCATTGTGGTTTCTGCTTTACTCACTTTATTCGGCACTTGAGGATTTCCCTCAATTTCTTGCCACTTAATAAGGCAATTTGAAAGGTACAGTTTGCTGGGATTTGCCTAACATCTAGGTTAGACAGGGAAGGCTTTTCAGAATATCTAGACTCATTTGCTACTAAAAGCAGACAAAATCCTTTAATCTGTTGTTTATACGTACAGTTGTATGCCATTTATAGATTTTCATGTTTTGTTTCAATTTGTCCTGGAACTTATTGAGTGATGTGTACAAGTTTTCTCTTTTACAGTTAGAGTAGATAAGTATATGCAGATTTAAAGAGAGATGTTAATCAAATGGCTGTTTAATGATTATTTTAAGTTGGAGATAACCTAATGTCAAATAATAGAGGATTCACAGAGTAAATTTTGCTACAACTCTTATTGTATTTGCTACAACTCTCCTTGGCCAATGAGAGTTGTGTGATGTGGAAGATATTCATGACATGCTGTTGAGTAAATAAGCTGTTTTGTATGACCCTATTTTTATTTATACAGATATATATTTACACTGAAAAAATTCTGGAAGGAGCTATCCAATATTTTGGTGTGGTATCACTAGGGGATATTTTTGCTTACTTCTTGGTAATCTCTACTTTTTAATGAACAAGTATTGTGTGCATTTTTATGTAAAGGACAGATTATTTACAACAACAAAAGGGGGTTAGTAAACCACTTTCTAACCTCAGAGTTGTATAACAATAGAATGTATCTGCCTCGTGAGTTAATAAACTCCCCAATATCGAGGAGGCAAACAGAGGCTGGGCACCCTTCTGTCCAGGATTTCTGTCATTTTGTGATTCAAAGATTCCCGTTTTATTTGTGTGTTTTTTCCCCTGCCAATAGGTCAACGTATCAATGCCTCAGACGGATAAGCAAATATGCATTCCCCCGGAGCTGCCAGAATTGCTGAAGCAATTTACCAAAGCCGCCATTCAGACCCAGCCACCGGATCTTATCCAGTGGGCTGCCGAGTACGTACCCCTCTCTGACCTCCAGCCCCTGCTTCCCACTGAAGGTGGAGGTGTGGGGGTGGAGGAGGGAAGGTCTTGGAAAACTTTGAGGAGGTTGTCATGGCTGCAGCCTGGGAGTCCAGACTGATGAGCATGATCTTTGTGATATTCAGCTGTCACATTGCTTTGGTGCTTTAAAATCCACATACAAATCCATCAAACTGGGCAAGGATGGGATGCCCTTCCTTAAGCGAACTAGACTGAGTAATAGGACGCCAGGGCAATAGGCAAAGTGTCTTGGGCGAATCAGCAAGATTCAGATTACCACATCACACCAGCACACGCACACGCCACCTTGTCCCAGTGAAAAGAAGTGTCAGAATCCTCCTGGAGCGTAGCTGGCCTTTCCCGGTGAGAGCCCAGGGCCTCGTCCTCCGGTCTCACCACTAGGTGGCAGCAGTGCACCTAGGGGAGCGCTGCTGTGAGCCTGCAGGATGGCTTGGGACCAGTCCCACTTTGGAAAAATTGTCCTTCTCTTTCGCGTTTCTTTGAACTGACTTGTTCCCTCGACGTAAAGATGTCCACACAGTACACATTACATTCTGGAGAAAGGAGGCAAAACAGCCACGAGGGCAGGAGGAGCACCTGGCCTGGCTGAAAACAGGGTGCCTCAAACACACGTGCCCTCCGTCGGGAGAGACCCCGGAAGGCTGCTCAGTGGAAGGAGCTTACCAAACAATAGCTACTGGCCGGATTGGTATCGCTTACTATAGAATGCCTCTCCGCTTTGAAATTGCTTGTTAGACAAAATGCCTGCTTCAGACTGGGGCTTGGAGGTGGGAGCTTACCAGACCTTTTTCAAGCTCTTTTTACTGTTGGATGACCTCCTTATTCGTGTTTCAGTGGGAAAGGGGAGTAAGAGAGGCTGTTGATGGAGCTGGTGGGTTGGGGGAAGAGAGCATGTCCTCAGCATAAGGTTGAATAGGTGTGTTGAAAAGGTGTTGGGCAGGTGTGGACACCTTGAGAAGGCACACAATGGAATCTCTGGGGGGTGGGGAGCTTCCAGAGGCTCCTGGCTGGCGCACTCATGTTGCTGGCTTGGGTCACAATGACGCTTTTACAAATGAAAGGAAAATAAACCAGTGGTGCTCATAAAAAGAGACATAAATGGGGTTGCTTTGCTAGTAATGAGGCCTGTTTAGTTTTCCATTCTCAATTTCATATATTACCTCTAAGACTGAACTGCAACATCAGAAGACTAATTTCTTCTGGCATCTCAGACAGACTCTGTTTCATACTATACAACAGTTTAAAACTCCATTTTATTGTTCTTGGGCTACTGTTTTATAGCAAGAAAAATGACATTTCTGGGTATTGTCCCTGACATTTATGTGAGAAAACACTCCACTGTTGTAGCCTGCTTGCTCCTGTATCATATTGTGTGCTACACATTTTTTAGATATCAATGAAGAATTAGTTTGTAGTTCAACTACGGTGAAAGAGGACAGCATGACCTAAGAGCATGCATGCACTATCTTTTCAGACATGAAAAGCTCTTAGCAGATGGTTTTATGTGATTTACAAACCTGCAGCATTTTAGAGCATAAAACTCCACAAAGTATTTCCAGGACAAAAACTCTATTTAATTCATTACAAGTAAGAATTTCCTGCATATGTGCTGTCAATGAACAAACTTTTTTCTTGTAGTTATTTTGGGGCTATGTCCCGTGGAGAGATTCCTCCAGAGAGAGAGCGGTCTGAGCACGTTTCTTCGTCTAACTGGGCAGAGCTTACACCTGACCTGTTGAAGATCCTGCATTCTAGGGTAAGGGCCATACGGCAGCATCGAGTGGGAACACAGGGACAATGTCTAGGGCGGGCAGGTACAGACAGAAGCCCACCATCCTCCTGCCAAGTCAGCTGGCCACTCAGCATCATGCTGAAGTTCGCTAAGCCATGCACTGAAAGTAACTGTTCCCTTGGGGAAACGGGAATATTAACATAGGCAATAAGCTGAGTTGTCTGTGGGGTCATCCCAGATTTCCCTGAAGCAGGCAGAATGTCCAGGGGCTCTGCAATGCTAATCACTTCTCTCCAGAAAGTGCAGGTCCACGGACCTTGAGAGTGTCTCTTTTTCTGATCAAGACCATAAGATGAGGACAGTCTCAGTTTTGGGGGGGGGGAGACATACTGTAGTTCCCCAGTTATACCAGGTGCAGACATAGTATAACTTTCAGCGAAAACCCTGGTCCTCTTCACAGCCATATCTTCCTGGGAGCTGCCTGGTGAATGGATCAGAAAATAGGCTTTAGCACCACTATACCCTGCCTTAGGATCCAGGGCAGAGTGTTTTGGGGGTGATTCAGGACTAACTTAGCCAACTGCCAGAGGCCTGGCATTTCACCAGAATCAGAGCGCCAGGGAAGGTATAGCAGTGTTTCACTGGGGCATCTGCACCCTTACCGTGTTGTTGGCCAACAACTGGTCATTTGTTGCCTTCTCCTCTCAACTACCCACCACCTTGTGCAGTGGACATGGCAGAGTCTGAGGTACCTGGGACCAAGCAATCTGAAGCATGCAGACCATAAACCCCATGTTATACCTGGGAAAGCATGAGGGGTGCATGTGAGGTCTAGTGCAAAGAATTCAGTAGAGTCTAGAGGCAAGAGACTTAACATATAGTTCTAGTCTCATCACTAATTTTGGTTTCAGTCAGTCAGCCCCCTGCTCTTTGGGTTCATTTTTCGGCTTCCCTATCTGCCTTATAGGAACAACCTAGGAATACAACAGCAGATAATAAAGCATCAGAAAAAAATAAAAATATAAATGTACATTTTCCACTTAATTCTGATGTCTGAAGTTAAAATGATTAGATTATACCTCAGCATGGTCTTCCTTGGCTGACTATTTCTCTACCCTTGCAAAGAGAACTGCCAGTCAGAGTCCACTTTACCCCAAAACCCCCATCCTTTGCTGTGTGCTGGGAGAACGCAGAGCTTTGCCTGGGCAGGTGCTTCTCAGGGCATGCTCTCATCCTGTCCCACCTTCTCTGCCTTGTGTCTGTCCCCTGTCCTGCAGGTTGGCGGCAGACTGATCATCCATGTCAATGAGCTGGCCCAGATGTGGAAGGTGCTGAATCTCCCAACACATCTGTTTAACAGTGTGATGAATGTGGGCCACTTCACGGAGGACATTGAGTGGCTGAAGTTTTTAGCTCTTGTTTGCAGCTCTCTCGGTGTAGTAAGTTAGCTTTAATGCTTTTTGTCTTTACGGGAAAATCTCTCTCTGAGTCTGGAAGGGTAATATATACACACAGTCAACTCTCCAGGGCTGAAGGTGAGCATGCCTCTTCTTTCTACTAGTTCTCCCGTCTGAATTCTCAGCTCATCAAGCCAGACGCAGGAGTTAGGAGGAAAGAGAGGGGAAACTTGTGATTAGGCTCTGGGGAGAAGTTGACTAAAATGTGGCTTTTGGTTTATTTATGTATTTCAATCATAGCACTTAGATTTATTTTTGTCACCACCTCACTCCCTCCATTCATATTCCTAGAGATAACCCAGACCCAGCTGTAGAATAAGATTTGCTTATACTGGGTTCCAGACACCTAGAAGATATACCAATAACAGACCTTTTGAAAGAGGTGCAGCCTTATAGAAAACGGTTTGAGCATCATTGGATACAAAAATCAGAGATAAGAGAGCAGGAAAGGAGAGACAAGGCTATTTCTAGATGAATAGTCATGATGTCATCATGGAGGCAGGATCATACAGATTCATGCCTTTTCCAAACTTGACTTGGTTTACAATTGGAAAAGCCATTTTCCTGTTTTAAATTAAAAAAGATTGCAACCAGTTCATATATATATATAGATAGATAGATATCTATCTATCTATCTATCTATCTATCTATCTATCTATCTATCTATAAGCTTTAGGATCATATGTGACTCACTCTTGTTAAACACTGTTACAATAACTAAATGAAAATTCATCAGAAACATGGTTTTTAAAAAAAATCTCTGAAACACATACAAGTTTAAAAGTTAATGAGTAAAGGAGGTGTCTGCCAAAACCAAATGGTATGAGAAGGTAGTTTGAATCATTCAGCATATCTAAAGATGATCTTGTTCTTTCATCTCAAATATGTTTGAAATGCATATCTGACATTTTTGTTTCTGGGGAAAATGTACTAGAAATATTGCAGTCCAGCTTTTCCTGTGGATTGGCCCTGCAATTTTCATCATAATCATTTCTTTAGAGAGGAGGAGAGAAGAGGCCATTCGTGGTTTTGTGTTTCCATTGTCCTTTATGGCAATGCTATATAATGAATAAATTACTCTCTTCCAAAGAGAAGAGGAAAAAGCAACAGGGGAAGGTGGGTTGCCAATCAGCACCACCTCTTGTGGAAATAGCTCCATGGATTGGGGAAAATCACAGAAGGGAAAATAAAAACTTGACATGTTTTATGAAAGTCTCATAGGGTCACAAGTTTATTCACAGCACATTCAGAGATGTGTGGGGTGGGGAAAGTGTTTTATCTTTAGTTAATTCTGATCTTCCTGATCTATCCCACCCACAAAGCGTGGAGCAAGAAAATAAGTAAATTCAATTCAGTCCAGGGATTTTCATCTGATGCAATAACTGAAACAGCTTTAAGGTAAATTGTCCAGTGTCTCAAGTTTCTCCTCACCACTCCTCTCTTGAAGACGGCAGTTGAGTGTATAGGGAAAGAGGTGTCTCTAGGACCTCAGAGCAGCCAAGTGAATAGAAGAGGCCCTTTCTAGCACCTCTGATCTGCATGAAAATAAATACTTATAGTCCCCAGCAGTTTGCAGCTGAACTTGGTCTCTGTCTCACAATAGTCTCCATCAGCTCACCTGGGGTTTTCTGTGCTCAGGGCCTCCTTGAGTCTCTTCCAGGTTGCCCTCATCGCTCCCTGGCTTCCACTTCACAGCCCCTCAGCACCCTGTGAGATGTCTGAGTCCTCTCCTTGTCCACATACCTCACAGGGACGCAGAGTGACTTTAGAAAGTCAAGTTCCAACCCTCTCTCTGCTTAGCTCACTGTGTAGCTGCTCGGTTGATTTTGATACAGCTACCTCCCCAATCGGCAAGGGGGAAACCACAAGGCGAATTGTAACTTTCTCCATCCCTGCTAAAACGGGGAGTTTGGATTCGATGTTCCGTGAGGTTCTTTCATCTCTGACACTCTGTGATTCTATTCCCCCTTTTCTGCTTCCACTGAGCACCCTCAGGCCTGGCTCTGGATAACAATGGGCCCCTCCAATTCTGAGAGGTCCTGAGGTGTCTGACTTTGCCCCTCATCACTTCTATGTCAGAGAGCACCTAGGGGTGAAGTCAGCCTGAAGGTCTGGTTTGTAAATAAAGGGTGCCCTGTGAATCCAGGAACCAATACCTTTATACTCATTTGTTTCATGTTGCACTATTGCTGGGAATTTAAATATGGGGGTGGTCCTGGTGTCACCACTTAGTGGAGGATTTGCAATCTAGTTAATCCATATATCCTTAGTGGCAAGCCCAGAAATTCCCCTGTTCTTTGCCAAATCACCAGTCAACCATGATCTCTGTGCCATTTAGAAAATCCAGTTCCCTTTTTATAAGAGTCTAACGGCAGGAATTTTAAGAAGCAGGTGCATTTACTCCAGTCTTGAGCTCTTGGAGTCCACACACATGATTCAAAATTCTACAGCATGCAGGCCTATATTCTTCTTCTGTTTCAGTGCTCCATTACTCTAGAACAGCCTACACAACCTCCTAGTCCACTGAGACCAATTATATAAAAGAAGAATGTGTCATTGTGTTCATTGGAAGGAAGGACATATTTTGTTAGCAATTAATTCACCTTCTGAGTCTTTCACCTCTAAGTTTGAAAATATGGCTCATAAGATGCTTAACGGCTATTTCTACTAAGTAGATCCCTATCAGACAATAGAAATCTGTGCAACAGAATACAGATTTCTGTTTACTTTAGAATTAAGTTTACCAAAAAGCTTCAGTCCAGAGAGATCTTTATCTATTCATCCATTCACACAATGTGATCTGTGGATGATGTGTTATAGAATTGTAATTTGAAAACCTATGTAATTTTACTAACCATTGTCACCCCCAACAAATTTAATAAGAAAAATAAATCTTTTAAAATCATATGAGGGCAATAGAATTTAAAGGTTTGTTGTTTGGATGCTCAATGAAAGATATTTGGCATAGAAAGCACCTATATTAGTTTGCTAGGGTTCCTATAACAAGTACCACAAACTGGACAGCTTAATAAACAACAGAAATTTATTTTCTCACAGTTCTTGAGGCTAGAAATCTGAGATCAAGGTGTGTCTGAGGCCAGTCTCACTTGGCTTTTCAATGGCCATCTCCTTTCTTCACATGGTTGTCCGTGAGTGTATGCACATGTCTGGTCTTTTGCCCTCACTGTCTCTTCCTATCTCCTAATCTCTTCTTATAGGGACACCAGATCTATTGGATTAGGACCCACTTCATTTGAACTTAATTACCTCTTTAAATGCCCTATCTCCAAATTCAATCACATTCTTTGTTCTGAGCAGATGAGGGCAACCTGGAAGGGACTCAAGGAGGCCCTGAACACCAGAAGAACACAGATGATCCTTTAATGTAGGACTAGGAGTTGGGGCTTCAACATAGGAACTTTGGGTGGACACAGTTCAACCCATAAGAGCACTCCAATTTGGATGAGACTGTAGGAAGAGGACAACAGAACAAAGTCAGTAGAGGTGCAGGGTTTTTTTGTTTTGTTTTGTTTCCTTTAAAGAGAATCAGAGAAGATGAGCTATGGATGGGAATGATGAAGTTCAGTGCATATACGACTCTGCTTGCAAATCTACCTAAAGCCATTGGGTGCTGAGCTCATCTTACACGCATGCCCTCCCATTGTCACTGACAGCCCCTCACCCAGCTTCCTGTATGCCTGGCCTCGGAACGTCTTCCGTGGAAGTGCATGGCATACTGCCTCATACAGTGCCTCACCACGACCTCCAGGAGAGGCCTCCCAGAGGCAGGAGACAATAAATGAAAGTGGGTTGCTGCACACCTTACTTTTATTTGCTATCTCATAGTTTATCATTTAAAACTTCATGTATATTGAAGACTTCATTTCACATAATATAGACATTTCTAAACACAAAGAAACAATTTAAATATTAAATCAATTAGAATTAATAACTTATTAATCAACGCAAATAATGTCTAAATTGCCTGCCATCAGGTAAAACTGTCACTCTGGGAAGATGGGCCAAGTTTATTCAGCACTCTCACATTCCTCCTGACATACAGACTTACATTCCTGGGTAACACACTACAGGTAAAGAAACACCATCTAGACATCCATGACACTCAGGGAGAGGAAAGGAGCAGAACAGCAAACAGCAACTGCAGAGAAGAACAACGCTGGTCAGTGTTTGGGCAGTTATAGTAGCTGCTTGTTCATGTACCCAGTTGTCCACTCCGGACTAACTGTTGCCTGGTCCCTAGAGAGTACACAAGGAGAATCTGTATGTCATCTGTTTTAGTAAACCGCCAAGATACACCAGGGGTACCAAAAAAATGCATACAATTGGACACTTTGGTCAATATTGCTTAAGCAGTAATTCATTGTAATCAGAAGTGTCTGGACGCTGATGGTAACCTCTTTGAGCACCTCTTGTAATTGCAGAAGTCAAACATGACTTATATTCATCTTTTGTTATCAGTATATATTGAGCATTACAATTTTAATATTTTTTCCTTTCTTAAAATGTGTATACATTTTTTTGGCACCCTCTATATCTGCCAACCTATCTTTGCTAATTCAGAGCTCAACAATCCTTTCTTTGAATCGTTTCTTTCCTTTATTGCATCAATTCACAACTCTTGTGAAATTTATTCTAAGGATACGTTTATTTAAAGACACAGGTAAGTAAAACCTCAGTTCTGAATATAACCTTTAATGTTCAAGCTTCATTGTAAGGAGTGTTGGCTTCTGTAGCAACCTTTCCATTAAAACTTCTGCCAATTGCCATGGGCTACCATGCACTGCCAGGAGCGGGGGAGCGCAAGGCTCATAATACCAGCATGGGCCAGGGAGCTGTGTCCTACACAACTAGACTGAGAAACAACGGCTTGAACTGGAGTGGGGCGGCGGTGGGGGAGGCGGAAGAAGGGGGAAAAAAACAAACTTCTGCCCACCATCATCTATTAATTTTTCCCAGCAACTATAAGGTTAGTGTTATATCATATAACGTACTGGGTGGCTCTGATCAGATAGATCCATGTGTGTTAGGAAAACTGGTTTTATCATGATGTTCAGTGTCGTCCACTGAACATCATGATAAAACCAGTTCTGCATCCGGGACTCTTATCTTCCCAGTACCCTTCTCCTACCGCCTTCTCCCCTCCACGTATCTTGCTGGAGTATATAAACTACACTCATCTCCTCATCCCTTTGGACATAAGATTGGAGAACAATAAGAATAATAAATCATTTTAATTTTATAGGATGAAAAATCAAGTTCTCCTCCTTTCCTGAAGTTATTCTGATTAAAGTAATAAATATCTTAGAGTATTCAGCAGTTTAAAAAATTAATTCCTTAAGAGTAACCCTCTAACACAGAAAGGAAAGGAACACAAAAAGAAAGACACCAAGAGATTAATATTTTTTTTTGTTGAATTAAATGACATTTGGGTGTGAAAAATTCACACTTTCCAGAATATTATATCATTCCCACTTCATTTTATGAGAGCAAAATTTTTGTTTTCTTTCTCGTATCTATACTGATCTTAGGAATCTAGTCTGGAATAGTGACTTTATCCTCATTTAATCTTATGACTTTATAGACCATTTCCAAAACTCTCAAGATAGTGTGTGAAGTTTTATCATGTGACCATGATGGTGGACCTCCCAGGATCCCTTTTAGCACCTTTCGGTTTCTCTACGCATATGTTGCCGAAGTGGACGGGGAGATCTCTGCATCTCAAGTCAGCCGAATGCTGAGCTACATTGAACGGGAAATGTAAGTAAACTCTTACCAATTGGAGGGAAAAAAATACGGGGAAAATTAATCTAGCAGGCCAAGATATAGTGAGGTTACTATATTATGCTGCTCCGGGAACAGAGAAATGTTGGGAAGAACAAGAGCTAAGAATCCAAAAGAGAAAGGGAAGGGGAGGAGAGGAAGGGTATAGGACAACGATTCTTAGAGTGCTACCAAGACAGACCAGCAGCACAGCATCACCTGGGAACGTATTAGAAACGCAATTGCTCAGGTTACACCCTGAACCTACCCAATCAGAAATTGGGGGGCGGGGCCTAAGCATCTGTGTCTGAGCACACCCTCCAGGTGAATGGCTCAGGTTCAGGATTGACCAGTCGAGTAGGAATGGAGAGGGCGAGGAAGGCAGTCAGGAGTTTAGAGAAAAAGAGGGTGATAAGAACAGGAGCCACAGCAGAATTCATTTGGAGTGAGAGACTGTCTATATTCTTTCTTAATTGCTAAATGAACTAACCCCACATGTATCTTTTTTTCCCAATCAGAATTGGTCCTGATGGTTTAATCAAGGTGAGTGACTTTACCCAAAACCCCAGGATTCGACTGGAGTAAAAGCACAATTTTGGCAATTTTAAAGGAAGATACAGAGATGATTGTGCTTCAGAATGACTGGACCCCATACACCATCCAATCAATGTCCACTTTCTTGTACAACTGGTACACACTAATAAACAACTAGGCAAACATGAAATCAGAAATATGTGGAATTAAGATGTAAAATTATTGGAACAAAACACATAAGCAGAAAATTAGTATTCTTCCCACACGGACACTGAGTAAAAGTGGCTGAGGACGCATGGATAGAAAACGCATCTCTAGTCAAAACCAGACTGTCAGGGGAACACAATGTAGTTTGCAACCTGAATCTGTGTCTCCCAGGCTGTAACTCCCTTTGCTCAAATAAATGCTTTTTATTCTTTATTACAGGTTAATATTAACTTTGGTTTTCAATAGGAATCATTCCATTGACAATCACTCACCCTAGAGCCAGGCAATAAGATTGGAGGATGAGGGAAGAAAATAATATTCACAGGTCTTACTCGGTGGTACACAACAAGCCCTTTATTAGCATTAAGCCACCTGACTAAGTATACCTATGTGACTGTCACGCAGGAGACCCTGCTCGCTGCACCATTTGTCGTGCAGGGTCTCAGCTCCCACTCCCCGCCCAAGAACGCAGGACACGGTAAGGCCAAAAAGGAACACCCATGGAGCCATAAGTAGGGGAGTCAAACCAATATATTCTCGCTGGCGTCTGGGCTGGAGACACAGGAAGCAGGATCTACATAATCTGCCTAACAGCAGTCCGCGCTTGCCAGCCACCACCTTCTTGCTAGCCCCCATTCCTTTTTGCTAGCATAGCCACAGCCGTTATATTAGTGGCCAATGGCCTACGGGTTACAGCTGACGGCCAACTAGCCACAGCTGCTGGCATCTGATCACAGTTGATGGCCATTTACTACCCGAGCCAGCACCTTTCTATGTGAGGCCGAGAGCCTGGAAACTGCTTTTTGGGGTTTTGTCCCCACAGTGACAGATGAGGAAAGCGAGGCATAGCAGGGTGAAGTGACTTGTTCAGGATTACACTGGTGATAGAAAGCTGGCAGGGCTAGAAATGACCCTCTTCATCTGTAATATATTAACGTCTAACACATGCCACCTGACCCATTGTGGCAGCACTCTTTATCAGGAGTGCTCAATCAACCACAGTATATTTGTATGGCAGGTAGATGGCTTGCTCTTGTTAAGGTTCCCTTCGTTCTGTCACAGGCATCTCTGAAACTTTCTCACTGATGATAGTCACTCCCGTCCTTACTCACTATGCCAGACATAGTACATCCACAACCATGCAGAAAAATAAGGGGCAAGCATCAGTGTTCTGTCTTGTCCACACACTGTGGAATGTTTGCTACACGCTATCACACCAAGAATGGCTTAGTCAAGTCCTACGTCAGGCCAAGTAGAGGGCTGAATGCCCAGTTACTGAAGTAAAAGTCAGTGTAGACAAAGTTAGGTTAGAGACACAAATACGAGTTAGAATATAACAAACATTTAAAAACAAACAAAAAACAATAGGTTGGAGGAATTAGAATGAGTTTTCAATTAATCCTTCATAGATTATATTATTCTTCATGGTAAAGAGTATGTTTAAATTCGATTTTAAGTCCCCAGAATCTAGTGCAGTTTATTGAACATAGTAGAATTTGATTAAATTGTTGTTGATTGACTATACCATTCAGAAAAGATATCATGGACATTGTTTAATTGCTTAGGAGCTTCTTTTGAAGGCTCTGGGATTTTTTCCCATTAGTCTTGAAAATAGAGTTTTCTGATTCTCTCAACTGATATTTTGAAGGTTGGCAAACCTTCTGCAATTTTCTTTCTTAGCAACAAGAGAATGTTGGCATGTCTGCATAGCTTAATGTTGTTTCATCAGAATCTTCTAGAGCACACCAGGTTGTTCAATTTGTTTTTAAAGGAGGAATAAACAAAGTAGGAAAAAATATGGTCCATAATAAATGTAGCCACTGTCCCAGCATTCAGAAAAACAAAGCAGCCCCAGGATACTGAACCAGAAATGACTAGAAGAATGGCCTCTAAAACATAAGTTCTTTCTTACAAACACTTGTAAGTCAACACATGTAAAATGAAAAAAACAAAAACAAAAAACCAGACTGTCAGATTTTCAAAGGTAGAATGTTCACCAGATGCAGTTTTGATGTTTTGTGATTATTAGATATAACTTAAATGAGTATCTTTTATATTGTCAATCCATATTTTTACCAGGTTATTTCTCCATTTGTTGGTAGAGTGCTAATCATTCATTCATTCACTCACTCACCAATATTTACTGAGATGGGCTATATGCCAAGGATATGTTGCCAGATAAAATATAGGACACCTGGTTAAATTTGAATTAACAAATAATTTTTTTAGTTCTTCCCCTCCTCCCCCAAACCTGACAACCCTAGGAAGGAACTGTGCTGGTTTATGGACACATGCAAATAAATCATATCTGAATTCTGCCCTCAAGGAGCTCACAATCCAACACTAAGATAGACATAAATTTAAATCACTTTAATGTGCGGGGCCCCAAGAGGTACTAATAAAGTGATTCAGAGATCAGCATTCAAATGTCAATGCCAAAAGATTTTCTGACACCACATACAGATATAACGGCTCCCTCTTTGGAAAATCCCCTGCATGAGTTTAAGACCTTCTGACAAGGTCAAAGATTTTTCTTTCTCCCAGGAAGCAGATGAGATTACCAGGCTGTGTGGTTATTGTTCTTAAGTCCAGGTGTGCCAAGGTTCTATCTGCAATACTATCCCCTCTTAAAGTTTTGTTGTTGTCGTCGTTTTGTATAAAAATCATGCTAACTTGCTTTTTTGATTTACATTCTTCTCTCTACTGAATTAAGGAGAAAAATGTTGTCATGCAGGGTGCCATGCGGGGTCTCTGGTCCCGCTCCCCACATAAAAACACAGGATATGGTGAGACCAAAAAAGAACACCCACAGAACCATAGGTAGGGGAGTCATACCACTATATTCTCGCTGGTGGCTGGGTTGGAGACACAGGAAGCAGGAGCCACACTATCCGATCCGCAACCTGCCGTCCACTTCTCTCTGCCAGCCAATCTCACTTGCTAGCTGCAATCCACTGTGCTAACTGCAACCTGCACTTGCCAGCACCATCTTCTTGCTAGCCCCCATTTTCTGCTAGCGTAGCCACAGCAGTTATATTAGCAGCCAGTGCCTCACTGGTTACAGCTGACGGCCAACTAGCCACAGCTGATGGCCATCCAATCACAGTTGATGGCCATTTACTACCTGAGTCAGCACCTTTCCATAGGAGGCCGAGAGCCTGGAAACTGCACTCCTGGCTCTGTCCCCACATATGTCTATTAGTGTCTAAGCAAGTAAAAGAAGATTGCGATGGGTTGTCACCACAGGCCCTTGATTTTGACCTAGAGTGAAACAATAAAAATAGCTGAAACAAATTCTACCCCCACAGTCATCCAGCTATATCTGCAGGGGCGTAGCAACAACTAATCCTCCTGCTGTCTGACATGTTAGCCAAGCAGCCTATCATTTATATCCACTCTGGGCCCTTAGGCTGTGTGAAAAGGCCGAGAAACTGCAGCAACCTGGCACTGTAATCATGGGGATGAGAGAACGAGTGAAATCACTTAACCCCTCAGTCTCTCACTTTTTCTCTTTCACTGTGATCGAAGAATTTAAATATGACCTTGCCTGGGAGGGAGGAGTGAAGGGGAGCAGAGGAAAGCCCCAAATTGAAAGATCCTAAGACAACAAATTAGGTTCATAAACATAACAAAAGCAATAAAGTCCTTTGTACGTTTGAGAAAACAGGTTGAAATTAGAAACTACATCTCTGTAGCCCTGAACATAATCACTCAAGAGAGAGGCTGTTGAAATCACAGCCACCAAAGTGAATACTGGATATGAAGTCATTGAGGGTACTGTGGCCAACAGTTGGTCCTAAGCACAGTTGTCAATGTCATTGATTGTGGCATTGTCAATTACTCATCTTCTAATGTCCACCGTTTTCCTACTCTCCCGCTCTGGCTCACTGTGGCGGGGTGTCCTCCGCGTCACTGACACAACTAAGCCCAGCTGCTCCTCAGAGATCCAACCTCTACAGCACATCTGCCAAATCAACCTGCTTCAGCAGTCACCCCCAGGGTGGAAAACAGCTTTGCTTTCAACCTGCTCTATGCTCTATCGCCAACATGGATTAGGCACTTACTATGCACAGGCCACTATGTGTAACGCTGCCCCTACATTCTCAAATAATGATTTTTACAACCTGACTGATGAAGTCAGTACTATTACCCCCATTTTATATATGAAGAAACCATCTGAGAGGATTGAAGTTGTTCACTGTCACAGGTGAGAAGGAATGTTGATCCAGGTCTGTCTGACTCCAAACTCGTGCTGCCTTGTATGCTCAATGCGTATGTTCCTATGGAGTTTCCCCTAACCCCCCTCCCCAACAGCTTCCGAGACAAGGTTTGAAGTGCAAGCAGTTTAGTATTTGCAAGGCCATAGCAGGAATAGTGGAAAGAGAGTAGGAAAACTAAGACAGTGATGGAAAGAAAGCCAATGAGAGGGTGTATTTTCAAGCCAGTTATCCCTGGAGTCCCATCCTGCCAGGGGACTCCGGGAGACAATGCAGAACACGCCTCGGAATTATCTGAACCTGAGGAATGAGGGTGCTCTTCATCCGTCATCGGCTAAGGGCTGATTCCTCACCGAATTCCCATCTGTCATTGACTGAGGGTGGCTTCCAGGGGCATTAACTTTCTGGCATTTCTAGCTTGCCCAGTTCATGGCCTGAGCGTGTTGCTTTTGCTCCAGAAAAATAGCTCTCATGTAGGAAGGCATAGGTGTTTACAATACATAGCCTTTGAAGGCATATGGATAGGGCACCACCAGCATCTGCTACAATGCCTTACAGAGAATAAAAGAAATTTTTAGCATTGTAATCACCACTGTTTCTCTCCTTGGGTCATGCACAAGTCCACAGAGACTGCAGGACAGTAAGTGACTGACACTGTACTGTATTAAATCACACTTGACCCTTAAACCTGGCATATTGTCCCAAACCAACTGTTGCTTCCTTGTAATGAGGTCATTCCAAAGGGGTCCTTGCTGCCAATACACCTTGTCAGACCCATCCCCCTGGCCTGCCTGTGATGACCAGACATATCTGAATCCTTGCATGACCTCAGTTAAGCTGTCAAACTGAGACGCCTACATGGTTTGTATTTCTCCTTTCAAAAGTAAAACATTCAGGAAGCAATAAAATCAGGATTTTATAAAGAAAAAGAAGTGGGCTCTTTCTTTCCTAAATTAAACTATTTTGATTAAAGTGAAAACTGCAAGTATGTTTAATGCTTCCGTGGGAAATGTAAAGATTATGGCTCAGTTCCATTTCTCTGTGCTCCCTGCTCTCTCTCTCCTCAACACTGCTGTCAGGCACTACAGTCTCCCCAGTTAGCCAACAACTTCCAAGACCACCAGGGCCCTGCAACAGAAGGAGCTGGATACTCGAGGGTGGAAAGCTGGGGTTTTTTTTGTTTTGTTTTGTTTTAAAGATTTTATTGGGGAAGGGGAACAGGACTTTATTGGGGAACAGTGTGTACTTCTGGGACCTTTTTCTAAGTCAAGTTGTCCTTTCAATCTTAGTTGTGGAGGGCGCAGCTCAGCTCCAGGTCCAGTTGCCGTTGCTAGTTGCAAGGGGCACAGCCCACCATCCCTTGCAGGACTCGAGGAGTTGAACCGGCAACCTTGTGGTTGAGAGCCCACTGGCCCATGTGGGAATCGAGCCGGCAGCCTTTGGAGCCAGGAGCATGGAGCTCCAACCGCCTGGGCCACCGGGCCGGCCCCGAAAGCTGGTTTTGAATTAGGTAAGAACAGGATTTGTAACCTGAAATCATTGGAGAGGCTCCTGAAATGTGTCTGATAAATACATGTGTGTACTTACATATATTTCAGAAATGTGCACATTAGCATTTCTCTGAGGAAAAAATGCATAGCTGTTAGCACATTCGCAAAATTGTATATGATTTCAAAAGATTTAAGAACCGTTGGCTTAGAAATGATTCCAGAAGACACCAAATGGCTTGAGGAAAAGCAACAGGGCAGTCTTAGATCTTTTCAAGTGTAACTGGGCCCCTACTTCCTACATTTAACTTATTATCCAGTCCACAACCTCTGGCTTTTAGAATTTTGTATCCTGGCTATAAATCTTAACTGTGCTTTTAATTTAGATTTTTATGTACTTTTCAACTCGGTTATTTCCTATAAACTGGAACATGGTTAAATATGAACAGAGACCTTCACACTTCAGAGGTAAGCCAATTGGAAAAGCCATCGATCCAATGCACTACATTATAAAACATTGCCTAGACCAAACAGAGTCATTAACCATGGTACTAGAGGGACCTAAACTTCCATATCAGGCTCAAAGGGGTAAGTCCTGGATAATCCTGAGTCTCGGAGCATTCAAGTGTCTGTCAGCCCCAGTGCACCAAAGCAGTCCAAACACTTGTTGGTTCATTTATTTACTCAATAATTTAAAAATTCCTGCTACATGCAAGGCATTGTGCCAGGTACTGGAATACTATACTAAGATAAGATCCTTGCTTTCCTAGAGATGAAATTCTACTTGGGAAGACAGACATTAAATAACTAATCACATAAATGGAAAGCAGTGCTATGGCATCCTAGTACAGGGGCACACAACCTAGTTAGTAGGAGTGGAATAGAGAGGTGGAAGGAAAGGCTTTCTTGAGGAAATAACCTTAGCGCGAACTCAGAAGCCTATGGCTTCGATTACCACAGATGACTCAGAGGAAATGTGTATCTGCAGCCCATACCTCTTCACCAAGCTCCAGACTCAAATATCCAGTAGCTTACTTAATATCATCTGTTGGATTACTCCAAGACACCCCTAATTAATATGTCCCCAAATGAGTTCCTAGTTTGCATTTTTTCATAATAAAATATTGGGGGAAGTGAGTTAATAAACTTCCCTGCTAAATATGGATCTCTCCCATCATCCATCCAGATAAAAAAACCAAGAAATCAAGGTCAATAAATACCTCCCCCTTCACCTTACTTCCCAAATCGATCGCTAAGTCTTATCCATTTTACCGCCTATGCAGAAGCACATCTATCCTCTTCATCTTCCTTCACCCAACCCTCCAATCTCAGCTACCAACATATTTCCTCTGGACAATATGTTGGCTTTTTATGAGTCTGATCATAAAAAGGAAGGAAATGGAAGGAAATGGAAGACACCCTCGGCTGAGATTTTGAAGATAATTAAAAAGTTTACAGAGATGTGGATGTGGAAACCAACAAAAAGTGTTGAGCCACTCAGAGACTAGCAAATCATCCTTTCATGATAAGAAACACTCAGCAAATTAGGAATGGAAAGAAACTACTTCAACATAATAAAAGTCATATATGAAAATGCCACAGTGAACATCACACTCCACGATGAAACACTGAAACGCTTCCTCAAAGATCAGGAACAAGGCAAGAACGCTCACTTTTGCCACTTCTTTTCAACATAGTATTGGAAGTTCCAGCCAGACCAATTAAGCAAGAAAAAAAAATACATGAAAGGCACTCAAATTGGAAAGGAAGAAGTAAAAATTATCTTTGTTCACAGATTGTATGATCTTATATGTAGAAAACCCTAGATTCCATTAAAAACTGTTAGAACTAATAAATGAGTTCAACAAAGTAGTAGGATACAAAGTCAACACATAAAAATTAGTTGTATTTCTATATAATTAACAATGAACAATGTGAAAAGGACATTAAGAAAACAATGTATTTACAATACCATCAAAAAGAATAAAATACTTAGGAAAAAATAGATTTTAGGAGATCCAATATGGCAGAGTAGATAAATGCCTCATCCCATGAACACATCAAAATTACAACTAAATTATAGAATGATTAACCTTGAAAAATCCTAAAAATCAACAAGAAAAATAGAAACACTCACTTAAAAAATGGGGAAAGGACTTGAATAGACATTTCTCTAAAGATATGCAGGTGGCCAATAAGCACATGAAAAGATGCTCAACATCACTAATCATTAGAGAAATGCAAATAAATCAAATTACAATGACTTACCTCCTCATACTTATTAGGATGGCTACTATTAAAAATAAAAATAATAAAATAACAAGTGTAGCTGAGGATGTGGAAAAATTAGAACCCTTGTGTACTGTTGTGGTAATGGAAAATGGCACAACCATTGTGGAAAGTAGTATGATCGAATCTCAAAAAATTAAAAATGGAATTGCGATATGATTCAGCAATTCTGGGTATATACCCAAAATAATTGAATTGAAAGCGGGATCTGGAAGAGCTATTGGTACTCCCACGTTCACAGCAGCAATAGTCACAATAGCTAAAATGTGGAAGCAACCCAAGTATACATTAGGAGATAAATAGATAAAAAAAACTGAGGCATAAACATACAATGGAACGTTACTTAGCCTTAAAAAGGGACATTTTGACACACGCTCCAACATGGATGAACCTTGAAGACAAGTGAAATAAGCCAGTCACAAAAGGGCAAATACTGTATGTTCCCATTTCTGTAAGGTACTTAGAGTAGCCAAAATCATAGAGACAGAAAGTAGAATGGTGGTTGACAGGCACTGGGGCAGGAGTGGACTGGGGAGTTATTGTTTAATAGGCATAGAGTTTCAGTTTTACAAGATGAAAAGAGTTCTGGAGATGGATGGTGGTGATGATTGCACAATATTATGAATGTATTTAATACCACTGAATCCTACTCAAACATGATTAAGATGGTAAATTTTATGTTTTGTGTATTTTACCACAAAACAGTTGGGGGGAAAACGCAAACAAAACAAAACAAAACAAAAAACCTCAGATGTTATTACCTTAAAAATAAGAGGGAAAAAACCCCAATGAACAAACAAACAAAAAAAAGGGAGTGGAAACATAAAATTCCAAACGGTAGGAATCTGGAACACCAGGCAGCCATTGTGTAGTTGTAGGTTAATGAGAAATAGTGTTGATAAGATATTAACAGAAAACACTTATTATAGTAATATGTATCATATTGTATTGTTGTAATATATTTACATATGCATGCACCGCTGGAAAAAGTCTAGAACGGAATTCACCAAACTGTTAAGAGTGGCATTCCCTGGGTAACGTGGTTAGATCAGTGATTGTTATTTCTCGTTCATCTATATTTTCTAAAATAAGCACGTATTAAGAAAAATCAGTGTCTTTTTAAAAAAATCAAGTCAACTAAGAAAAAAAATCTAATCTCAGGTGAATATATTAAACACATATTATAGGTGAGGGATGAAGGATGAAGGGAGAGGTTTCAGTCTAATCTAATTCAAAGCTAAATTTATTAAATGCCTAGTTTCCCCAAAATCCCTCAGTATGAATGTGCAATATATTGGTGGACAGATTTTAGTTTCTGGGTTTTTGTTTTTTAACTGTTATTGAGACTTTCACAGGGTAGTTCTTTTTTCTGTTTAGAAAAATGGAATCACTTGGGTTAATTTTCCCCCTATTTGATTTAAAACATTAACCCAAAACTCAATGCCTTACACACCAAAGACTAACTCCCATTAAAATTCGTGCCACCGTCAGAATACCGTGTCATTTTTGAACAGTAATTACCTAGATTGAAGAGTAGACAGCTATGCATGGAAGGAAAACCAGAATGCCAACAAATGAGTATCGTCCTGAGATCAGGGTCACGGCGAATAATTTTGAAATTGCCATGAGAATTATACAAAGATAGCAAGACCAAGGATTCATCTTTATTGACTACCAAGAAGAAACTCATTCAAAATGGCACACGAGACACCGAATTAAAAAAGCCAAAACCCAAGAGCCTAGAGCCATTCTTTCCGATCCGCCCTGTACGGCGCGTCCCCTCCTCGGGCCCCGGCGCGTCCTCGCCGCCACTTCCCCCAGCAGATGCAGGGCAGCGATCCTCCGCCGGACGTCCTCGCAGAAGGGCCGCGAGATCAGTTCTTCCAGGTGTTCAGGAGCCCGGCAGTTCTCAGCCCCGCGCGGGAACTCGTCTCAGCCCGGAGCCCGTACTCCTGGCCCCGCCCCTTCAGGCCGGCCCCGCCCCGCGTAGGCCCCGCCCCGCGTAGGCCCCGCCCACGCAGGCCCCTCCCTAGCCCCGCCCCGCTCGCGTTCTGTAGGCTTCCCCAAAGCTCCCCTGCGGAGTGACGGGCCGGGGCCGGGGCCAGGGGGGGTCTATTGCGCAAGCCCAGTGCTCCGGGCCGGGAGAACCCGAGCGGCCCCGGTGGCGCGCTGGAGACTATGAGCGGCTGCCTTCGGCGGGCTCCTCCCCGGAAGCGGAAGCCCGAGGGGCGGGCCGAGGGGAGCTGGGAGTACACGGCGGTTAATTCCTTTTACCGTGCGGTGCAGCTTCCCTCGGTCTGGGCTTCCCTGAGGCTGCGGGAGATGGTCAGGTCCGGATCGCGACCGGGCCAGGTGAGGGCCGCGACCGGAGGCGTCCACTGTGGGGGCGGAGGAGGAATCCAGGGGTGCTCGGGTTGGGAGGAGTGCACCACGCAGAAAACAAAGACGGGGCGGCCGCGTTCCAGACGCCGCGCAAGGGGAGCGGGTGGGGCGGAGGTGGGACACGTCCTCCCAGCACCCGGACACAGCCCCCGTCCGTAGGCCGCCACCCTGTAAGCCCGGCAGCCCGCCAGGGGCCCTTCGCGCCGCCGACCCCGCCCGCGGCTCGGCGCGGCTGCAGCAGAGGCGGGTGCGCGGCGCTTCCACCGCGTCGTGCTCCGAGCTGAGCTTTCGTCACAATCGCGGGGGTTTTACTACTCGTTAAAAAAAGAGAGTCTCCTTGTCAGTGTCGCTGCCTTTCGCCTTGCCCGTGTCCAATGCACGAGCCTCGTAACTAAACGGTTGCCTTTTCTGCTTAAAAGCTGACTCTGGAACAGTTCTTTTTCCAGATAAGGATCGCAGTTCTTTGGCCTGTCAACACAGCCTTTTTTTTTGGATCGCAGCCTGTGCATTTTTTACCCCCCCCCCCAGGCCAGCCTTCTCCCCCGCTGCTCACCTGCCCTGCAGCGCGCCAGATGCCCGGCCCCTCCCCTGCTCCCTAGAATGCCCTTCTATCGCTGAATCTGCCTCCGATCCCCCATCCCTCAGCTCCAGCCCCTCCTAGAAGCGTCGCCTCGCTCTCGCTCTCCCACGTCCCCGTGGTTCGGGTGCCCCTCGGTAACCCTTCTGTGCCCTGTGCTAACCTTTATCATACCACTCTTCAGGCTAGAGAAGGTGCTGATCTGTCAGCCTCCTGTACTACACAATTTATCTCTACATCTTCAAGGCCTAGGGCGGCACCTGGCACCTAGTAGGTTTTCAGGTAATGGATCCACTGTCCCTCCCACAAACCCACTGCTTACAGTGTTCTTACTTCTTAAATATATGAACGCTATACCCTCCCCCTTTTTTAATCCTCCGTTTATTAACTCACCTATAATGCTGTCTTCCCCATTATGTGACGCTTACCCTGTTCTCAAGACCTGGCTCAAGACTTCATGAATATGTCCAGGCCAGCCCCACCCACACAGATCTTTTATATTGAATGAACTCAGTATGTGCAGTCAGCAAGGGGGAAAACATGGCTTTTGTGGTCGTAGTCACCTACAGACTCAAATTCCAGTTCTTCCTCTACTACCGTGATAGGAAGTGAAGTACTTTTTCTTAGCTATAAAATAAGTATAAATAGGTATAAAATTCAGCCTCAAAGAAGTGGGGAGATTAAGTCAGAACCTGGTGAAACATCTCGTATCTCACACTCGGCATAAATGTGCAACAAAATTTAGTCTCCTTAAAAAACACTTATTTTACTGCCATCTTAATAATCAGAGCAGCTAGCATTTAGACAGCAATGAGGCAGGTACTACTCTTAAGTGCTTTTACATATTACATATAATTTCTCATTTAATCTTCAAAATAGCCTTAGGAGGTAGATACTATTTTCATCCCCATTTTATCTGAAGAAATTGGGATGAAATGTTCAAATAACTTCCCTGTAGTTACACAGCGGGTTAGCAGTGGAAACAAATCAGACCCACAGCACTAGTTCCCGAGTCCATTCTTATAAACATTACACGATACTTAGAAGATATATGTCTGAACCACCTTTCTGAAATTTAGGTTCCCACCTCAGAACTAAGAATAACTCACAGGGTGTGGATTAAGTGGAAACGTAATTTTATTTTGTACTTGTGCGTGGGAGATAGAACTAAGAAATGCTTATATTTTTCTCAAATAGCAAAGTAAAAAGTTTAACGATAATACCTAGCAGAATAAAATGTGAGGTAAAACAAACTGATTCTCTCACGCATTGTGATTTGTGGCACTCAGTTTTGAGAGCAGTTTTGCAATTTGTATGAAGGGCCACTCAAGGAAGTACTATGCAATCATTAAACAATTTTGAAACTATGTTAATATGGAAAACAATTGACTGTGTTTCCCTGAAAATAAGACTTAGCCAGACAATCAGCTCTAATGAGTCTTTTGGAGCAAAACTTAATATAAGACCTGTTTTGATCGCAGCCGACCCTGTCTGAAATAAAATAAGACCTGGTCTTTAATATAATATGATATGATATAATTAATATAATAATATAATACCAGGTCTTATACTAATTTTTATTCCAAAAGATGCATTAGAGCTGATTGTCCAGGTAGGTCTTATTTTCGGGGAAACACGGTAAAAGTAAAAACAAGATACAAAATTGCAACTGTCTTGTCATCATGACTAAGTAAATAATCCGTATGAAAAAAGATTGGAAGCCCCAGTAGGAAAGAGCACATCTAGTAGCTAAATCTTGGCTGCTAAATACCATTGTTCACTAAAAGGAACCATGGCTTCTTGGAGAAATGGTCAACTCCAGGCTGAGTCAGGGAAATTGTAAGATGAGTCTGAATACATCAAAATGAAAAACTTTTACACAGCAAAGGAAACAGAATGAAAAGGCAAGTTATGGAATGGGAAAAAAATATTTGTAAGCCATATATCTGATAAAGGGTTAATATCCACAATATAGAAAAAACTCCATCTCAAGAGCAAAAAATAACCTGATAAAAAATGGGCAATGAGCTTGAATAGACATTTCTCCAAAGACATATAAATGACCATCGGGTGTATTAAAAGATGGTCAACATCACTAATCGGGAAATGCAAATCCAAACCACAGTGAGATGTCACCACACACCTGTTAGGATGCTATTATCAACAACAAACCCCGAAATAACAAGTGTCAGTGAGGATGTGGAGAAATTAGAGCCCTTGTACACTTGGTGGGAATTTAAAAGATTGTAGCTGCTATAAAATACCGTGTGGAAAGTTCCTTGACAAATTAATCCCATTCTGGGTAGTTATCCAAAATAATTAAAAGCAGCCTTGAGATACCTGTGCTCCCATGTTCACTACAGCATTACTAAAAATAGCCAAGATATGCAAACAACCTAAATGTCCATTGGTGGATGGATAAAGAAAATGCTATATGTGCACAATGGAATATTATTCAGCCATAAAAAAAGAAATCCTGCTACAAGCAACATGGATGAATCTTGAGGATATTATGCTAAGTGAAATAAGCCAGTTACAGAAGGACGAGTTCACATCATCCTACTTATAGAAGGTACCTGAAATAGTCAAACTCATAGAAGCAGAGAGTAGAATGGTAGTTGCCAAAGGCTGGAATGAGGGGAAAAGGAGGAGTTGCTATTCAATGAGTGAAGTTTTAGTTATGCCAGATGAATAAGTTCTAGAGATCTGTTGTACATCATGCCTATAGTTAACAATACTGTGTTGTACACTTAAGTATTTGTTAAGAGGCTAGATCGCGTGTTAAGCATTCTTACCACAATGGAAAAAAAAAAAAGATGAGCCTGAAGCATCTTGTTGCAGAAAGTAAGCCTTAGCTCAAAAACTAACGGGGACATGTTAAAGGATACAGGAGGTGGTTTGAAGAGGTAGTCTGTCATACTGACAGAATCTGGGACAATTTAAGCATTGAAATTAATAATGGATCATAACCTTTTGACTAAAGTAGGAATCGATGAGTCTATGGTAACTAAACGAAGAAGGAAAAGTGCTTCACTGAGTAAGAAATGTAAAAAGAATGATGTAAGTTAGAACAATCACCATTTGACAACATTGAGTAGGCAAGAATTATCAATGGATGTAAAAACTACTGGGTAAAAGTCTTATGGATCGGTTGCCTGTGTAATCTCAAAGTATCTCCCCACAAAATGCTTACCATTTACAAAGGTAAAAATAGTAATCTTACAGCGAAAAACCTGGCAAGCACCATCTTAAATAAAGTTTACATCACCAGTAATGGGACAAACTGACATCATATGCCTATTCATGATGCTGAGAAGGACACAGCGTCCCTTTGTGGTATTACTGCCAAAAATGCACAACCTGAATCTAATCATGAGGAAACATCAGACGTCTAAATGTCCAAAGGGACATTCTACCAAAATAACTGGCTGTACTTTTTAAATATGTCACGGTTGTAAAAGACAATGAATGACAAACCAAGAAGCTATTTCAAACTAATGGAAGCTAAAGAGATATGATAACTTAAGGCAACATATCCTGGATTGGACATGGGCCAGAATGTTTTTCTTTTAAGGACACTATTGGGATAATTGGCAAATGTGAATAAAGTCTGTAGATTAGATTATACTATCGTATCAATGTTAATTTCATGATTTTAATGAACATACTCTGGTTATACTATGAGAGAGTGACTTTGTTCTTAGGAAATATGTAAGAGTAAATATTTAAATATAAAGGGATATCATGTCTGCAACCTACGTATACATTTTGAGAGAGAACATGGCAGATGTAGTAACATATTAACAGTAGGGGAATCTAGGTGAAGTGTATACCGTGCTTTATACTATTATTTCAAAATAAAAAATAAAAAAATTGAAGGAAATGTACCAATATGATAACTATTGTTTACGGTGTTTTTATCCTGGGTAATTTTCTTTACCTGATGGTCAGTACTGTAACCTCGTGTGTGTATTTTTTGGAGAAATACTCTCTAATCTTACAATTATGCCATACATTTATCTTAGATAGTACACATTTTTTTAATTTTGAAAGAGAATAACTGTGGTAGTTGTTTTTGGACTTAGCAGCACCACGGTTTGGATTTTTATATGGTTCTGATCAAGATACCAACATAGATATATTGAAGGGAAAGACCTTAAGAGTGTCATTCAGGGACCAGTGTAGCTACCTTGTGTGGGATCTTATTTCCCGCAATGTTGGTTCTAACTGCTGGCTTCATGACTTCATAACATACCAAGTTATCTCAAGAAGAAGTATAACTATCCAACTTTTCTCAATGTATTCTCAGTTGCATTCTTAGAAGGCAGGAGTACATAGTCAAGCAAATACTAGAATATTATATAACTCCGGGATGTTTAATAGTTGCTGCTCAAAGCTATCTTGGGATGACATATGTAAATATGACAAGAAAAATCATAACTATAACTGCCAATGGTGACTACACCTGAAGAGTGAAATGAGGGAGTATGTAGAGAATTTAACCCTACTTACACTTTTTGAATTTATAATTTCATAATTTATAATTACAACTATAAATTTATAATTTCTTTTTAAAATTATATTTTGAATAGAGATTATATTTATCTGTTATAAAGTCATTAAGATATGTTAATAAAAAGGTATACCCTGGAAAGTCTCCCTTTGCTCTGTTTCTCAGTTTCCCTCTCCAGAGACAACTACAGTTAACTGTCTCATGTATAACTCTAAAGATATTGGATGCATGTAAAAACAAATGCATACTTTTTTTCATCTACACAAAAGGTAGTCCACTTATTACTTTAAAAATAAAAATTTAAAAACAGCATTGCTACATGAGTTTAAAAAGATTGAGTGAATGAAATGTAGATAAAGAGGAATGGTAGAGTTTTGTGTGCTGGTCTTTTCAGGCATTATAAACAATGTGGGTAAATACAAACAGAGTTATGAACTCTGTCCTATGTCTTGAAGTAACATATGTTTGAAGAATTTAGGGAATATAGAACATGTTCAGGGATTGAGTATAATCCAATTTACTGTAGTAGGTACTTCTGGTTAAAATGATATCTCAACTTCATTTTCAGCTGAAATAGAACGTTATAAGAGTTCAATTGTAGTTGTGGATTTTTAGAATATATCACATTTATTAAAATTAGTAACAGTACATTTGTAAAATGGAATATTATTCATCCTTAAAAAGGTAGAAAACTAAAAAAATTAAAAAAATTAAAAAAAAAGGTAGAAAACTTTGACAAGCTGCAAATACAACATGGATGAACTTTGAAGATACGCTAAGTGAAATAAGCCAGTCACAAAAGGACAAATACTGTATGACTGCACTTATATGAACTTCCTAGAGTAGGCAAATTCACAGAGACAGAAAATAGAAAGGTAGTTGCCAAGGATTGGGTAGGGAGGAGATGGGGAGTTTAATGGGCACAGAATTTCAGTTTGGGAAGATGAAAAAGTTCTGGAGATGGATGGTGGTAATGGTTGCACAACAATGTGAATGTATTTATGCCGTGGGACTATACACTTGGAAAGGTTAAAATTGTAAATTTTATGTTATGTATGCTTTACCACAATAAAATAAAAAGGAAACATTGAGTAACATTTCAGCTTTTGTCAAGACAGCATACTTAGTATAATAGAAAAATATTTGTATATCTGCTATAATATAATGTATTAATCCATAGGTGTTATCTTCAGGAAAGCACACTGGACCTACTAAATTAATAAATGGAAAGAAAGGGTAAGTATGTAAAGAAGTTTACAACTTTAGCAAATCTCAAGAGATTTTTCAAGTCTTTGGGCTGGACTAAATTTAGCCTACCCTAGAAAAGTAGATGGGTCTGTACTTTTACAAAACTCTGAGGAGGAACTTCCCATGTCAATCATTTAGTGTTTAACTAAATCTTCATAAAGTCCAAATCGATCTTATACGTGATTGGACAAGTTTTCTTATCCAACCTTTGCTGGAAAGAAAATGAGTACTTAACTATTTTAGGAAAAAATTTGTATAATTTGTAAAAACATTAACAAACTTGTTTTCCAGGACCCATTTAAGAAAGACATCACGTTGTAATGCAGATTCTGGCTATCCCATCCATTCTGATTCAGAAAGTCAGGTAAGATTAAACTGAATAGCTACAAGTTACACTAATTAGTCTTCAGGTAAAAGCCAAGAAGTGGGAATGAAAATTCAAAAGTAAAGTACTAGTTGCTATAAGAAAGTATGAAACCTTTTTCTTTAAAACGTGTTTTCTGTCAATACTTTAGTCTTAAAAGAAAATGTAAAACTGTAATTATTTGTTTTTTCCTGTGTTAAAATTTTATACCACATTTTTAAATGACTTTTCTCCTTACAGACTGAAACTATACAGGGGCTTGATGGTTGTGCTTCTTTGCTGCGGGACATTTTGAGAAACGAAGATTCAGGTTTTATTTTTTAAATGCTTCTTTGCTGATCACATATTCTCAATCAACTAGTTATCTTAATGCTAATGAATGTTTGTTTTAATTATGAATAGGCTCAGAAGTAGCACATTCACAAAATAGATATAATCCCAGACCTTTGGAAGGCAAAAGATACGGTTCTAAGAAGAAAGGACATGAAAAACATATTGTTCCTTCAGTACGGAAAGAATTTTGTAAGTTTTGTGTATTTAAATATAATACTTAATTCTGAGGATTTTGATAAATTATGAGGATTATGCAGTTGGTCTTTCATTTTAATAATATATTGGTTATTTGGGTGTGTGGGTGTGTGCGCACGCGCATGTGCACTCATGCTTCTCTTTCTCTATTCAGTTCTATCACTGAGTAGTTACTTGTTTACTATCACTTTCCCAAGAATAAAAGTAGAAAAGTGACTCACTGGGTTTTATAGGAGAAAAGATTGAAATGCAGAAGGTATTTGGGAGATATATAGAGTTATCTTTGTTCTCCCTGCCACTTGTTTCCATAGATAATCACAGATTGATTGGGTTTCATGTGTATACTTATTGTTTAAAATTATTTTATATGTATATATTCCAGTAGGTTTAATAGCTCAACTTGTTGAGCTGCAGTTAGAATACACGGTACATAAAAAGGTAAAATTCCAAGTTGGATAGATAAAAACGGAGAGAGGGCCTGCCGCTGAATGATGGTGAATGTAGCCAAGGATATTTTACACCTCACAGTTAACTTGTTGACTTAATTAAGTTTAATAGTTCAGCAAACAGCTTAGAATAAGCAAGTTTGGATTATAGAACAAGATCGCCCCAAGTGGAAATTAAAAAGTCCGCAGTGGGAATTCAGATGGACATGAACGGGATTAGCTAGTTCCACAGCTCAAGTGGGCCAAAAATATTAACACTGCCATGCATGCTGAGATTCAGCTCGGGCAAGGGATGAAGTTTAGAAAATTATCTACAGCAGCAGCCCTGGATATTAAGAGATCAGGATCCAGGCAAAGAGGCTGAGAAAATGAGGATACAGCATTCATAGAACTAGGGGTTGATGTTCCACTCCATCCCTGAGGCAGAGAAAACAACTTACTAACTTATCTTGGAGTTCAATCACATTCAGCCTCAGGTTATCTTGTCCTGCACTGTTCAAAACGGTAGTCACTAACCATGTGGCCATTGGGCACTTGAAGTACAGCGAGGACAACCAAGGAGCTGAATTATGGATGTTAATTTTAATTAATTTAATTTTAAATTTAAAAACTGTTACTTGATCCAGTTATTAGAACACTTTTAAGTATATTTGGAATAACTTGGGTACATGAATATACTTTTCAGCTGTAAATTTCATTAAATCCAAATATTGATCAAGTATTTCTGATGAAAATTTAGCATCCAGATTGAGGTGATTTAGAAGATTTCATCCAGAAAATACAATAACTCATTTTTTTACATGAATTACATGTTTAAATGTTAATATTTTGGGTATATTGATATGAATAAAACATACATCTTATTTATTTTTACTTTTTAATATACCTACTGGAAAATTTTACATTGCATATATGCTTTATATTATACTTATATTGGACAGCATTGGTCTAAACAATCAGTCAGCATACTACAGCCAGTTTTATAAATCATGTTTAGTTATTTTATTTATTTTGTAAATAAAAATTTTATCAGCACCACCATTTTGATTCGTTTATGAATTTTCTATGGCTGGTTTTGTGCTGCAATAGCTGAGTTGAGAAGTTGTGACAGAGGCTTTCGAGGCTGCTAAGCCTAAAATATATATCCTCTAGCCTTTTAAGAAAAAGTGTACTAACCCCTGGTCTAAACTCTTAAAATAGAGGCCTAGGTATTGGGGCCCAAAGGACAAAGAAAGAAGTGGTAGTACCATGGCCTTTTCCTCCAGTGTCCTACTGTTTCTCCAGCCAGGTGATATCTAGTCCAGGGCCCTTTTCTTCAGGGAACTTATTTGGAACGTTCGTGGCTGTCAGTTGTGCCATGGTAGCAACTTGGATCCCAGCTTAACTGCTTGTTACTCAGAGTTCTAATAGGAAACGGATGGCAATACTCATATTAAGATAATTCAAAGAGCGTTTATTTACAAAGGAGCTCATTGCAAAGGTGTGAGTGAGGTATAGGGAAACCCCAAGGGGCTGGGCTAGCCCAGTGCTACCATAGCAGCGGCAGCAGCGGAGCTGTTACCATCCCTAAGCCTTAAGGGATAAGGTGAGAGAGGTTACTAGGACTCAGAATGAGTAGGCCACCTGAAGAAAAGCAGTGAGCTTCATTTAAGGGACAAAACCAGCCCAAGGTGGCCGCATAGAGGGGGAGTTGTGAATAAATACTTTGGCTTCATATTTCTTCCTTTCCTTGATAATATCAAGAGTCCCATTGGCGGGAGCCCTGTTGATGTATGTCAGGTCTGGCATTTGATGTTTCTTCTTACAAGCTAATGAGTTAGCCTTACTATGGCATGTATGCTGGCAGGGGCCCCAAGACTCCTGGGTCAGAGACAAAGGATTTATTACTCATCCCACAGCAAGCAGTGTGTACCTCAGCACCAGTTCTTAGGGGGATGATGTGATGGACCCAGATGGATGCTGTGCGTGCTGTAGATTTACGTTCCAGGAACACGGAGTTGGGGAATCTATCACGTTGGTAATAAGCAAGCCTGTACTTGTCTCAGGGGAAACATTTCCTTACCCTTGAAGGTTGCTCACTACAAACATAACCCTGAGAAATGGCCCAGGTAGGTCAAGGCTTTACTTTCTTGCAGCAAGACATGTAGGAGCAGAAGAGACCCATGAAGGACTGTGTTAATGTAATCTAGATAGACCAGCATCTTAGGGACAGTGGGGTGGAGGTGAGTAGAGGATGGGTGTGGAGGAGGAGATGACCGTATCTGGCATTCTGGGTGGGTCCTTAGCATTAAATTCTCATTTGGATGAGAGTCACATCAGCAGTTTTGTCCTGTAGTCAGGATACAATATTCTTATCGTCATTTCTCCTAACTTTTGTCATCAGAAGGAAGGACCTACTTCGCATACGACAATTTCCTTTAGGTTTGCAATATTAGAAATTAGTTCTCATTGACTTATCTGTTTCTAAGGTTGACTCATTAGAAGCAGAAGCCTCCTTTCCTTTAGTTCAATATCTCTATCTTTTATAGTTTACCAAACTGTAGCAGTATCTAGAAAAGGCATCTTTTTGTTTGTGTGGTTGGCAGCTGTTAACCAGTACAAGGTTTTTGCTCTGTTATCACAGTGCTCAACAATACACAAAAACCACACTCAACGTTTGCTCTTTGCTCTCTCTCCACAAGTGAGTTAATCGTCAATAGAATTTTAAGGAATCTGTTATAGTATGTTAACTACTATCTATGTATGATTTTAATTTTAACATACATTATCTTACTGTTTCCATGTTGGTCATCTTCTGAGGAGTAGTCTCCTTATGTTCTTTCTGCCTGGGACATGCCTGAGCATTTAGGGTCTGTGGAGTCAAGCCTGACCCCCTAGATGCATGTGGGAAATAAAGAGGCAGAGAGGCAGTTCCAGAAGTGCAGTGAGCTGACTTTAGAGTGTTCCTGACATTTAAAGAAAAAGCATTTTTAAGGGCGGCCGGTTAGCTCAGTTGGTTAGAGCATGGTGCTGATAACACCAAGGCTGCTGGTTCGATCCCCGCAGGGGCCACTGTGAGCTGCGCACTCCTTAAAAACAAAACAACAACAACAAAAAGAAAAACATTTTTTAAATAAGCAACTTTTTATATTTGATAACTGACACATGACTCTCCTTTCAATAACATATATAGTGCTGCCCTCACCTTGAGGAAATAAACCACTACAGGCAGAATACTTTCAGCATTGATTGCTCCCATCTAGGCCAAGTGTCCTTTTACATATTTCAAATTATAGTAGGTATCCAGCAGCTCTTATCTGCAGTAGATGTTTGTTTTACATTTGGATGGCAGGAATTAACTGTCACACGAGACTTGTAGATCCAAGCAACAGTGCTGTACAGCATCTGGAATTCAAAAAGTGAAAAAGTTGTGTGGACTAAATAAATGAGTGAGTCCCTTTCATGAATTCTAATTATCAACTAACACCAATTAGACATTGCCATACTAATTTGTTAGGTAAAATTTTCATGTAAGCTGCTTTGGTGTAATCAACAAGAACAAAATATGCTTCATTTGTATTTGTGTAGGCTCATTTTGTTGTTGGGTTTTTTTGTTTATTTTAAAATTATATAGTAGTAATATAAATGCAATGTTTTTTATATCTATATTGTTTTTAACTTGTCTTGGATAATTTGCATTAAGATTTTGTCTCTTGAATATAAATCTTCAGCATTATCAGTAGAGTTTCATAGGGACTGAGTTAATAAAGGAGCAAAATAAGTTATTTTAATTCTAAGGCTTTGAATTTTTACAAATACGTTTGAAGTTCCTTAATTTATGTTGGATGATGACATCTGCTGGCAGAGGTATAATATTATAGCTCATCTTTATCAGAGATTGTGAAAACCACCCTTTGAAAAGAAGGTAAATGAGAGCCAATGTCTGGGACCTGTGAATTTGAAAGCTGAGAATTCCTCAAATCAGACAATTCTTATCTCAAATGGGGCCAAAGGAAATCCAAGAGCAGAAAAGAGACCCACGAATCAAGAAGAATGGAAGAGCTATGTGCTGAATGGACATGGGCTATGATCTCACTGTCCATCATTTTAGATTTCAAAGATAAAGTATTTTAGAGGATATTTTTCCATTTGATTTATTATAAAACTGTATTTCCAATAAGTAATTTTTTTACAGAAATGTTAATTAACTAATTTTGTTGTAGCTCATCTGCTTAGATAGTGAAGAATAACTATTATTGCTTTTGGTTGTATCACCTCAGAGGTGACATACTCCAGGTATATTACTGATATCAGATGGGAAATTTGTGAATATAAAATATTTATCTGTCTATCTTAAGACTGCAGCCATTTGGTAATAGAGATGACATTTATTGAATTCTTACTATGTGCTAGACATTGATACTTTACAAGTGTTATCTTGTTTACTTCTCACAACAATCTTAAGAAGTAGATGATACTTTTATTATCATCATTTTTCAGTTGAGGAAAAGGAGGTCAAGACAAGTTAAGTAATTTACCGAAAATCACTCAGCTAAGTTAGAGCTCGTATTCAGGCCTGGGAAGTATGTTCACAGGAATGGATCATCTCAAAAGAAAACATACCCCAAGTCAAAACGGAAGGATATAATACTTCAGGTCAAAACAGAAGCATGTAATATTTCCAGCCATTTTCATATTCCAGTTTTAATTTAGTCTTTTTCTTTAAAATTTTTTTTCTACATTGGTTATAGTACTTAATCTGCCTTTAACATTTTGCTTTTACATGTATGTTTTATGCTTTTAGCAATGTTATTATTTTCAATAAATTGTATATATATATATATGTATATGGGGAATTCCATACCATTTAAAAACATTTAACCATTTCACTCTTTGAACAATTAAGGAATAACTTTCATAGAGCAAGTGTATAAACCTCGATAAATTTTTGCATGTGTAAACTCCCACATAGTCACCACCCAGATGAAGACAGAGAACATTTTCAGCTCTCTCCTAGGCTCCTGCCCCATCAGTATTCTCCCCAGCACCTATTCCTTCATCCATGTGTAACCACTTTTCTGACTTCTCTCCTCCATTGGATAGTGTTACCTGTTTTTGAACTTCATATAAATGCAATTGTAACACTCTACAGTCTTGTGTCTGACACCTTTCAGAAAGCATTGTCTGTTAAATTCATATAGGTAGTTGTGTATATCAGTAATTTGTTCTTTTCCATTGATGTATAGTGTTCCATCATATGAGCACTCCACAATTCATCCATTTCTATTTATTCATGACTATTTGGGTGTTGTGGTCAGGCTTCGGAGACTTTAAGTGCCAGGTTAGGACTCTGTTTGATGACCCAATGTGTAGATTAAGTCCGTTTTTCTCTTACTCTCAAAGCTCTGATTGATTGATTTTTTTTTTAATGGTCAAAGCATCCAGATTGTTATAAAATAATCCTTTTTTAACTCCATTTCCCCCCCAAGAGCATGAAGTAGATAAAGAGCAAGATGTAAGAGATTTATTGAATTTTAGAGAGAAATAACACCCTTCACCTTTTCACTGCAACGTTCATCTATAGTCGAATGATATTTCCATGCTGCTGACTGCAGCCTTCGACTTTACCCCACGAGCTCAGTGTTCCAGAAAGGAATTTTAGGAGAGCAGATGTACATTTTTCTGTATTTTTGTGTTTACAAGAATGAATAACAATAGGAAATTTTTATACTTTAAAGTAATCATTTATTTTAATAAAATGTAGCATAGTTGTGACCTGCACAACACAAGCTGTGGGAAGGCGAGGGAGGCGGCGAGGGTTGAACTATAATAAAGAGACAGAGACGCATATACAGTTAAATCACAGAGGACCAAGGGACTCGCAGCCTCAAGAGACTGGAGCCTCAAATCGGGTCACTGACAGTATTTATTGATTACAAACAATGAACATCACATGATTAGAGGCAGGGTCTGTGAAACTCTTACACCATTTCCAAAAAAAAAAAAAGATCTCAATACCCAATTATTTGTCCCAAAGCAGCAGAAGCATATTGTCCCAAGATGACTAAGGTGCGGAATGCACCACCCTGGGGGAGAGTCTCTCACGGTGCAACTGTGCCATGAGCTGAGCAGAAAGAGCTTGGTCTTAACGCTCTAATGGGCCTCTCTCACAATAAGGTGAGAGGGAGTAGCAGAGGCAAGCAGCAGCTTCCCACAAGAACAAGAGGAAGGAGGGGCAAGGCTCCCTCATATTATTTCTTATAACAGCTCATTGGGGTCTCAACGGGGTCCCGTCTGGCTCGAGTTGTCCCTTCCGCGAGGAATCTTACTCATCGTTGACTGCAGACCCTTCTCCTGAAGACCAGATGGAGAGACTCGGGATATTATAAACTCCATCCCAGAGAGGCACAGTCCCACAACTTCTTCTTTCCTTAGGGAAAGGTTGGGGAGGACAAACGGCTAGGCTGCTGTGTGACCACAGTAGCACCTTAACTGTATTTACTTAAAATATAAATACTATAATTATTTTCTTTGGATTTCTGACACATTTTGGAGAACAAACTTGAAATCAATTAACTCAGTGAAAAGGTTAAGAGGGGTCTTATAATTGAAGGCGAGATTTTACAAATAGCATTGAATAGAGAATTTAAAGACATAGTACAGATAATTTTTGTCTGGAGAACTTAATTGATTATGAACTATACAAAAATAATTAGGGATGTTTGATTTTCTTTAGGGGTGGAAGTGTTAAAGCCTTTCTGTAAAGTATATAATGAATCGAACTACTTCAGAGTCCTTTTTTCCCCCTAATATCTTCAACAAAAATTTTTGAAGAATCATTATTTCCAGAACTTTTTTCCTTCTTCCACATTAGTATCTTCAAATTATAAGAAACAGATACCTAATGAAGCTTCTGCTGGAAGTGAAAGAGACTCATCAGATAAGCCACAAAATTGGTCATTCCAAGATCATTATAGAATGTATTCACCCATAATATATCAAGCCCTCTGCGAGCATGTGCAGACTCAAATGTCATTGATGAATAACTTGGCTTCAAAGAACAACCCTAATGGAATTCCTGCTGTGCCTTGCCACACTGTGTCTGGTTCTGGTTAGTATGAATGATGTTTTTAAAAGCCTGAATATAAACTCTAATTAAGTTACCTGGTTATTGTATAAGCAATATGAGATGTGAATGATTTTTTTCTCCCTCTTACTTTTCAGAATCTCTCTTAGAATCTCAGGCAACTCCACATTCTAGTTATGGCTTATCTACTTCCACCCCAGTCCAGTTACCTCAGCAGCCACCCTGCCCTTCAATGGTTCATTCTGTGGGTACAGTTTATATACTATACAAGTAATTATTTGCTTTTAGAAATTGGCATCATAAGAGAAAAAACTGAATGTACAGATTGTGTCTTAATGCCCGAGGATGTGTAAAGACCAATTATTTTTTCCAAGTTATTTTTTATTACAAAAGTTTATTTATTAAGGACAATGGGGGGGAGAAGAGGGGAAGAGATCAGTAGAAAAAAGAAATCACCCATACCCACCACCCAAACACAATTGCTGTTAACACATTGATAGACCACTCTCCAGTTTAATTATCTGTGTAGATTTTGTTTTCTGGTTTTTATTTAAGTTTACTTTCTTTTAAAAATGTCATAAATTTTATATAGTTTTATGTACTGCTTTTTTTCACTTAACATTTTATTTTAAACATGTATCTCTATTAATATATACCTTTTGTAAATTTTAATAAGTTGTTAATACTCTATTTGTTAGATACACCATAGTCTGTGTAACTACTCCCTGTGGTTAGATATTTAAGCAACAGTTTTTTACTACCATACATTTCTGTAAATATGTTTGTGCAGAAGCTTTTTGTATGTCTGAGCTTATTTTCTGTCAATACAATTTCCCAAAGTGGGAGTTTGTTTTAGTCCAAAAGTGGGCTAATTTTTGATGCCTTTTAAACCATGTGTGATATTTATAAACAATCTATTTTAGTCATGGCTACATAATGTTCCCGTGTTGCAGAGTACTAATTAAGCTTTAAAACACTAGACTATTGTGCTAGAGGAACTCTAGCTTACTCACTGGTAATCTATAACTCCATCCTACAAAAGTCATTTTCTAATATTTCTGGTTTGAGTTTATTATAATTGATGCCTTCCAGTCAGCGTTTACATTTTTGAAGATTTAACTTGCTTTTTTCTCTCTTTAGGAAATTCAGACTGATCGTGACAACCAGTTATCATCACAGCATAAAACAGTTTCGGGGAACTGTACTGATATTCTGAGGAATTCCTTCAGTACTAGTCTTGGAGTTCCATGTAGCTTGCCCCAAACTGACAACCCAGCTATTCCAACATTTCAGCCCTTGGGTGTTGCTAATGGGATTCTGCCACAACAAGTTCCTAAGGAACCAGACCTACTAAAGTGTTTCCAAACATATATGAATCTGTTGCATTCTCATCTGGACAGTCAGGCACACACAAGCCCTACTCTATTACAGCCAGCTTTCTTGGCCACTAATGAAGCAAAATGTGCCAAAGAACATACTGGAGAAGTCACAAGTGAAGGAAAGGATTTAAACATACATGTGCGAGATTCAAGAATGAAGGATGTCCAGAAGGAAAAAAATGCAAACCAGAGTGCTGAAAAAGTTAGAATTATAAAGTATTTGTTGGGAGAGCTGAGGGCCCTGCTAGCAGAACAAGGTAAATGAGTACTTTCTTTGTAATTTTTGTAGCACGGTGTTAATGCTATATATTAATAGCAGTGTCATATTATGTAGTCATCATTTAAATTTAGAATAATTGACATGGAGTTTGTACTATTTTTCAAAGAAATATGTCTTAAGCTAATAAGGAAATGAGTTCTACCAGTTTTCTTATTTTTTAGGGTCTGATCCCTCTTATCTCCTGTGGATTTGAAATGTACTAGGGAATATCAAACAGTCTTACATGCAAATGTATTAATTCTACTTGATCCAAAGGGATCTTGAAAAGATTCAGCCAAAGAGAATTTGTAGACATAAACTTTTAAGGTTTAGAGGACCCCTAAAGATGATTAACTCCCTTGAATAGACTGATAATTTTTTCTATTTTAATAAAAAGATGCAGAGATTGTCTTCCCCGGATTTCTTTAATAACCAGTTGTTACGATGTTTCACAAATCTCACTTTGAGAAGTAACCCAAATCTTTTTATGCCCTTTTCAATTTACTTTTGGGATTTTTTTTGTTATTCTTAAATCAAGAAAAATGTCTTATGTGAAGCTATGAGATATTTGATCCAGGTTGTATTCATTTGTTTGTGTTACATGTGTATATTTTAAATAATGGCTTTTGCTTGGAATGATTTACAGGTTTGTCATCTTAGAAAGCACAATAATTGATTATAGAACACTGACTGAATACTTAATGTTTGTAGACTGACAAACTAAATAGCAAATCTTAAAATGTACCTATAGGAACATAGCACTATTAATCCAAAGGTTTAATACTTTAAAATATCTTGTTAGATCTTCATCTTATTACTATTCTCTTACCCAAATACTCATGGTAGCAATAATAATGATAAAGATAGCAACAATATTAGCTATTATTTTTTGAACGTTTACCATGTGCCTGGCACTATGCTAAGTGTTTTATGCGCGTTATCTCATTTAATCTTCATGGCAATCCTATAAGGTACTGTGATTGCTCCCATTTTACAGTTGAGGAAACAGGCTTGAAGAACAGTAGCTCATTTAATCCTCTCAACCACCCTATGAGGTATTGTTGTTGTCTCCATTTAACCATGAAGAAATCTAGGCATCAAGAGTTAAGTAGTGTGACTAAAGTTACATTGCTAGAAATTGGTGGATCCCGGGTCTCTGCCACCAGTGCTTATGAGCGAAACTGCTGTACAAAGGATTGGTAGAGGAGCACTTAGTAATTAGGGACAGTTGTTTACTGTGTGTGTGTACGTTTCATCATCAGGGTGTTAAAATACCTGTGGCATTGAGTTATTTTTGAAGCTTAGAATATACTTCCGACCTCTTTTGGGTATTAGGTAGTTACTATTATGGTTGTTGAATTTTTTCAGTCTATAGAAAATTTGAATGGAAATGAAGGAACAAAAGTGAAAGGGCAAAAGATCCAAAATCCACCTTCTACCTATGTCTGCCACCTCCAAAACCACTCACTTACCCCAATCGATAACAGAAATGGTGCTGCTTTTGATGCTACATCAAATGAGTTGTGGCTGGTTATGTTAAATCTCCTTTATAAAATTAAATAATCTTAGTAGACTCTCCTTCAATACTTTGCCAAATTGAATCACCTAAAGTGAATTATTTGCTTATGCCAGGATCAAAGGTTGTGTTGTAAAAGTGAATATTGTAATATCAATTATAGAAAACCTGTTAGTAATTGTAGGAGTCTGTAGTCCTTTCGTAATATGAATTAGGAAATAGGTGTAAATTTTTCTACTGGTCTCTTTAACTGAAAAAAAATAATAACTAATCTGTGATTTAAGATTAATCTTTACTGAATTTAATTTCTTCAGAATTTTTCTGAATAATCAAATGCAGGTAGCAGGAAAGAGGAAAGTAGGATTTGTGTATTAAATCTAGAAATAGTTTATTTATAGCCAGTATGCACATATCTGAAAATTTTTTCTTTTTTTAGTAACATACATGAATAATCTTACCTAAAAACAATTTACAATATTATTTTTACTTGTATCTTCTGTCTCTTGTAGAGGATTCAGAAGTTCAGAGATTAATGACAGAATTGGAGGCATGTATATCTCTGCTTCCAGCAATAAGTGGAAACACAAATATTCAAGTTGAAATAGCACTGGCCATGCAACCACTAAGAAGTGAAAATGCTCAGTTACGCAGGTAAGAATTGCTCTGAATATTTTTGTCTCTATGCAAAAATGTCCCATGGCTAGAACAAAGGTGCCAAATGAGATTATCTAGGCCTCCATAAGAAAAACAGTTTTACTGTCTTATTGTTTCTACTTTTCCCCATTTTCCTAACATTGCTGGCATTCTCTAACTCTTCCATTACTTCTGCCCACTAGAACGTATTTTCTCCCGCCTCTTTTAGCTCTGTTGTCGGTTGGTAGCGTATAACGAGGATGGTGAAGTACCTAAGGGTATTTATCAAATTCGTGTAGACTATAGTGCAGTAACAAACTCCAAAATCTGTGGCACAACACAGCAAAGACCACCATGCGTCATCAGAGGTTCTCTTTCATCCCATAACTCAGGAGTTAGGTTCCCTCCATTCTGAGTCCACTGTCTCAATAAGTGTTTTCCATGAAAAAAAGAACATGGATATGGCACAGCAACTCTTACATGCCCCAGCCCAGAAGTGACAGTCTCACTTCTTACATTTTGTAGGCTAAAACGAGGCACATGGCCCTGGCCTAACATAAACATCTGGGACATACATTTTCCCATCCTTCCCGTACACCCAGAGGGAAAGGAGAACCTGACGTGGATGAGCATCAGAAGCCCCCTCACACACACATAGAGAACTCTTCAATTCTCAGATATTGTTTCTTTTCACCACCTTAACTTATATTGGAATTATAGTCTTAATTCTTTTAAGAAAGTTGTAAGTCAGGGATCTAATCTTGAAATATAGAAATCACTTCCATATTATGAAGAAAATCTTCAATTTGAGTGTTTCCGTGACGACCACCAAGACCACGACCTGGTGTCTATGTATCAGTTTGCTTTGCAGAGAATTGGAGTACATTTTCAGGTGCTTCTGTAGCACTGCAGTGTGAGTGTGCCCTGAGGGCATTAGAGTTGCATGAGCTGTAGACACTACCAGATAGGACCTGCGAGGACCGGTACAGACAGTGTCAAAAACCGGAAAGTAATAAAATAGGATTCCTAGCTGGAGAGTAGCTCAAATTCACGGACCTGGAGCCTGCAAAGGCACACCACCAATGAGATTTACTTGTTTAGGATTATTTCTCTATCAATCGTTAGTTTCTACACACTGTGATGTGTGATGGGGTTGCTGGGTTTAAATGCTAATAATAAATGTGTCTTCAGTTCTGGCCTAAGTGATCTCTATAATAATATTAGTTTTTAAAATCAAACCCAACTATAAATAATAATGATAATAGCCAATGCTATTTTTAACACTTACGGGATGTTTCTTATGTGCCAGGCTATTAACAACTTCTATATGTGTCACCTTTAAATTCTCACAACAACTCTGTAAGGTATGTATTCTTGTTATTCTCATTTACATATGAGGAAACCCAGGCACAGAGAGGTTATGTAACTTGCCCACGGTCACAAACCTAAGAAGTTAACAACCAAGACTCAAGCCTGGGCACTCTGATTTTAGAGCACAATGATCTTGATTTCTATACTTCTACATTTGCTCTGCTAGGAAATAGAGACTAACTTATTTATACTTCAGTTTTTACGCGTATTTTGTGGAACAAAAGAATATACTATAAACCATTTAAAGTAAGCAATTTTTAAAGGTATGGCTATCAAATAATTGGTAGCGTGCTATTACCATTGTTTACTTGACCTTCTAAAATTTAAATGATTGCAAAATGAGGCATTTCTTAGATGTATGCTCTTTTTAGCAGAATGAGGTTTCTAGCAGAAGTGTAGGAATTTTTGTGCCTCTTTGGAAATCTTAGCTTAGAATCATCCATAATCTCCATTACAAATGAAAGTTGGAATGCATTGGCTCATGCAAAAGTGTTTTTCAGCACTTTGAAACAAAAAAGTTTTTTTTCTGTTTGGATTTCTTTTTAGCCCGAAAGCGATCTTTCAGGATTCTCTTGGAGTTTATTGCCATCTTGTGGCTTTGAAAAAAAAAATAGCTAGATCCATTTTTTCTATGGCATTTTGGCATTTTCGGCATTTTTGGCTGGACAGTTTTTGTGTGGAACTCCTGACACAGTGCTCAACATTTAGCCTTCCTGGTCCCTACCACAAAGTGTCTGTAATGCCCCATTCATTGTGACCACCCAAAGCTCTGGAACATTCCCAGATTTCCTGGATGAATGTTGAAAGGATACCACTTTAGTTAGGAACCATCGAGCTAAAGAGTGCTTTAATATTTATAGGGCAAGTTAGAATTCATGACCACTTCCTGATTTCAGTCTCAAATATGAGACCATGTAGTACCCATGCAGAACAAAAAAGTAAAATGGGAATGAGTGGGAGGAGCCAGGAGTGACATTCAATCTTTTGTTTTGATCATTTGACGGATGGTAAGGTTGTTCTTCCGGGCAGAAACTACTAGAGGAAGAATAGATTGTTTTTTATTTCTTTTATTTTTAAGATAGAAGATGTAATGGGATAGAGCCGGTGAGTTAAAATGTAGACATGCTAAACGTGCCTGTTAGACCATCTGGACACATGTATGGTACAAGTGGAGCACAGGAGCATGTCCAGGATAGAAATGTAGGTGTGAGAGTTATTCACTGAACACTTTTATTGAGCTTTTATTATAGACCTGGCACATTTTGGCACTGGAGACAATGGTGATTACAAGCAGGTGATTTGTTATCAGTGTAGAAGTGGTAAATTTAGAGTGTGAACACAGCCAAGGGTACATTGCTGGGGAATAACAGTATTTAGGGAAAGAACAGGAAGAAAAGCCTGTGAAAGAAACCTTGAGAAGGAATACCTTAGGAAGTAGTAGGAAAACTATGTGATGTTACAAAACCTATGGGAAGAAATAAGTTTATAGGAGGAGAGATCTTTGCATAACATTCAAAAATAAATAAACTGACAAAAGGGACAACGGTAGGTTCAAGAATAAACATCACAAGATGAGTCACCCAAAGAAAACCCAGGAAAACTTGAAACGGTATTCTGAAGTCTCCAGGAAATTATGGAATCCATAGAAGCAGAAAAAGGAAAATTGAGAAAATGCTTAAAGAACATAAGACAGTAAAAAGAGAAGAAATGAATCAGATGAGCTCAGAAAAATAAAAGAGAAAAGCAAAAAGTATTACAAAAATTGAAAGCCCCATTAGAAACAAACAAAAAAAATTAGCAAACATAAAGTGTCAAGGATGTTATATTTCATAAGAACCTAACCAATAGGAAGGCTGAATTTTTTTTGTTTGTTTTTTGGCTTTTGCTGTTCTTCCCCCAAATAATCTTTGTTTCAGTTGTTATTAAATTCCTTTAGTGTCTCCTCCCAGCCTTAGCTTACTTCCATTCCCAAACCCCTTTAAAAATAATTTATTAATTTATTTTTATTGTGGTAAAATATATGACTATTTATCTTTTTAACCATATGTAAGTACATATCAGTACACTTACAATGCTTTGTTCCTATAACCACTATCTATATCCAAAACTTTTTCATCCCCAATATAAACTCTACCTATTAAACAGTAATACCCTTCTCCCTTCGCCCGCAGCCCTTAGTAACTTGTTCTCCTTGGTATCTCTGAATTTGAGAAGGCTGAATTTTTGTCTCTTTGGTTTGTTTCTGCATTTTTAGTGCTGGGAATTGTGCCTAGCCCTCACTCTAATAAATATTTGTTAGGTGATTGAATGTGTGGTGGATATGTTTCAAGAAATAATACAAAACAAAATAGAAAATAATCTAAAAATCAGTATAAATAAGATGATACATATGGAAGAGAAACAAAAGAAGGCAAAATTGGCATAATTAGTGTTCTTGAAAAAGAGAACGGAACCAAAAGATTAAAGACAACCTTAAAATACCGGGAGTGCCAGAAAAACGTACACAAGTAGACACTTTGGTCAACATTGCTCAAGCAGTAGTTCGCTGTAATCAGAAATGTCTAGATGCTGATGGTAACCACTTTGAGCACCTCTTTTAGTTGCTGAAGTTAAATGTGACTTGTATTGATCTTTTGTTATTGATATATATTGAGTATTATAATTTTAATACAGTTTTCCTTTCTTAAAATATGTATACATTTTTGGCACCCTCTGTATATATAAATAAAGAAAAATTTACTAATCTAAAGATCTGTGTCCAGAAAGTAGGGCATAGAGGATCCAAAAAAAACTATCAAAATGATTAACACCAAGACATAAGCTGATAAAGTTACTACACCTTAAGGACAAAATAAAATTAACTTTTATAGTCACTCAAAATAAAAAAGCAAAATATGTATAAAGAGAAAAATTGTGGGCTGGCCTCAGCCTTTTCACATTATAGTCATTGCTTAAAGATCATAGAACATCATTTACAAAGTTCTAAGGGAAAAAGTATGCCCTAAGAATCTCATATGTGATCCATCTGTCCTTTTAGTGTAAAAGCAGCAATCATGTTCTCAGGGATGCAAGAACTTAGGAAATACAGTACCCTTGGAGTCTAAAAACAAACAAACAAAAATTATTCAATATCAAAGTCCAGTAAACCAAGAGATGAATTCACATAAAGGAGTGGATTAGAGATGAACATTTAATTTCTGTATAGAACTAAGACAACTATGGAAATTATAGTTACAGAATAGAATGTTAGTAATCTTGACAATATAAATTTTATTTCCTATGTTTTAGATTATTTAGGAATAATGTTTTTTTAAAGTAGAGAGATATTTGCCTAAAGTTCATTAATGAGTTCTCGTTTCACTTGTTACTTTTCCTTCAGTTAAAAATCATGTAATCCTAAACTCAATACAAAATATTTTTAAATAGCATTTGTAATGTCATTCCATTGTTTTAAATTCTGCTTAGCTAATTTTTCTGTCTATGCTAGAAAAATGTCTGAATGATATCCAGCAAATAATAATTATTCTGTTCAGTATTGTGCTAGACGGTCTAACTAGTGCAATAAGGCAAAAAAAGAAATAGAAGCCATTCACATTGGAAACAAAAGAAGTAAAACTGACTTATTCGCTGATGACGTGATAGTCTCTGTAGAAAATCCTACGGAATCTACAAAAAGGCTACTAGAATTAATAAATGAGCTTAGCAAGGTTGAAAGATATGAGATCAGTATACAAAAGGCAATTATATTTGTGTGTATTAGCAATGAACAATTTGAAGTGCAATTTAAAGTCAATATGATTTATATTAGCATCAAAAAATATGAAGTTTAGGGATAAATTGTAAAAGATGTGTATAGGACCTATACACTGAAAACTGCAAAACACTGCTGAGAGAAATTAAAGAAGACCTTATGATATATAAGTGAGAGATAAACCAGATACATTGATTATAAGACTTACTGTTTAGACGTCAGTTTTCCCCAAAACAATTTATAGATCCTATGTAATTTCAGTGAAAACCCCAGCAGGCATATTTGTAGAAAGGTGATTATAAATTTTTATGGAAATTCAAAGAATCTAAAATAACCAAAACAATTTTGGGAAAAATTGCCATTATCCTATTCCAAGACATAAAGTTATAGTAATCAAGACAGTATGGTGTTGGCGTAAAGGTCAACAAATAGATAATTGAAACAGAATAAGAATCGAGAAACAAACTGACACATATAGATAACTGATTTTTGATAAAGATGCCTAAGAAATTCAATGGGGGAAAGAATCATATTTGCAGTAAATAGTGCTGGAACAATTACATTTTGTTTGATACTGCCAAATTGGCATCCAAAATGGCTACACCAAGAGACTCCCTCAATTGAGATAATTCATTTCCCTTTATCACATTGCTCTCACCAACAAATCATGTTATTTCCTTTTATTTTTGCCAATAGTATGGCCATAAACTATCTCCCATTTTAAACTTGCATTTCCTCATACTAATGAGACTAAGCATTTTTCAAATGCTTATAGGCCAGTTTTGTTATGTGAATTGCCCATTCTTATCCTTGGTCACTTTTTAAAAAAGATTTTTATGAAACATATAGCTAACATACAATATTATATTAGTTTCAGGGGTACACCATAGTTATTCAACATTTATGTACCTAAGGAAGTGGTCACCACGATAAGTCCAGCAACCATCTGACAGTGTACTGTTATCACAATATTACTGACTATATTCCTCATGCTGTACACTGCATCCCTGTGACTTACTTGTTTTATTCCTGGAAATTTGGGCCTCTTATTCCCCTTCACCTTTTCCCCTCTTTTTAATTTTTCAATTGCAGTTGACATTCAATATTATTTTATATTAATTTCAGGTGTAAAGCACAGTGGTTAGACATTTATATAATTTAAGGAGTGATCCCCCTGACTAGTCTAGTAACCCACCTGGCACTTTGCATAGTTATTACTATATCATTTATTATGTTCCCTATGCTTTACTCTACATCTTCATGACTATTTTTTAACTACCAATTTGCACTTCTTAATCCCTTCTTTTTTACCCTGCCCCCAACTCCCTCCTATCTATCACCTCAACAGATCTAGGACCCATCTGACACCGTACATAGTTATTACAATATTATTGACTACATTCCTTATGCTGTACCCATGACTACATTGTAACAACTCATTTGTACTTCTTAATCACCCACACCCTTTTATCACCCACACTCCCAACCCCCCGCCCCTCTGGCAACCTTCAAAATGTTTCCTCTGTCTATGCGTTTGTTCTTTAGATTCCACATAAAAGCGAAATCACATTGCATCTGTCTTTCTCTGTCTCGCACTCTACTCCAGAATACTCTCCAGGTCCATCCATGCCGCTGCAGGTGACAAGAATCAACTCTTTTCTATGGCTGAACAATATTCCATTGTATATATGTACCACCTACTCTTTATCCTTTCTTCCATCAATGGACACCCAGGCTGCTTCCACATTTTAGCCATTATAAAGCAATGCATGTATGAATGCACACGTACCTCTTAGTAGCATTTGGGTTCTTAGGATAAATACCCAAAAGTGGGATTACTGGGTTGTTCATTGCCTCTTGTTATAGCCTTTGTTTTGAAGTCTATTTTGTCTGGTATAAGTATTGCTACTCCAGCTTTTTTTCCCCCATTTCCATTTCATGAAATAACTTTTTCCATCTCTTTCTTTTAGTCTGTGTGTGTTTCAATCTGAAGTGAGTCTCTTGTAGGCAGCACATTGTAAGGGTTTTGTTTTCTATCCATTCATCCCTCCTATGTCTTTTGATTGGAGAATTTAATCCATTTACATTGAAAGTAATTGTTGATAGATATGTAACTATTGCCATTTTATTATTCATAATTTTGATGTTTTTTTTTTTGTTTTGTTTTGTTTTTATCCCCTCTTAAAGAAATCCCTGTAACATTCCTTGTAATACTGGTTTGGTGGTGATGAACTCCTTTAGCTTTTTCTTGTCTGGGAAACTCTTTATCCATCCTTCAATTTTAAATGATAGCCTTGCTGGGTAGAGTAGTCTTGGTCGTAGATCCTGTCTTTTCATCACTTTGTATATGTGCTGCCAATCCCTTCTGGCCTGCAACATTTCTGTTGAGAAATCAGCTGACAATCTTATGGGAGCTCCCTTATAAGTTACTAGTTGCCTTTCTGTTGCTGCTTTTAGGATTCTGTCTTTGTCTTTAACCTTTGACATTCTAATTATAATAGGTCTTGGTGTGGGCCTTTTTGGGTTCATCTCATTTGGGACTCTCTACGCTTCCTGGATTTGTGTGTCTAATTCCTTCACCAGGTAAAGAAAGTTTTCAGTCATTATTTCTTCAAATATGTTCTCAATCCCTTGCTTTCTCTCTTCTCCTTCTGGTACTCCTATGATGCAAATATTGTTATGCTTGATGTTGTCCCAGAGGTTTCTTAAACTATCCTCATGTTTTTGGATTTTTTTTTTTCTTTTTGCTGTTCCAATTGGGTGTTTTCTGCTACCTTGTCTTCCAAATCACTGATTCAGTCTTCTGCTTCTCCTAGTTTACTGGTGATTCCTTCTAGTTAATTCTTCATTTCAGTTATTGTATTGTTCATTTCTAACTGGTTCTTTTTTATGGTTTCTATGTCCTTTTTTATGCTTGCTATCTCTTTGTTGAAGTTCCCACTAAGTTCATTGAGCATCCTTATAACCATGGTTTTGAACTCTGTGGTAGTTTGCTTGCCTCCATTTTGTTTAGTTCTTTTTCTGGAGTTTTCTCCTGTTCTTTCATTTGGGACACATTTGTTTCCTCATTTTGGCTGCCTCCCTATGTTTGTTTCTATATATTATGTAGATCTGCTATGTCTCCCAGTCTTGACTGGGTGGGCATATGTAGTAGGTGCCCTGTGGGGCCCTGGCACAGTTTGCCTGGTTACCTGCTCTGCGTGCTCCAGGAGTGTCCTTCTGTGGGTTGTGTGTACCCTCCTGTTATAGTTGAGCTTTGAGTGCTATTGGCACGTCAGTGGGTGGGATTGGCCCTCAGGCTGATTGGCTGTGGGGTTTGGCCACATTCTCAGCTTATGGGCTGCTGTACTTGGGGGATCCCCTCACTGAGTGGGATTCTCCTCCAGTAGACTCTGGTGCCTGTTGATACCTCCCTTTCTGTGTGCTGCTTGTGGGACTAATTGGGTGGTACTCTGCTGTGGTCTGAAGCCAACCTCCAAGTATGTTGGTTCTGGGGCCTCTTGGGAGGGGCTCCGGTGCAGGCCCAGGTCACCCACTACCTGTGACTGGTAGCTGGGGACTACCCCGGTATGAGCTGCAAAGTCGTCTGCAGTTGTTTGCTGGCTGTGCTAAACCTGGAGATGTGTGAGGAGGCTGTGCTGCAAACTGAGGATGTCTGCCACCAGTACCTGGCCTGAGGTAGCTTCGCAAAAAACCAGGACACCCTGAAGCCCGCTGCCACCTGCCAGCTCCCTTAAGGTTCAGCCACTAATAAAACCTCTAGCAGTACACAAATTGGGTGAGGCAAGGTTTCAGGGAGTCACTAGAGTTGGAAGAGTTGTGATTACCAGGTTAATGTAGATTCTGGTTTGGTCCCAGTTCTGAGCCTGGAGATACTCAGCAAAAGTCTCAGAGCACACTGAGGCCAGTGCCTCTGATCCCCAAGTCACTTTCCCTTTGCCAGACTCCAGGGTGAGTGGCCTTTAAGTGAGTGAGTCTGTGTGCGGGTCCTTTCCGAAGATGTCTGCATTTCCTGCAGCCTTTCATCCCATGTGGATGATCAGAATCCCCACTGTTTCTCACAGCCAGGTGTTGTGGGGGCTCCTCTTCTTGTCACCAGTACTCTGGGCTGGGGAGCCTGATGTGTTGCTAGGATCTCTTACTCCTCTGGGGGAACCTCCTCAGCTGAGGTATCCCTTCTGATTCTCAACTACCACCCAGAGGTTTTGGGCCAGCCCATTTTGTGTCTCTGCCCCTCCTACCAATCTTGACGTGGCTTATTCTTTATATTCTTAGTTATAAAACTTATATTCCCAGACTTCAGATGGTTCTCCACATTGATTGTTCTATAATTTAGTTGTAATTTTAATGTGTTCATGGAAGGAAACAGGCACAATGTTTATCTACACCATCTTGGCTGTTCTCATATTTATCTCCTTGGTCACTTTTTTTCTGCCTTTCTTAACTGTTCTGTAAGAGCTCTTTAAATGTTTTGGACCTTTTGTCATTTATATATGTAGAAACTGTTTTCTTCTAGATTGTTAATTCTAGAACAAGTTTCAAATTTTCATATAGCGAAATCCTTCATTTTTTCCCCCTGATGGTTGCTAAATTTTGAGTCTTGTTTAGGAATGCCTTTCTACTTCAAGGTTATGTAGATTTCCACATGAAGCTTGTATAGTTGGGTTTGTTTGCATATTTTATGTTTAGCTCTTTAATCCATCTGGAATTAATACATATAAATGATGTAAGGTAGGGCACTATCGTTTTAGATTCAGTAACAAAAACAAATACTTTAATGCAGAATATTTTCAGATACGTAATTCTGGACTGATATCAGAGATAACCTTTTTTAGTATTAACTTCTTAGAATTAAAGAAAACACTTTTTTTAGTTCCTTTTGTATGTTTCTATTTGTGAAGCAGCTACATATTATGAAGTTCATTGTAGGGCAAAGTTGCTGTTTATTATTCTCTTAAATTAGACCATTAACTTTTCCATCTAATAAAGAAATTATTAGAAGTATAGATTTGCATTTCCCAATTTTTTTCAGTGTGTGACAAACTAAGCAGATAGATAGCAGTCAGTCCCTGTAGGTATTCTAGTTCATAGTTATGACGTATCTTTTAAAAAGGAGATCATTACTATAGTATAGAGAAAATACAGAGAATCAAGGCGGAAGAAAACAGCAAGAGGAGATAGGAATGAAAGAAATAGGAAAACAAAGATATCATTGATTGAAAAGATAAGAGAACAAAAAAGGAAAGAGTTAAAATCAGAGAAGTTCACCTTTTCCTAGAGAGGAGAAGTTTTATGCTGTCCCCGTCAATCTTTTAAAATTATCTCAGACCTATAAATAATAGTGTGGTTTTATTTGGTTTTTGTCTTCTGTTTTAGGGTTGAGATGGACTTCTGCTGTCCTCCTGGGTGCCACCATTTGCATTATCTGTTTAAATAGACTATCAAATGTACACTGTTAAATAAGGTTGGGATTCTTGTATTTATGTTCATATATCTTTATTATTTCCTTAGGCAGTTGAGAATTTTGAACCAGCAACTTAGAGAACAAGAAAAAACTCGAAAGGCATCTGGTTCATGGGAATGTAACCTTGAATGTAGGTAAAAGAACTTTAAGAATTGATGGTAAATTCTTTGTGGCTCTGGAAATATTGATAAAGAATTGAGCTTTCTTAATTATAACTTTGTCTTGAATGGACGTTTTTTTAATCAAAAATTTTAAAAATAGGAATACTCCTTATTAAAATTTAAAGTAATATAGGAATAGAAAAATAAAAAATCCATGCACCCCTTTTTTAAAAAAAGGCTGTATTTCTTTTCACATATTTTCTGTTGCTATATGATTGATTTATTTCACAAATAGTTACTAAGTACCTACCATGTGACAGGCACTAATAGAACTATGTAAGTACTTTGCTTTTTGTAGAAGTGAGATTTATATATATATATGTATGTGTATATATATACATATATGTATATATATATGTATGTATGTATGTATATATGAGATTTGTATGAGATTTGTATGGTATGTACTCTTTTGTAGCTTATATTTACTTAACACGTAGTAGATATTTTTCTCCATCAAAATATATAAATATGTTTCTTTCTATTTAAGGACTACTTGGATATTCTGCTTATAGGATTATGCATTTAAAGTCCTCTCCTCATAGGTATCTAGATACTTCCCCATTTTCCCAATGCCAGCAGTGCTACACATATGTCTTTGTGCACGTGTGAGCAAATGTTTTTATTGATTATAGCAGAATTGATGAGCCAATGGATATATACAGTTGGAATTTTGACAGCTATTGCCAAATTGTCCTCAGGGATCACATAGCTTAAAGTAAAAGAAAAAAAGAAAAAGAAAAAACTAATAGTACTAGAGGGAAGGATGAGAACTTTTTTGGGGGGTTGGGAGAACATTTCCTAAGCCTGACAGAAACTCAGATGCCCAAATGGAAAAGATTGATAAAATATGCCCCTCCAAATTTTTTTTTCCATTTTATGCACAGCAAAATTATAAATACATTCAAAATGCATCAACAAAATGGCAAACATGATATGACAAAGGCTTAATTTTCTTAATATGTAAGTATCTCTTACAAAGGAATAAGAAAAATATGAGCAACCAACAGAATATGCACTTCATAAAAGGGTTCAACTTCACCAGAATAATTTTGGAAAAGATCACTGGAATTTTGCTCTGAATAAATGATGGGGGTACGGAGGAGGGGGGGTAGAGAGGCCCAGATGGGAAGTAGGGATATCAGTGGTTCTTACTCTAAGTAGTTTATCTCTTTTTATTCTGTACGCATTTACTTATTGTTGCCTTGAGAGCATTTATTGCTGTTTATAATCACTTGTTTGTTACCAGCTCCATGAGAGCGTGGGCCATGTCTCTGTTGTTCACCATTGTGTGCCCCGATTCTACTACAGTGCTTCACACAAAGTAAGCCTTCACTCAAGCCTGCGTTGTTTAAAAAAATGGTATCACATACTTCTATAGCCGTCAGAAAAAGTGTGATAGATATATGGCTGATACATAAAATCTTATGGGGGAAAAGGCAAAGTTAGAAACTATGGCTATACTGTGGTATGATTCATTTATGTTTAAATATGTACTACTTGCAAAAATGTTTTCAAGAAAGATACCAAAGTTAATAGTGATCATCTCGGGGGGGAGGGGGGCGTGGAGGTGGGATGGGAGAGAGATTCTTCACAGAGAATCATTGGTTTTTCGTGGTGTTTGAACTTTTAAAAATTTTGTGCATGTATTATTCTTGCATTAAAAAAGGTTTAAAAAATTTTTTTTAATGCCCAAAATATCAATTGGAGAAGAAAGGCATAGCTTCTGCCAAACAATTTTACAAAATACATTTAGTATTAACATAGAAGTGCTCAAGCACATAATTGTTAAGTGAAATCAATAAATTCTAAGCTTTTTCTTTTTTGAAAAACAGATCTCAAGTATGTACTTTTTAAATTGGGGAAGTAATTATTTGATCTGTTTTGTCTTACAGTGTTTTCTCTTCAATCATTGAATAAGTCACTGCAGAATCAATTACAGGAGTCATTGAAGAGCCAGGAATTACTACAGAGTAAAAATGAAGAGCTTTTAAAAGTGATTGAAAATCAGAAAGATGAAAACAAAAAATTTGCTGATATATTTAAAGAGAAAGATCAAACTATACTTGATAATAAACAGCAATTTGACATTGAGACAACTAGAATAAAAATTGGTACGTATTTGAACTGTAGTTACGGTCACATTTTTTAAAAAGGAGTAAGGAAAGTGAAACTTGTTTGTCGTTTTAGAATTGGAGGAAGCCTTAGTCAATGTGAAAAGCTCCCAGTTTAAGTTAGAAGCTGCTGAAAAGGAAAATCAGATATTGGGAATAACATTACGTCAGCGTGATGCCGAGGTGACTCGACTGAGAGACTTAACCAGGTAATACTGGCTATTTGAATAACTTGTTCCTTTAATTAGATGTATCTATAAGCTTCAAAATAATTTTAGAACTGCTGTCCCTTTCTTTTTCTCTTATTTTATCAATTTTTTGCTAATTTCTAATGATTTTTATTGTTGTTACTCCAATTAAGTTAGTTTAGAAATTTCGAACTTCGCTAAATGCTTTTTGAAATCATGTGATTCCAGGAAAAGGGCTATGATGAGGAGCTGAAGACTTGTTTAGCAAAATGGTTAAGAGCGCTCTGGCTCTGAAGTTAGAGAGACCCGAGTGGAATCCCAGCTCTACCATGTATTAGCTATGTGACGTTGAACAAGTTATTTACCTGTCTAAACCTCAACCGTAACGTTGAGGACGGTTGATGGGGGGATTAAGAAATGTCAGGATAAGCACTTGGCACAGTACGCCCTCCTATCACATGATCTTGGGTAAGTCATTTAGACTCTTTGATCCTCACACATTTCATCAGTAAAATGAGGGAAGTGGCAGCAACCCCTAAGATCCCTTCGTTCTCCTTACTCAAATAAATAAAATCACCTCACTCAGTTGTTTTTATTAGTAGTTTCAGGTGTGCATTACTCAATTTTTATATGATACACACTTACATAGTTCAGTTTTCTCTTGAGACATTTGCTAAGATTTGGATTTTTAACTACTTTTTAGAATCCCAGAAGTCAGTTATTTTAGGCTTGCATATTCAAATTTGACTGTGCCTTTGAGTGATCCTGGAAGTTCATAGCTCTAAATATAAAATTATTTTGAATATAAAACAGTCTCCTTTGTATTTTAAATGAGAAGATCCATTTTTAATTATAAACTTTTAGGAAAAAAATAGATGAAATAGTAATATATATAATATTTAGTTTATTAATTTAGTTTTGTAAACATTTGAAATGACTTTATAGAAGTTATGTTAGCATAGAAATATTGCTTTCCATCCACTTTCATATTTCAAAGAATAATTTCATTCAAACTTTATTGAACAATAGGAAAAGCAGAGACACTTCTTGTATTCGTGTAGTGTTATTATTAATTAGGCTCTAGTCAAAGTTCCTAAAATGTTGTCCTATACCACTCTCATTTAAAGTAAAATAATTGAGAAAATGTGCTGTCTTATGAATGCCTTTATAAGGTTTCCAAAGAAAAAGCATCTCATTTCTGAGGAGTACTTTTGGGGTGAAAACTCTGTTGTTATCAAATATTTATGATAAAAGAAACCAGTGACAGAAGGCTACCTACTGTACAGATTCCATTTATATGAAATGTCCAGAGTAGGCAATCCCATGGAAACAAAAAGTAGATTAGTGGTTGCCCGGGGCTGGGGAAAGAGGGGAAGACTAGGGTGTAACTGCTAATGGGTACAGAGTTCCTTTTTAAGGTGATGAAAATGTCTGAAATTAGGTAGAGGTAATGATTGTACAACTCTATGAAAATACTAAAACCCACTAAGTTGTACACTTTTAGATGATGACTTTTATAGTACATAAATTTAATCTCCAACTTTTTAAAAAGTGGATTGATATATAGTCCATTTAGAAAAGAAAAAGAGGACACAAGTGAGCATGGTGTAGGTCCATGCGCGGTTGCTTCAGTGTCACTGGGAGCGAGGGGCTTGGTTCTCACCCTCAAACAGAGAGTGAAGCAGAGAATCTGGTTCCCTGGGAGTTTTCTCTTCTTCTCAGTTTTTCTCTTCATACCACAAAATCCGGCTCCTTTATGGGCATGAAATCAGAAGCTGATGTTATCTTTTATTTATAAAGTACTTTGACTTATAAAAAAAAAAAAAGTCCTCTCTCCCCTGTCTACGGAGGGAAGATTTTAATAACTGCATTTTCATAGATGGGGAAACTGGGACCATGGAAATTAAATATTAATACAAATTGAATAACAGAGCTGGGACTACAGCTCACATCTCTTAATTCCTAGCCATGTTTTCTTTCACTCTTGCACATGTCATGGCCTTAGCTGTAATAGAATAGTTTATTCCTGGTAATAACTCCATGCCTAATGTACTCTACGTAAACCTTAGCATTTTTCTACCTGGGATATGGATGGATAAATGGATGGATTCATTTGTTGATTCATTTATTTAACAAACATTTATTGTATACTACGTTCCAAATATACCTATATGTGTAAAACACAAACAAAAATATTTAAACATTTTAATTGCTAAATATCCACATCATGAAGCAAAAAGCTTATTCTAGTGCACTGATTATTTATGTAGGAAGGTACATCTTTTTTTAAAATAATAAACTGGACTAAGAACTTTAACATGTGTGGTGCATTTGCAAAGAAAATTAACAAAAATGTAAGAACAGTTTTCAGAATATGTAATAGTATAATTATTCTAGAAGTTAGCATAAATACAAGCCCAAAGAAATGAAGGAACTTAACCTGATTTTCACAGCTAGTTGGTGCCTGAGCTGGGACTTGAGCCAATTTTTCAGAGTCCCTCTTTAGCCTTGTTTGCTGTTTTGAAAAGGACAGCTTCTCTCTGAGAGAAGATGACCCATTATTGAGAGATTTTTCTACCTTTGTAGAAGATACCTTTGTGTCTGCTCATTCTTTCAAAATAACACACAGTCTGCCTTTTCCAGTGTTTATTAGGAATGAAAAAGCATTCGCTTGTAACTGGAGCCTTTTCTTAACATTTATCCTAACCTAGAAGCATTGGAACTGAAAAAGCTCATTATTTCTTGTATTTTATCTACTCTTAAACAGACTATGTCTGACCTATTAGACATAGATGTTTTGTTCTCTTTTTTTTAAGACTCAAGAATTTTCCTGTCAGCTTTTTTCCATTGTTGTCAAGGACCTCTTATTTTTATGCTGGCATAAATCCTTCCTCATGATTGCTAGCTCACCCATTAGACTCTTTGAATGATTATGGAATCATTAGTGGGCTAGCTTAGCACAGTGTCTTATAAGGGGTAATAATACCCCTACATTTTCTGAAAATTGAGTAACAGCCTCAAAATGCAAGTACATATACCCATTAATGGCAATTTTTGTTTTGTCCTTTAAATTAAAAAAGCAAAACAAAACAACAGACCTGTCTTTGAGCTTAATTGTATCTAAATTCACCCACGTTGGTGATTTATAATATTATTGATATGTTTGGTGATACCCTATGCAGTCAATTCACTAGGAACGTCTGCAGTACTATCCTATAGCTGGGCTACCGTCACCACTTTACTTTGACTTTGACGTTAGAAGGTAAAGCAGCAACATCCGACAGTACAGATAAATCTTCACATTCATCTACCCCAGCCCTCTTCCCTATAGTACTCTACCTCAGTTAGATAGGTGTATGTCTTTTGTATGTGTGTTTTAAATAATCTCTTGGAAGAGAGAATTCACAAAATTTCTGAATGCCTTTCTCCGACTATTGGGGAGGAATACTGGAACTAGAAGATACACATACAAGGTTTAACCAAATATCCTAAATGACCTCTCTGTCCCTTCTCCGAACTTCAATAATTTTGAAATATGTATTTATCATTTTTTTTAGATTTTACCACAATACATATAAAACCATTAAAAATGTGGGGAAATGAATATATTTTCAGTAAAGAAATAGTAAATCTTCTAATAGCTTCTAAGAGCACTCTTCCAAGTGCTGAAATTTATGTAAATTAGTATATTTTTATAACTAGCCAAGAAAGAACCTTGTCTATCTTATGAAATGTTCTAATTTTCTAGGCATTAAAAGTCAACATGTTTAGCTGTACCCCAAGTAATACGAACACAGATATATCCATTTTGTAGCTCTTTAGATGCTCGCGTTGCTACCTTTAAAATGTTGGCATATTCTCATCTCTTTAATTAGAGATTTTTCTTTTAATTTCAGAAACAATGGTGAGTCACATTTTGTTTATACATCAGAATCTTTAATTTTCATAGATTAAGCTGCTATTGATGTCATTGTCCCTTCCTTCCTTTCTTTATCACTGATTTTGTCCATAGCAAAATAGTGTTTTTAAGTCTAGAAAGAGAGCTCAACATGTCTTCCTTTTCAAAAAATAAAACTTCAGTATGCAGTTCCGATCGAATTAATTAATGGGTCATTATTTATTATAGCATTCCTTTAAAGATATGTACCTATAGTGTATTTTTTGTCTTTTAATAATAGCTCATTAGCTTCTTGGAAGAATTATGAGAAAAGATAGCAGGAGCCATTGCCATTTGAACAACAATCAGGACTCAAAATAGAACATATTTAAAATTACGGTGTAAGCCAAGTTGGAAAAAAATAATTTTTTTCTTTCATAGGAAAAAAAATCACTCATTCTACATCCAGAGGTATAATCACTGCTAACTGTTCAGTATAAACATTTCCTTTTGGTATATTATTTGGATGTGTGTGATTGCTTTTACAAAAATACTATTGTATGCATGTTACTTATGGCCTGCTCTTTTTAATTTAACCTTATATAACACACATTTCCCCATCAATGTTCTTTACAACAGGACTGTAAATGGCTGTGGTGCAGTTATACCATAATTTAGCTAAATCAGTTCACTGTATTTGAAGATAAAAATATTAAGCCTGTCTATTTTTTATTGCAAATTATATCTTTGGGTCCAGCCTCTTGTGTAGAATAGATTTATCAGTAGGATAAATTCCTAGAAGTGCAAATTGGTGAGTCAAAAGGTGTGGGACATACAAATTTTCTGATGTATTGCCAGTGTGCTCTCCAGAGAGCTATACCAGTAGTACCTGCCTCTCTCAGCTTCTCTCACAAGGGCTTATTTTACTGTTAATTTGATAGGCAAAAATAGTCACATTTTAAAAATTTGAATTTGGCTGATTAAAAGTTGAACTTTTAAAACATTCTCATTGGCTAGTTGCAGTCTTTTAAAATTACCTGTTGATGTCCTTTGTCTCTTTTTTAAATTAGTGCGTTTCTTTTTCTTATCAATGTGTAAGAACTTATGTGATTGAATTCAAATAGACTAAAGCTTGGTATAAAATGGCTTTGATAAGACTAGTAATAAAAGCTGCCATTAAATGAACACCCATTTAGCGTGAAACTGTGCTAAGCACTTCACCCTTAGGTTTTACTATTTTATCATATTTAATGTTCATTGTAATTCTGAAGTAGGTATCTTCATTTTGCAATTGAGAAACTTGAGATTCAGAAAGGTTGAGTGACTTGCCCAAGAGCTAGTGATAACACTAGGATTTGATTCCATTTCTGTCTGACTTCAAATCTTGTGTGGTTTTCCTTACATCACACTTTTCCTGGTACTTAGCTGTTGCTTATACCTATTTATGCCAGATGATATTCGAACCATGCTTTTTTTCCAGTATTGTTCCAGTGTCCTTTGCATATATATTTTGGGTAAAGAGAAATAACTTAATTACTGACAAAATCCACTATCAAATGAGTAGTATATTTAACATTTTGCAATATTGCTCAAGAATAAAGCCTCTCTATACCTTAAGAGAGAAAAATTTCCGAGCCTCTGCTTTTAATATTTTAGATATAATAATATTAGATTTGATGCAAACCAAGATCTTTCATCATTTGTTATTTTAATTTGTTCTTTCCTGAGAGTATTCTTTGATTTTGTGCTTTTAGTTGCTTTTCTCCATATTAAGAACCAGACACTTGCCTCCAATCCTCTTTTTAAAGATGAGGTATATATAAATAAATGAAAGAAATGGGTGAAAAAATAATTAGTGTACTAAATTCTTCTTAACAGAACTTTACAGAGCAGTATGGCAAAGCTTCTGTCAGATCTTAGTATGGACACTGCTCGCTGCAAGCCTGGGAATAATCTGACCAAATCACTTCTGAACATTTATGAAAAACAGCCTCAACATGACCCAATCCCAGCTCACACTTCCATAATGAGCTACCTAAATAAGTTAGAAGCAGATCCCTCTTTTACACATCCACAGCCGCTTTCTACAATGAAGAGTGAGGAGAACACAGTGCCAGATAGTCCCTACGAGAACGTTCTGCCGTCCAAAGGCGCTCGGCATGGTGACCCTGGGAGTGGAGAGGAAGTACCTGCCTCTGGAATCTTGTCTACCCTTCCCAAACAGGATTCTGGTGAGGAGAGCGAAAGGACGACTTTAATAGAAGATGAGTGTAATCTGGATAATACAATTTACATTCCATTTGCTAGAAGCACTTCTGAAAGGAAGGCAGCACTGTCTAAGAGGTTATCCCCCCAGCCACAGGTCAGCGTAGCTCCGCCAAAGCTGATCAGCAACAGTGGACTTGTCTCTGAAAAAGAAAAGAAATTGTGCGCACCCGGAGTTTGTTCTTCTTCCAGAAAGGAAGCAGAAGATGCACCTGAGAAACTTGCCAGAACGGCTGACATAGAGGACAAGCAGCTCCTCAAAAAAATAAAGGAAGCCATCTGCAAGATCCCCGCGGCCACGGAGGAGCCACAGGAACAGGCCTTGTGTCACGGCCCCTCCACTTGTCAGAGCAGCCGCTTTCAAGCGAAAAGCAGTGCTGTCTCCGACAGTAGCTTTTTACATTCGGACCTGACATCTGACTGGAGCATCTCTTCTTTCTCAACATTCACGTCTCGTGACGAGCAAGACTTCCGGAATGGCCTCGCAGCGCTGGATGCCAACATCGCTAGACTCCAGGAGTCCTTGAGGGCCGGTCTTATGGAGAAGTGAACTCAGAAGAAAGTGGATCAAGGGCTTCTTTTGAAGAATAGAACTTGGTTACTTTGAATGTATATTTTAAATTTCTTTAGAGAAGTGATGTTTTATATTAATTATGTGTGAAAAAATGAATAAATTTATTATTGGAATATATTGACACTGTGGAAATTGTAAAAGAAGTCATCTTACACTGACATTTGCTGAAAGAAGAAACTCGTGGATAACTAGGGAAGTATCATATATAATATTTTATTTTAGTACTTAGCAGTCAGAGTTCTTTTATTACCCTGCTGGGCAGATGGTGCAGGTTGGAAGGATTCTCTGGTTTTTCTAAAGGATAATGGGAAGGGAGTCTGGGTAAAATATATTCAACCTAGAGTTTATGGATTCCTTTTTTTTTTTTTTAATGGCATTGTTTTTATATGGATGTTCTGTGCTACAGGCTAGTATTTTTAGTGAGATGTATAAATATTTAAGCCAGAAAGTATTCCACCTCTTAAAAAATATTGATTGGTCCAATAAAATATAGGTAACATACTAACTTAGCATATGGTTTCTTAAAACTTTAGCACTTTTATTTATTTTTATCCTGAATGCATGTTTAAGGCCTTTAAAAAATAAAATCAGACTCATAAAAGAATTGCTAACAGGTAAGTTTCAGTTTGAGCACTTTGGTTATTTTAATAAAAAAGTAATGTTTATTTGTGTTTTATCCTTACTACTTGTATATTTGAACATGATGGAGTTTGTAAATCTTGCACTGGTTTTAATTCTGCCTTTCTGGACCAATTTTTTTTCAGCACTTGAGCTGAGAATGTTCTCTATAAATAATATGAACCAGGTTGGACTCTGCTGCTCTATACTAACACCACTTAACTACTCAGTATCTCTTCTCTCCATGTAAGTAGCACTTTGTAACTCTCAGGAAGTTGAGTGTTGTGTTATCTCTAATACTCCATACAAATCACCTATCTGACGTCATGTGTCTAGTGCTTGGGCAAGCGTTAGCATTAAAGAGGGTTCTGCTGGTCCCAGAACCTCTTCCTGCAGTTTTGTTAAGTATTGGTGCTGCAGCTTCTGAGGTAACCAGGTATAGCCTCTTTGACATGTCCACATTTTATAGAGATTTCTTAAGTCTGAAAATATTAGGTGAATTCTAGGCTATTTTCGCAGAATTGTCCATTAATACTTTTAATTTTTATTACTTCCAGTAATTAATTTTCTTCATGAATTAATTCATAAATTAATTCATTTAGTGGTTGCCCAACCACTAAACACATGACGTCAGGTAGGGGATTTGTATGGAGTATTAGTGATAACATAAGCTAACAGGCCACAACTCTTTAACATATTAAGTTCACAAGTATAAGATAATAAAACAAGGAAGAAAATTGTGTGATCTGTATATTCCCAAATATTCAATTGTTATTCATATGCAGAAGTAAATTCTTAAGATTATTATATGATGATACAAGAAGATCGTCCCATTTTACCCTTACTACAGGATGAGCATTTTTATGTGCAAAGAAAAAAATTTTTTAAATTATTTTTTTATTTATTTTTATTTATTTATTTTTTTAATTAAATTTTTGGGGTGACAATTGTTAGTAAATTTACATAGATTTCAGGTGTACAATTCTGTATTACATCATCTATAAATCCCATTGTGTGTTCACCACCCAGAGTCAGTTCTCCTTCCATCACCATATATTTGATCCCCCTTACCCTCATCACCCACCCCCCCACCCCCTTACCCTCTGGTAACCACTAAATTATTGTCTGTGTCTATGAGATTTTCTTTCTCATTTGTTGGTCTTGTTCTTTTGTTGTTTTTGGTTTATATACCACATATCAGTGAAATCATAGGGTTCTCTGCTTTTTCTGTCTGACTTATTTCACTTAGCATTATACTCTCAAGATCCATCCATGTTGTCACAAATGCTCCTATATCATCTTTCCTTAAAGCCGAATAGTATTCCATTGTGTATATGTACCACAACTTCTTTATCCATTCATCTATCGAAGGACATTTTGGTTGTTTCCATGTCTTGGCCACCGTAAACAAGGCTGCAATGAACATTGGAGTACACGTGTCTTTATAGAGAAATGTTTTCAGATTTTTTGGGTATCTACCCAGGAGAGCGATTTCTGGGTCATATGGTAATTCTATTCGTAATTACTTGAGGAACCTCCACACGGCTTTCATCAACAAGACAAATAGTAACAAGTGTTGGAGAGGCTGTGGAGAAAAAGGAACCCTGATACACTGTTGGTGGGAATGCAGACTGGTGCAGCCGCTATGGCAAAGAAAATGTTAAACTGCTTATGAGTTCATTTAATTAGGGGTTAATAATTTGATTGAAAAAAAATGAGACTGGAAAATCCTTGAGGGACTATTTATTTGATATAAGACACATACATGGCATAGAAACATGAAAAAATTCAGTTAAATTTCAAGGTGGAATATGACCCTAACAAAATGGATGGAAGAGACACTGTATTTCATAGAAATTTAGAGAAGAAGGAAGCAAAAAAAAAAAAAAAAAAAAAAAAAAAAAAGTGGTAGGAGAAAACCTAGAAGAGATTTCATTTGGATCTTAAATAATGTATAGGATTTGGACAATCCTGTGAATATCTTCAAAATGTTTACCCCGCAGAAATTCAGTATCACAAAATGTGGGGGTTGTTTGGGTAGTATATTAAGAGGATGGTAGAAAATAACATCAACCTGACTAAACCAGAAGGGTCAAGATCGTATTATAATGGTAATAATAGATGTTGATAACACATTTAGAAGTCTGGGGGTCAGATTGTAGCTCCAGGCTGAGGAATAACCATTAAACATGAAGTCATTGGGTGTTTGGGTATCTTTGGTGGTGGTGCTTTTTTTTTTCTTCAATTGAGGATCACCACATGAAATTGGGTGTTCTTAGAATTGCACAGAGTGATGGGGAATCAGGATTAGAGGAGGGAGAGATTGGAGACCACTTAGAAAGCTGTTGCAGTAGTCCACACATAAACTGACAAGCCTTTGGCAATAAAAGTGAAAAGGAGAGACACTGAAAAACTGTTCAGTAGGCTTAGTGGTGACTGAATAGAAAGTGGAAGAGAAGGGGAATTCAAAGATGACTCCAAGATTTCCAATTGGATCAGTTTGAGTCACACTGAGCAAATGAAAAATCAAGGTCTTGGTTAAGTCCCAAGTTAACAAATCCCAAGTTGAGTCTTGATACAGAACTATAAGTGAAGAGTTGGATAAAAAGGAGAGAGAGAAAGGGAGCCCATTCTCAGGAGTCCTCTAGATCTGCTCACCAGGAGTGAGCATAACTGCCCATCATAGTCTCACAACAGTCAGTCTGGCCCAAAGCCCAGCCATCTCACAAATGCTTTTCAGATGTCCCAGAGTGTGAGAGACATATTAGTGGACTGTCCCCTAACCTCTGCCAAGGTGAATTCAGTGTCTCCTGATAGATGCTGGGTGTAGAGGGGGAAAGAACCATCCTCCAGCCTTTTGTCACTAGTCTGCTGTCCTTTCTAGGATCTGTGGTGGTAATGTACAAACTGTAAATGGATTTAGCATTTGTGTACCATTGAAGATGAAAGAATATGATTCTATTTGACCAAATGTAGAGATCCTAGGGGCAGAGCTAAAAAAAAACACAAAAGTACTTGGCCACCACCCTGGAGCTAGTAAATCTTTCAAAAATCTTTACTTTTCACTAAGGGTGGCATTTATGTCAAGTGCCTTACAGGTTATAAAGGCCTGCTTAAACTACATGGGAAGTAGGGCATGACTGCATAGCCTAGTTAGAAAGGGCGTACAGCCAAATCACATCTTACCAAGTACCTATCTAGTGCTCATGTGGGCTGACCCCTTCAGCTACAGATACATTCATTCATTCATTCATTCATTCAATGAATGAAATAAATGAAAGCTCTAATATGTGCCATGTCTTAATCTGAGCTCAGCGAATACAACAAAACGAGATATTCTCTGTCATCAAGGAGTTTACATTACAGTGGGACACAAGCACAGGAACATATAGTGAGACCATGTTTCTCCGAAAATAAGACGTAGCCGGACAATCAGCTCTAATGCTCTTTTGGAGCAAAAATTAATGTAAGACCCGGTCTTATTTTACTATAAGACCGGGTCTTATATAATATAATATATAATTAATATAATATAATAAATATAATATAATACCAGGTCTTATGCTAATTTTTGCTCCAAAAGATGCATTAGAGCTGATTGTCCAGCTAGGTCTTATTTTCGGGGAAACACGGTAAATACTGTGAAGAAAACTGGTAAAGGGACAAAGAATGGCAGAATTGCCTTAAGTTTTAATTATGGCAAGAGGCCCCTTCTCAAAAATGATGTCCAGAATTTAAGCATACCACTAGATAAAGTTGGATTTAATTTGCTAGCTAATAATCATTTTTCAAATCTGTTAATTCTAAATGTCCTTATGCTCAGAATTGCTTAAACGAATGATTTCTACAATTATACTGCACCTTGTATTTTGATGTTTTTGTGTACTGCTTGGGGAGAACTGGTCGCTATTTTATTTAAAGCAGTGGGCCCAAGTAGGACCTTCCATAAAATTATTATCAGATATGATAAGATTTTAGGAGTTTTAGGGCTTACAAATTAAGTTTTCAGAAGGATATTAGAAGTCACCTATCTCACTCTCATAGCCAAAGAAGGAATCTGTCCTACAGTGATACCTATTCTGGTACAATACCAAACGCACCATGTATATTCCTTATGCCTGGAGTACTCTTGCCCAGGCTCCTGCCGACAAATTCTTACACATGCTTCAAGCCCCTCGTACTACTTCTGTACCTTGTATGCACCTCCGCTGATGTATGCACGTCCACAATTGTCAACCTTCCTACCCTGTATGGTTCTTAAAGTCAGGGACCAGGATTTCTTCATCTTTGACACCTGCTGTGACACTTGGTGTCTTTCATATAATAGGCAGTTGATAACTCTTGTTGGACTTAACTAAATCTCTGACAAATGGTCATGTAGGCTTCACTTGATTTCACTTAGTGTTGGTAAGTTCATGCAACAGCTTCTTTATGGCTTTAATGCACACATATAAGCTCTTTGCATTAGTCTTCCTGTAACTTTTGCGCTTTATTCCTATTATTTACTTCTGAAAGAAAAGTCACTTTTGTTTAGCAAACATTTCACACTACTGCTTGTTCTAAGGAGAAATCACACATTGTTAGGAGAAGAGATAAGGCAGAAATATTAACTATATCACCTGTGCAGGGATAACCTATCCTGCCAGCCTCTCTCATCAATTTATGAGAAGGATAAATGTAGGAAAAAGCCCTTTGAAAACTGGAGGGCACTGAGCAATCTGACTTGTGACAACATTTAAGAGCCCTCACCATTCTTCTTGGCCTCTTGATGTCCTCCGCTTTGTCCATGTCTTAAAATTTAAATCCAGCAATGAGCAATGAACTCCAGATGTGATGTGATTAAGCAGAATACAGTTAGATTATCATTTCCTGTAATCTTATTCAAGTCATATTACAGAATTGTACACCTGAAACCTATGTAACTTTACTAACAATTGTCACCCCAATAAACTTTTAAAAAAACACCAAAACCAGAGCCCAGTCATCATTTCCACATATGGAGATGGCTGCTGACATACACAGTCAACTCTGCAGAATAAATTCCTGTTCGGGTGTAAAAAATAATAACAATAAAAATAATAATAAAGTCATTTTTAAATGGACAAAAGTTAAGATGGCTATTTTTGGTTATCATACCTATATTATCGCAAATCATATTAGGGCTGTAGTTAGTTTCCAGATAATACTCACGTTGTCATTCTCAGTGCTGAGTGGCCTCATTCTCAGCTCCGGGGCCCAGGTCCTGTCCAGCTAGAAATGAGCAGTTCCTCAAAGTCTGAGGTTCTGCCTGACCAAACAAGTGGCCTCAGTTACCCGTAAAGGAAGAGCTCACATTTACCACAAACTCAAAGTGTTCTCCTTGAAGCCAGGTCTTAAAGGCCACAAAGAATGGTAAAAAGAGCTAGACTAGGAGTCAGGAGACCTAGGTTCTTCCCTGGGTTCTGCTGCAGTTTTTATGTATGAATCTTGCTTTCCAGTTCCACAATGTGAGGATTTGACTATGAGTTCTCTATGGTCACTCCACGGCTTGACTATTTAATAATGTATTCTAGCATTTTGACAGGACATTTCTTTGAATTAGTGAATCATGAGATTCTGCTTAGGGTATTTAGAACTCTATAGGCAGGCCATTCTCCCAATCAATGGGATGGCCTTGCTAACTCTGGAGCAGATTTATAGAAAGAAGGAAGGTCATTATTTGTCACATCTGATTCAAAAAGCTGTGACATTGCTGGTGTCTCTGAATAATTCCATCTATCTCAGGACTAATTTTTAAACATCACCATTTCTATTAGCATTCCCTACTTAGAAGATTAAAGTACTCCCAGTATAAAAACATTGTGGATAACTGTTGCTTTTCTTTTTACAGACATTGACTTTTATAGCTAAAAGGGACCTATGTTCATCTGATCTAATCTCATTTTTAGAAGTGATGGGAACTGAAACCAAAAAATATTAAAGACATTTGCTCAAGGCCACACAGCTAACATCTCGAACCAGATACTGTGATTCTCAGCCCACTTTCGTCACTATGTTATCTTCCCACTATCGGACAAATCTCATAACAATTTGAACCCATGAGGCTTGAAATCTGTCACTAGAATCTAGCTGTATGCCACTCTTGCTCTACTAACGTGGTTTAATCATAAGGAATTCCCTCTGAGATTTGTTGTAAGGATTAAATAAGTGAAAATGGTTTGTGAACTATAACCACTAAATAGATGCTAATGATCATTAATTATACAGAAGGTGCCAAAAAGTGTATTTTTAAGAAAGGAGAAAACTATTAAAATTGTAATAATATATACCAATAACAAAAGATGAATGCATGTCACGTCTGATTTCTGCAATTACAAGAGGTGCTCAGAGTGGTTACCTCAGCATCCAGACACTTCTGATTATGGTGAACTACTGCTTGAGCAACGTTGACGAAAGTGTCCACTTATATACATTTTTTTGGCACCCCTGGTATATAGGTAGTCTGTGTATATACAAAGTCTGATAATTACGTTTGTGCCAGCGTGCGCTTACATTGGCAGCACTGTACAACAGCTCGGTAAGGTTTCATAACCTTGGTTTATCAGTGTCTCACAGCTGTATTTGTGTCCACGTATGGTGGTGTCTTGCTGAGTGGCGTTCATTATTGTGTGTTTTTGTGTGCCCTCGCAAGAATGTCTGAGCTTGAATTAGAGCAACGAACAAACATTAAATTTTTTGTTAAACTAGGCAAGAGTGGAAGTGAAATCAGATACATGTTAGTCCAAGTTTATGGGGATAATGCCACGAAGAAAACTGCAGTGTGCAAATGGACTAAACTGTTTTCTGAGGGGAGAGAACGCATCGCTGATGAAGAGAGGTCAGGGCAGCCAGTAACGAGCAGAACTGACAAAAATATTGCAAAAATTTGCCAAATTATTAGTCAAAATCATCAGCCGACTGTGAGAAGCATAGCAGGCCAGGTAAACATCGATAGAGAAACAATCAGGAAAATCTTAACTGAAAATCTTGGCCTGAGAAAGGTGTGTGCAAAAATGGTCCCGAAGGAGCTCTGGCATCACGACAACGCACCAGCTCACAGGGCACTGTCTGTGAGGGAGTTTTTAGCCAGTAAACAAATAGCTGTATTGGAACACCCTCCCTCCTCACCTGATCTGGACCCCAATGACTAATTTCTTTACCCAAATATAAAGGAAATATTGAAAGGAAGGCATTTTGATGACATTCAGGACATCAAGGGCAATACGATGACAACTCTGATGGCCATTCCAGAAAGAGTTCCAAAATTGCTTTGAAGGGTGGACTAGGCGCTGGCATTGGTGCATAGCTTCCCAAGGGGAGGACTTCGAAGGTGACTGTAGTGATATTCAGCAATGAAGTGTGTAGCACTTTTTCTAGGATGAGTTCGCGAACTTAATTGGCAGACCTCGTATGTATGTGTACTGTACTAGACACTTAAGGTTTTACTTTTGCTTTATGAAAGGCACACAATGTTCTTAAAATCTGTTTAGCATGTGGCATAGTGCTAGTAAAACAAATTTCCCACCTGTCATTCAGCCAATTCCATCTATTTTTAAAGTAGATGGAGAAAATTACATGAGTTTTTCTCCCATTAACACTGAACTTCACGGTGTGTTCTGACATTTCTGGGACTATCTTCTGTTCAGTCTGGAGAGTCACATGGTTCATTTCTCCATGAAGTTCTCAAGGAGACATGTAGAGGTCTCTTGTATCACAAACTATGTAGGAGGAAAACATGGTCCCCCTTTGGAACTGGAGACTTACACACTTGTCAACTCTATAACAAGGAGTATTGTCCACTGCTCAGTAAGGGGCATACAGCCAAGGCACATGTTTTCATCCCATCATCCTTTTTGAGATTATTCTGCACTTGGCTGTGAGCTCTAGGCTCAGAATGGGGTAGGAGACCAGAATCAAATATTTTAAAACTGAGCAGCTCCAAAACAAGCAGAACAGACCCTCTTGAAGGGTAGTAGTTTGTTTGTGGTTTGGCAAGAAGAAATGAGTGAAGGAAAAATAAAATTTCAAATCCAGAGCCTCAATGGATGGAGAGAAAATTAATCTTTTTTTTAGGTCTGTCAGTATTATCAGAGTTGCTATCTTTGGATAGGGAGATAGGTTGGTGGAAGAGGAGACAAACTAGAACAAGTCAGCAAATAAATATTTAAGTAGGGCTTCACTCTTTAGAGCCACGACATACATGTATCCCACGATTCTACACTTCCCCCACCATAAAACTAATGATCCTTTTTTTCACCAGAGAGTCAGACCACTGTCATCACCTCTTCCCTCCCACCATCCCAATTAGTCTAAAAATCTGTGAGGTCGTATTTCTGTAATGATGGATGACTAACACATAAAGCAACTCCTCTCAACGCCTAACTTACCCAGAAAGAATATGTGAATTTTAAGTTGTAGTTTTGTATCTTTGACCAAAGTTTGAGAAAAGGTCGTGATAGATCCCTGATGAAGATGAGACACTGAAAGGGGGAATGATATTTTAGTCTGTGGCAAAGTTGATTTTAACAGTGCATTAGAAGAGTGAGAGCCCTGAATCAGGAATCGTGACCTAGTGACTGTCTTCATATTCTATGTGCCCTTCATTCTTTTAAAATGTATTAGCTCTCATTTATGCTGCTCTCTGAGCATGTAAAGACAAATGAGACAAAGTGTGCCCTTGAGAGAACTAGAGCCCAAGGACCTGCCAAATGAGGGGATATGATCTCAAAGACCCTCTCCAGCTCAAAATGCTGCGTTTTCCAAGGAGCAGGCTCCCAGCACCACAGGAACTAGGCACATAGCTCTGATACACCCTCACACCATGGTGGTGTCATGTAGAATTTTAGCTTTGGATTGCCGTTCTTTCTTTCTTCCTTTCACACTCATATCTTAGGTGCCTTCCATATTTATTTGATGTCACTTCCAAATAGTATGGCTGTGTGGTGACTCGCTGAAATAAAAATAAATATTTTTATTTCATTCTCACATTGAAATGATAGCTTCCACTGGATTTCAACGTGAAGATGGTTATGTAAAGTTTCCCTTTTCCCTTCCTTCATAGAAATCAAAACCAGCTAGAGGAGTACAAACTCCATTTGGGGGGGGAAACTAGGAGAGAGCTCTAAAACCAAGCCACAAATTAGCTAGAAGCACTGCCAAAAGCAGTAGTAATCAAGCAGGGTACATAGGAAAGGAAGCAGAGAGGGGCTGCTCCAGATAGCAAACAGAAAGAGCTAGCAGAGTATTATTCTCTGATGAACAGCTCACCCAGAGAGAACAGTTTTAAATGCTTACTTTATGACCGTGGGAAGAAGATCCATAGTCTTTACATTCCGAGGGGAGGAACGGGTGGACATAGATGCCTATTGTCATTTAGAGAAGTAAACACTAAAATCAGTGCACAAAACAATAAAAGTCCAACCCTTCTTATACACAAGAATTCTGCAAATAGCTGATCCGGAAAAATCTTCCTTATCTGCTTCAAAAAAAGGAGTTATCAAGAAGTACGAGCAGAGGATCTATATTAAGATATTTTGAGGGGGAAGAAAAAAGAAAGAAATAGAAAAATAAAACTAAATTAAAAACACTTATCAGAAGTGTTGCCATGGAGTAGATAAAAGTTGGAGGAAATCAATAAATTTAAAACATGATAGTTTTAGTGTAAAATCCTAGGTACCCACGTTTTTCCTTCATCACTTTGCATTATCACACCTTTTGTCTTCTCACTCCCGGTGTGGCTATTAAGAAACCTGTCATGGAACAGGTTCTTGTAGCTTTGAAGGTGATATAATTTTTCTCTCTGGAAGCCTTGAGAATTTTCTCTGGCTTTGATGATCTTAAATTTCACTCTAATGAATATGACAGTGTTATTGTGTTTTTTTAAATGTCTCCTATTAATGCTTTGTTAGCTCTTTAAATCAGTGATCTTACATCTTTTTCTAATTATGGAAAATTTTTAGTCACTATTTCTTCAAATATTTCCTTCTGTGATTCCTACTAAGCTTATACTTCAAAATTTCATGTCTTTTTTCTCTTGTGTTTTTTTTACCATATCCTTAACTCTTCTGAGGAAAGTTTCCTGATCTGATCTTTCATCTCACTAATTTATTCTTCAGCTATATCTATTTTGCTGATAAATTCATTTATTGATTCTTAATTTCAAAAGTTATATTATTCACACAGTTTGTACTTCTTTATAATTGCCTGTTTCTGCTTCATATACCCAACCCTTTATCTTATCTTATATTTATTAGTATTTTAAATTCTTGTGTGTCTGGCGCATTGATTCTGTTTCCTTTAGCACAGAATGTTAAGCATGTGTACCTTGTTTGTATTATTCTTTCCCTCTGTAAGTTCATATTTCCTTGGGAACATTAGCTAGCTAGACAGGTAATGTACACCTGGGAAAGATAGCTGAAATCCAGACTATAACTTAGACCCCTCATGATATGTTAACAATGCAGATTTATAGACTTATAATGTCTTCATAGCTAATAGGATGATCCTTTCTTATTTATCTTCTAAATTAGGGGTGTCAAAACTGCGGCCCACGGGCCAACTGTGGTCCGCAATCCATTGTTAATTGGCCCACAGCAAATTCCAAAAATATATTTAGTTTACTTAAATAAACCAGGTGAGGCAATACTACTTCACCTCCAGTGAGTGGCCCAGCTGTTTGTGTATTTTACCGCATATGGTCCTTGGTGAAAAACGTTGAAAAAAGTTTGGACACCCCTGTTCTAAATTGTCTTGGCTATTCTGGGCCCTTTACTCTTCTGTGAATTGAGAGATTAGTTTGTCAAGTTCTGTGGAAAATCCTCTTAAGATTTTATTGCAATTGCTCTGAATTTATAGGTTAATTTGGAGAATTGCCATCTCATTATATTGAGACCTCTAAGCCATTAATATTGTGTAATGTCCCATAATGATCTTGTTAAGCTTTTTGGGGTTAATTCCTAGGTACCTTGTAGCTATTGTTACTGTTGGAAATCACATTTTTTTTCTTTTGCTTTTTTCCCACAATAAAAATACTTTTTTTCCCTGATCATATAAAACAATAAACACTTATTTGTAAAAATTTGATCATTTTATAAGTATGTAAAGAAGAAAGGAAATCCCACCTGAAATCCACTCTCCTGAGATTAACATGGTAGTTATCCTTTCAAGCATTCTTTATACATACTGTATAGGTACACAAAAGAATTTATATATATATATTTTCAACAGTACTTTCCCTCTTCACTTGCTCTTCCCATATTATCCCCTTTCCTATTCCCTAGCCACACACTTATAATGTTCATAACCCAGTGTGTGACCTTCAATATTTTCTCCTTGCTCATAAAATTCTATATAGATCCTTGTATTTATACAAATTTTAGGGAGCTGATCGTTGTTTTACAAAAATGGGTCATATTATATACTTTGCTGTCTCTTGATTTTCTCACACTTAGAAGTACCTATGAAAGTTCCTCTAGATGACATCTAGAAAGTCATTTAGTAGGGATCTAATTCATGCTTTTCCATGGCTGTTTCATATTCCATGATGCAGAGATATAATCCAATTTAGTCAACAATTTGGTTCAGTTGTGTATAATAGAAACTAGTTATTTGAAGTAGAAAGGGATTTGATGTAGGGAATTTGAGACTTAGAAAATTATTAGAGGGGTCCAAGTAGCAGGATCTAGGCTGGGCCTCCAGGAATGACCCAGTACTACAGAACCTGCCCAGCAAGGGAACTGCTCCATCATCACAGTCAGAAAGTTGCTGTCCTGGCTGCTGGTCCCAGAATCACACCCCCTTAGCTGCAACTTGGGGATCAGCAAGCTACCACCATAACTATTGACTCTAGACCCATACTGTGTCTGTTAGATCTGCATTAGTACCTCTGATTGATAAACTTCAATCACAATCTAGACCCCTAGCTTCAAGGGAGTCTGGGAAATACATCCTTAGCTCTCCACCCTCTGCAAAATAGACACAAGAAAAGGGTGAACTGGAGCGGGAGTGGGCCAATATACCAAATCTGCTGGGAGCATACACTTTGTTTCCAGTTTGGGGTCTCCTGTGAACAGTCTTACAGTAAACATATTTGTCATGTGGCCTCATGTGTTTCTACTTCTGTTTCTAAGGAGTAGTGTCCCAGGAATAGAATTTTTGGGTCAAAGAATGTAGGTATTTTTCTTTTGTTGACCTAGAAAAATAACTAAAAGAATTGACTGTTTAGTAATGTAACAATATTGAACAAAACTCACTATTTTATTTTGCACATATTAGACCATAGATACATTAAAATCAAATCAGTGATTTTTAGTTAGTTCATTGTAAACAATAAAAAGAGATGTTTTCATATTAGCCAGACACCACACTTGAAAAAATAAAGTAGATCAGACTTTACTGAAACACAGTTATTATGAAAACTGAGATGGCTCTGAAAATGGTCTTTGGCTTGCAATGCTCAGGCAGACCCCCGGCGGTGCATTTGCAGCTGCTGTGCCTGAGGACCACCTTGGTGGCCTCAGACATGACGTGCCTGCCTGTCTCCCAGGGCAGAGCAGGTGAACCACCTTCGGATCTCTCTGGAGGTGAAGGTGGAGCACTTGGTGTAGAGAGCCAGGGCAGAGACATAGTCTGAAATGCATTGCACAATATAGTTAAGAAAATAATTCACAATGTTCCTTAGGATTATGTATTTTTAATAATAAGTCTTGCCAAATTGCCTTCTAAAAAGGTTGTAAGTTTACATTTCTGCAAGTACTGTGTGAAAATTGCTTGCATACGTACCACCAGCAATTAGTAATAGGAACTATAGCTTGGTGTGTTTGTGTGTGTGTGTTTACTTTTTATTATAGAGAATGTCAAACACACACAAAAGTAAGCAAATAGTATATGAATTCTCATGCTCCCATCAGCGCGCCTTGACCATCAACCTATGCCCAATCCTGTCCCATCTACTTCTCCCTTATTTCATATTATTTTAAAGCAAATTCCAGACACCATATCATTTAATTCATAAATATATTTCTAAAAGATAAAATAAGCACAATAGTATCATACTCAAAAAATTTAACAATATTTATTCATTAAATATTCAGTCAGCATGTATATTTTGTGTAAAGATTCAAATAAGGTCCACAAATTGCAATTGATTAGTCTGTTATGTCTCTTAATTTATAGTTTTCTCCTCCATCTTTTTGTTCCTTACAATTTATTTTTTGGAGGAACTAGGTTGTTAGTGCTGTGAAGTTTCTCACAGTCTGAATTTTGCAGGTCGCCTCTCCATGTTATAATAGAATAGTTACCTCATCCAAGTTATTTCCTGTGAATTGGTAGTGGAAGCTGTAGCTTGGGTCACGTGTGGGTTTGACCTTTATGGCAAGAATAGTTCATAGATTGGTGTCTGTTCCTCCATCAGGAATCACATAATGTCTGGTTGCCTCTTCCCTTTGTGATGTTAGCAATTATTAATGCTCAGTGTCCAGATCCATTAACATTACAAAATGATAATAGTCGCGCTCTATTCTTTTTCATTTATGACATAGAATACATCTATAAAGAAAAACTTTCTCATCTCTGATTTTTGGTTACCTGATAATACAGTTCATATACATAAGACAAGAAAAATGCTTGATTCTTTCTAGTTATTTACCAGTTTTCAAAATAATGAATTGGATCCCTATCATCCTTTGATTGTGACTTGTTTTTTAGTATCACTGTAAATTCATGGATTAAATTTATTTGATGTATTTCAATCCATTGCAATTATGATTCTTGTTCATGTTTAAATTGTCCCACATTTGATCAGTGGAAGCTTTGCTATGGCTATTTTTATGTTTGCCAGTGTGATGGGTGTCAAGTAACTTCATGTCACTTTTATTTTTATTTCCCTAATTTCTAGTGAATTTGAGCATATTCACGTTTATTGGGCCTTTTCTGTTGACGCACTAGTGCATTTTTCATTTGTGTCCTTTGCACAATTTTCTGTTCAATTGTTGGTTTTGTTATTAATTTTTAAGGGTGTTTTGTATAGAAAGCAATCATTTTTGAGAATATCATAGCAGAAACATTTTTCCAGACATGTTTATTGCTATTAACTTTGTTTTAGTACCTTTTGCCATACCAAAAAAATAAAAGAAAAAGAAAGTACCTGAATATGGTCAAATATGCCCATCTCTTATTTTATAGTTTCTTGGTTCTCCGTAAGCAAAGTCTCCCCAAACCATAGATTATACATGTAATTTCCTAAATATTTTTCTTCAAGTTCCAAAATACTTCTTCTTTTACATTTAAATCTTCAATCCATTTGCAGTTTACTTGTGAATTTAATATGAGACGGCAGTCCAGTTTTCTTCTCTTTTGACTAGGTGGTCACTTGTGCTGCACTTTTAAAACAATAGTTCATCTTTTTCCATTTGAACTACTACTTTGTTTAGCACACAAACATTTTTAATCACCATTGTGATATAATTGTCAATTATTTTGTTCTGTTCCACAAATACATTTTTATATATCCTTACCAGTGCAATATTGATTTGAATTCATAAACTTTATACTATGACTGATACCTTAGTGAGCCCCCTATATACACACTCTTTTATTTATTTTAATAGCTGTATTAGCTGTTTATTCATTGGCATTCTTTATATTATGAACTTTATAATTATTTTATTTAATTCCAAGAAAAACCCTGTTGGAATTATAATTGGAACTACATTAAATGTGTGTATTAAAATCTCTGGAATTAAGTTTTATTTTGTCTTTCCTTCCGGGAACATGATGTGTCTTTCATTTTATTCAAATCCTGTTTTGTGTCTTTTAATAGTTTTTTTTTCAATATCTTGTTAAATTTGTTTATAAGTATTTCGATTTTTTGTCACTATCATAATTTGAATAGATTTTAATTAGCACCATGAATGATTATATAAGCATAAGAAAGAACTTGCAAGACAGAATGTCCAGTCACTACAACTGATAACTGAATTGAGGGCTTCTTCTCATATCACCAGGAAGGAAAGGTGAATATTCGTCTTTCTAAGACCATTTAGGTATAATCTTGATGACAGGTAGGGAGGAGGGATCAGATGAGTACTCCTTGGAAAACCTACAAAGAAGAATCAGGAATGTTGCAATTTCAGCCAAGCTTCTAATTTCAGACCTCAGTTCTTGTGAGGGCTCTTGACTTAACTAGGCAGTTTTTCCAGTGGGTCATGTACGTGTAGGAGACCATTGTAAAACATGCTGGGATAATCCAGAGCAACAATTTCCCAAAGAAGAATTTCTTCTGTGTTTTTTTTTCTTTCCTCTTAGAAATCTCATTTTATTGTTAGGATATAGTTTGGCTGTTTTGTTTTTGCAATGAATATATATTTGTTATTGTTTGTTTGCACAGGTAAGTAATACAATAAATATACTTATTCTTTCACTTTGTGTATTCACAAATAATGGAAAGAATTTTAGCTCAGGGGAGGCTGGAGTATTGAATTTGGCATGGCATGATTGAGTAACTAAGTGATATTCTACAGAATAATAGTTACGTTTGTGGAACAATTATTATGTGTCAAGCACTTTGTTAATATGCTTTATGGCGCATCTTCTCATTCAAACTTCAAAACAATCCTGTGAAGTGAACAGGGTTTATTTCTTTTGTATCTCATTTTTAACAATTAGGAAATGAAGGCCCAGAAGAATTCAAGTTACTTGTCCAAGGTTACACAACTAGTTAATGACAAAGCTTCAGTATAAATAAAGTTGTTGACTCAGGAGACCTTTCCACTACACCGTGTTTCTTCCACACAAAAAATATAAGGTAGAAATGTATGACTTTCCCACTAACTTCCATTTCCCCTTTTGCAAAACAATGAATTTTTAATGGATGATATTATCTGGCTGTATATTCTCATTATGCCAAAAATTGAGTTTACAGAATATATAAAGCACGGGTCTTACATAGAAAATATCCCTATATTTGCTTTACACGATAGATTTCTTCCCCATAATTTTCACGTGCTCATTTTGTCCTTAAATGTGGTATTTGCTGTGCTGGGTTTTTATAGTACTTCCCTCTCTGGTTTCTAAGATAAACCTCCACAGTGTGGTTTGGGGGTGGAAGAGCAAATAGAGAGGCTATAGGTTATTAGCAGTAGACTATGAGGAAGAATGATAGCTAAAATATGAAATAATAGAATGGGATCAGTTTATATTTAAACTATTGTTACTGTTTTTTCACACTTTGTAAAACAGTGGGTTTAAGTATTCTGCAGTCTCACATGAAATCCCAATGCATGAAATAGAGAAAAGCATAGCTCCTCTGGACAAGGAGCAGGAGGGGGTCTGGAGGCCTGGCCCCAGGCCCCTACCCCATCCACACCAATCATCTTGGATCCTGGGGTTCTGCAGCGGAAATCAATGATTTAGGTCTTAAACTTGTTTCTTACATAATAATAACCACAGGAACTATAAAATAACATTTTGGACTAAATTTTAAAACTATTATTATAATAAGTGATCTAATAAAAACAGTCCTTTCCTGTAAGATGCTTAAGAAATTTTCAACAGAGATACTTGGGGCATTGCAGGGAGTGGTTGTGGGGGAGATGACACTTACATTTTACTTCCTACCTTTTGTACTGTTTCTTCTCTTTTCATCCTTCCCCTCCCACCCCACTTCTGTCTCTTGTCTTGGTCTCCTCCTTCTTAAAATTAGAATGTATGACTTAGGGTTAAAAAGTGAATTTAAACATTTTTCTAGAATTTGGAATTATATTTTCATCAGTGGATTTGTAGTCAAATATTTACCCCCCAAAGATTCTTTCAATTATGTAATGATAATGCATCCAAAAATAAGATTTAAAGTACAGAAAATCAATTTAAATAAATATTTGCAGGAACAAATCCACAAACATTCTGGAGCTCAGTGTGTCTGTATTTTCCTACGTCAATGCATCTGGTTAAAGCACTGGTATTTACACAAAGCCTTTAGAACTGAGGAGCACAGTTAAAGGAAGCACAATTAATTTCCCAACGGTTCTTTCTGCTTTGGAATTTACCTAAGCTGTAAGTAGTTCTCAATTCCAGTCCCACATCAGAATTCCTGGGGAATTAAAAAGAAAAAATCATTCCCCTGGCCCCACCCTAGACCAACTGAATCCATTTCTGGGGTTGGTTACTCAGGCATAAGGATTTTTAAAAAGCTCTAAAGGTGAATCCAACATGCAGCCATACTTTAAAAACCTTAATCCATCAATGCTGATCTAGGTGGATTTAACACATTCATATACTCAGGTGAGCGATTTATTATTCAACACGGTGAGAGATTAATGACTTGTGGCATTGTTAGCTTGTCTTCCTTCCCTTTCCTTCTCCTTTGGCTTTCCTGACAAAGACCCAGCAGTGAAGGGGGCCAGGCCAGAGAAGGGATTCAGAGATAGGAAGGAAACGCAGAGGATGTGCACAGGCAGATGGAGGCCAGGGGTCGCAGATTAAACTTCCCAGGGAGGCAGTAAAAATAAACAGGCACCCCTCTCCCCAAAAGCAAAGGAATATTTTCTACAAATAGTGTCTTGCTTTGGGGCAATGGGACTAAATTGCATTATTTCAGGATGTGTAAAGGAACAAACAGACACGGTTCTATCACATTTCTTTATCTTGACAAACCAAACAGTATGTGCTGGGTTTGTGTGTTGGACCATGGTATTTTTCAGGTTAATGGATATATTTCTGAAAACTTTGTGCAGACGCTCTTGATCTCTAGTCACTAGCCAGAGTTTAGAAGGACTGGTGTGGTCTAACCCTCATTAACTCTCAAAATAACCAGCCAGCGTTCCCGTATAGGCTAGGACTCCACACTAAGGAGAAATTTTGGAAGTGAAATAAAATTGACATAATATGGCAGGATATAAAAATCAATAAACGAAAAAATCAGTTGTACTTCTATATACCAGCAATGAACAATCTGAAAAGGAAATTAAGAAAACAAATTCCATTTTTGATAGTATCAAAAAGAATAAACTACTTAGAAATAAATTTAACAAGTCTTAGAAAAGACTTGTACGCTGAGAACTATAAAAGATTGCGAAAAGAAATTGAAGGAGATCTAAATAAATGAGAAGACATGCTGTGTTTGCAGACTAGAAGATTTTTAATTGTTAAGATGACAATACTACCCAAATCCATCTACAGGTTCAACACAATCTCTATCAAAATCCCAATCCCAGTTTTTGCAGAAATAGAAAAACACCATCCTAAAATTCATGTGAAATTTCAAGGGACCACCTCTGCCCCCCAACAAGGAGCCAAAACAATATCAAAAATGATACACAACATTGGAGATCTAAAAACAGCATGATCCTAGCATAAGAGCAGACATATATAGCAAAGGACTAGCATAAACAATCCAGAAATTAACCCTTACATATATGGTCAATTGATTTTTGACAAAGGCGCCAATACCATTCAGTGGGGAAAGACAGTTTTTTGAACAATTGGTGCTGAGAAAACCAGATATCCACATACAAAAGAATGAAATTGTGCTCTTCCCTTACACCACATACAAAAATTAACTCAAAATGGACTAAAGACCTAAAAGTAAAATCGAAAACTATAAAATAAAAGAATACAATGGAGGAAATCTTCGTGATCTTGGATTTGGCAATAGTTTGAGTGTGATACTAATATCGCAAGCAATAAAAGAAAAAAATAGGTTAATTGAATTTCATCAAATTTAAAACATTTGTGCATCAAAGGACACATCAACAGAGTGAAAAGACAATCCATGGAATGAGAGAAAATATTTGTAAATAATTGACAATGAATTATGCAGAATATATAAAGAACCCCTACAACTCAGTGACAACACCCCTGATAATCCAATTAAAAAGTGGGCAAAAGAATTCAGACATTCCTCCAAAGAAGACATACAAATGGTCAATAAGTACATGAAAAGATGTACAACATCATTAGTCATCAGGGAAATGCAAATCAAACCACAATGGGACATACTTCGCACCTGCTAAGATGGCTATTAAAAAAAAAAAAGTAAAATGTTGATGAGAGACTTCCAGTTTCTAGTCTGGTTTATGAGAAGTTTGGAAATCTCCATCCTAACAAGTAAAAAGCAGGATAAACAAAAATCAACAACTCATTTCTGTGAGAGAAATGATCTCACAGGGCAAACTGCATTTCCAATATTGGAGAGAGAGGTGGATACAGAAAATCACAATTTATGGGAGCAGAAACACAGGAGCAGAAATCTCTACAGGAGCCAATGCCGGTAACAGGAGCCAGTGAACAGTACCTGACAAATTGTTGGAAGCTCAGTGTGGACAACTCTTGACAGTTGAAAACTTCAGGGGGGACGCATACACGGAATTGGGAGGAGCCCACAATTTTGAGGGGGTTTACTTCCATTAGCTCAATTTGTTTCTCACAGGGAACACCAGAGTAAAGGACCAGGGCAACAAATAGAAAACAGTGACAAATATAGTAGCTATTAATGCAAATATATCAACAATCACTTCAAACATCAGTGGTCTAAATGCAACAAATTACAAGACAGAGATTATTAGAGTAGATGAAAAAATAAGACCCAATTATATGTTGTCTACAAGAAACCCACTTTAAATACAATGACACATAAATTCAAAGTAAACAGTTGGAGAAAGATATACTATGTTAACAATAATAAAAAAATAAGTAGTTATATTAATTGTAGGCAAAGCAGACTTCAGAGCAATTAAAGTTATCAGGGATAAAGAGGGGCATTACATAATGATGAAGGGGTCAATTCTCCAAGAAGACATAACAGTCCTTAACATGTATGCACCTAACAATAGAAGAACAAAACACATGAGGCAGCAACTGATAGAACTTCAAAGAGAAATAGAGGAATCCACTACTGTGTTTCCCTGAAAATAAGACTTAGACGGACAATCAGCTCTAATGTGTCTTTTGGAGCAAAAACTTATTATAAGTAAAATAAGACCGGGTCTTGTATTAATTTTTGCCCCAAAAGATACATTAGAGCTGATTATCCAGCTAGGTCTTATTTTCCGGGAAACAGGGTAGTGGAGTAGGACCCCTGGGTCTGGTTAGCCTGGCAGCAGAGTTGGGTGGGAAACCCTGATCTAAACCCTCCAGAGACCATCTCTAATCTTAGGGCTTCTCGCTTTGCCTTCTATAACCTCTTCGCCCCTTCTCCCTGCTTCTTGCTTCTGATTGCCTTGATCTGATTGCCTCTCCGCTAAGTAGACGTATATCCTATTTGCATAACGTTTAAGCGTTTATAGTAACAATGTTAGGCACTGTCCTATATCTCACTGAAACTTCACATTCCTATTAGGCTCTTAGATTTCCCCATTTTAGAGAAAAGAAAACCGAGTAAGAGATCCGTAAGTAACTTGCCCAAAGTTTTGCAGCTAGAATGTTAGGGGTGGTGTTCTCGCCTCCAGAACCCGCATTTCTAAGGACGATGTTATCCTGCCTGTACAATTTCGTTATTTCTTCACTTCCTGAAAATTGCACGTTCATCTGTTAATAATTTTGAAAGTGAACGAGTTAGGTTTTTCAGGATACTCTGTCCAAAAAACAAAATTGTACTCATTTGGGGGATGTACTCGATTATTCGTAGTTTTTGACAGCCACATCAAAAAAAAAAAAAGTCTACAGAGTTTTCCCAGTTTGCGGTCTTGTTTTGTCCTGTATCGAATGGTCTTCCAGGGGAAAATACAACAACAACAAAATCGAGAAAACCCCCTGACCACCACCACCATGAGTCTGGTGCCCGAGGAGGAGTTGGGGCGCTGCAGGGAAAGGAGGTGGATCCGCCTCGGGCACCCGGCCCTGCTGGGGATGCTCCGCGCGGGACCCGGGGAGGAGCGCGGGGGGCGTGGCGGGAAGGACGGCCGGTCCATTCCCCGAGCGCTAAGCAAATGACATGCAAATCAGCGCGTGTGAGCCGGCGGCCGCAGTGTGCGTCCCGGCCCGGAGCGCTGCGCTCTCAGTCGCCCTCCTGCACGCGCGTCCGCTCCCGACTCGCCCACTTGCTGGCTCTCGCTGGGCGGCTCATCCCCGTCCCACGCCGTCGCGCCCGGACGCGCCCCACCGCTTCCCGCACCGCCAGGTCTGCCCCGCGCCGCGCGCCCCCTGCCGGACGCGCCCTCCGAGCGCCGCGCCTCCGCTCCCGGCCGCCGTGTGCGCGGTGAGTGAGCCCGCCCCGCGCTTTTGTCCCGGCGCGGGCCCGGGAGCCACGCTCCGCGGGGGGGGGGGGGGTCGGAGGTCGGGGCCTCCCGCGGAGGCCTCCCCGGCTCCCCTGGCGGAGAGGGCTTCCCACGTGCGGCGAGGGGTTGGGCGCGGGGGCGCGTGCGGGGACGGCGCCAGGACTCCAGCGCCCGGCGTTTCTTTGGGGACGTGAGGTGCTTTGGGGACAGTGACGCGGGAGTGTCCCTTAGCGTCACCCGGGGTACGAGCCTTTGATTCGACGGGTGCGAATTGCCGCTCGCCCCCCAAAAAAGAGAGGTGGGCTCCTCTTCCAGCTCCCCAGCCCCTGGCCGAAGGACTCGGTGGTGACGGCCGCGGGGCGGGTGCCACGTGAAGGTCCTCCCAGCCCCAGGGTGAGACCCGGGAGGTAGGGCAGCGGAGCAGAGCTGGGGCGTCGGGCTCTCACTCCCCGCTCCTCATCCAGGCTCCTCGCCTGCTCTGCTCCCTTCGCTTCCACGGGGGCTCCATGGCCGAAGGACCCGTGTTTGCAGTCATTGCGGTTGATACGTTTTGGATAAACTAGTCCCAGTGTTAGCTGTCCGTGGTGGAGGTAGAACTCCTCCCCAGAACTTGTGCTGCTGTCATCCCTCAAGAGCCAAAGGACTGGGTGTAGGAGCGGTATTGTAGATGCGGGGAATGGCTGATGGGGAGAGGTTTTCTAGGACTGGTTTGGTTGGATGGGGGAAGCACCCTCTATGTCGTAACCTGAAGGAGAAAGAGCCCGCTCCTTTGAGGCCTGGAGGGGTTAAAGTAGCTGTGAGATCAGGGAGCTGGATGAGGGTGGGGGTACACCGGGGCCGTGGGCGCAGTGCCAGCCCTCAGGCCACTGGTTTTCACCATTCCTCTCTCCAAGTGCAAAGATCAGAGTGTGTGCCATGGCCCACCTCCTGGCCTTCGGGAGCCGGGAACCTGCTCCAGAGCTGCCTCCCCCTTCCCAGCGGCCTGTAGGTTCTTCCTGTCTGTTAACGCAATTCTTTTGTCAAAATGCACAACTCGTGAATATATTATTTCCAAATGGGGGGCTTGAGTGGACATTTGGTGAACCCCTCACACCTCAAAGCCTGTGGAATCCACGATGCAAGTCTCTGGGGGAAACATAGGTGCTTCTGGCAACCTTATTGGGTTCTTAAAAGGCATTTCAGATTCTAGTAAAATAGTTCTTGTTTTTCTCATTTTCTTTTCCTCTTCCCTCCTATCTCTCTTATTTTCTCTTAAATTCTTAACCTCCTTCCCTCTGTGACCCTGTCTAGTCTCTTTCTCTGCCCTGCACACTTTGGGACTGTGGAGCATGACGCTGCTCTCCCGACAGCACCCTAGACCATTGTGGTGCCCAGAGTGAGGTTGACCCTTTGTCTCCCACCACAGTGGGCCCAGAGCCTTAGCCAGACCAGGTGGGAGCCTGGGCAGTTGGCCCCGGGTGGGGAGTGTCTGGGTCTGGATTGGGTAGTGGGCATTCTGGGGACTCGCACAGGCCTTTTCATCAGGATGTGCATGTCGTTCCCCTCATTCAATGACACAAAAGGCTGCTGGTCCTCCCACCACTAGGCGTGAGCTTGGAGAACCACTCCGCAGTGGTGAAGGATTTGTGTGTTTAGTTTCTTTTGTGCATAACCTGCTAGCTGAGGAGCAGGGTAGCTGGGACATTGGAGTCGTTTCCTTTGTATGAAGTTTGCTGACCCTCTCATCAGGAGACTTTCCCCAGGGGCCAGATCTTGGGGGACATGTACAGAGCAGACGAGGCCCTTGGGAAGTTCCTGGTCTAATTAATCAGGCCAGGTGGACCCACCCGCTGCCTGGGCTTTAGACAGACAGGTGCAGTCACTATAGGGCAGGGGCCCCCAGCTGGCACTTGCAGGGGAGTCTGCTGGGAAGGCTTCTCAGGAAAGGAGGTGGCCCCAGATGGTGCTGAAGGAGAGGAGCCCATGCAGTGCCAAAGTGAGGGAGGGGTCTTGATCCTGGCTGGGAAGGTCTTCGCCAGCCTCAGAAGAATAGATTGTGAATGCCCTGGACTCACCATGTACTCACTGCCTACGAGAATGACCCCTATTTCCCCCCAAAATATGAGTCTAGAGTCTTTGAAACAGAACTAGTTGGTTTATTGGCTCTTTGCGTTTAAAGAGGGTCAGGAGGTGGCAATCTGAGAATGCAGCCCGGTCTGGGGGTAAGGTTCAGAGACCCCATGAACACGTGGAGTCTTATTTAGTGTTTTTCTGAGAACAACATTTCTTGGTCTTCTGGAAATGTACACAAAGGCCACTTGAAAGCCCAACTGCCCTTCTCCCAGTTCAAACCAGCACACGGGTTGGAAAATTGTTCATTCTTAAAAGTTTCCAGTTCTATCCTTTCTGTAAATGTAGTGACATTATAAAACAACCTTTAGACAGTAATCTTACTGAACAGAAGACATTGTCCTTGCCCAGTTTGACTATTGAGTCATTTTCCTTTGACTACCAGACGGTGCGCCCAGAGAGCCTGAGGAAGGACCATTTCCATGGAAAACAAACAGGTGGACGCAAGTTGCAGGTGGGCTCAGAATCAAGGAACCACGCAGCCAGTAATCCAGAGTGAGGACATCGCAGATGTCACTGGGATGGTCTCTGTGCCCTGTGACTTCTGTCCTTTCCCTTTACTCTACCTTCGTGCCCCACAGGCACAGAAAGATGAATGTGCTGGCCTAGGGTCTGCTGGAGCCATGCCCTTCTTCCACCTGTGCCATTCCACAGATGAATTCTCTGTCTCATTATTGAGTTTCGGTTTCATGCTTTTTCGTTTTAAGCCAAAAGGTTGAGCCAATGCAGTTTTCCTTACAATCTCCAGTGGGTGGACCTTGGTGCTTGACATTAGACCAGCAGGTGCCTCCCTCCTGCCTTGCTGTGTCACCTGGTGTGCCCGGACTGCAGCCCTTGCTGAATGGACAGTGGCAGCCAGCCCAGTGGGGCTGAGGTAGGAGGAGGGCCAGTAAGACTTGTTCCCTGTTTATATAGCTGGTGGCATGGGGATAAGGCTGGATTTCCAGATGCTCACTCCACCTTCTTTTCATTGCCCTCCTGCTCAGTGTCCCTCGGTGTCGAAGAGTGAATGCTCACAATGGGCACCCCACTAGAGAGCTGTGGGAATTTTCCATGTAGATCTGGCTTCTGGAATTTCCCATTGTCCCCATCCCCCACTGTTGGTACTTCTGTCCCCCTTTCCCTTCTCCCCTTTTCTCTTGGGTCCTGAGTACAGAGCCCTCTGGAGACAAAGGAAAAAGGATGAGGAGAGGATTTCCCTTTCTTTCAGATCTGCTGCTTGATTCCCCACCCCCGCCCGGCTCTGGGCCCCAGCTCTGTTGCTAATTTGTTAATGCAGGACTTCACGAGTTATTTCTCATAATCTTGTGGGAACCAAACCCCTACGGTTTTGAGTTGTCATAGTTGAGGATGCTGTTTATTTTTGGTTTTCAGAGATTGAGGTTTCTAGTAGAGAGTAGCTCTCCTTCAGATTTCTGGCAGGAGGAAGCAGCACGAGGGTGGAATGTGGGCTTTGGTGTTCAACTTGGGATCAGAGCCATCCCGGTCACTGATTGGCTAGATGTTCATACGCATGTTTTTAACCTCTCTGAGTGACTTCAGTTTCCTGATCTGACAATGAGGGTGGTTATAAAAATTAAATGAATATGCAAATATAAAGAGACACAAAAGAAGGAATCGCTATTACCTTACATACCAAGTAATGTTCTCTGTGCTTATGGAATGACCTATCCATCAGCCAACAAACATTAATTATGGACCTGCTCTCCATGTAGCCCTGTGGAGGATTGTGAAACAAAGGCAGTAAGCTCAAGAGACTCGAAGTCTATATGGGGAAACCGCTAACACATGAAGTCATTAGAAAACAGGGCCAAGTTCTGTGGTACAGACTCAATTAGGGGACTTATGGGTGGCAAGAAATTCAGGGGCTGGAATGGTGAGGAAAGGCCTCAGAGATGAGGAGGTCCCTGAAGGGAGGGGGCACTGGCAGGAGAGAGGAATGCGGGAGCACTTGGCTCCCATGTTCAGAACTCTTACCTCTTCCTTTGTTGGAACCTTTGACCTGGTGGTGAGCTCTCAATCATGCAAGCCTGCTTGTCCTGAGATTTATTTGGGGGGGGGGGTGGTTTTCATTCCGGCTCGTTTTCCCTCTGCTGCCTAGGCTATTCCTGGAACAATTTTGTTTTTTTATACTGGATCAAAAAGAATGAGAAGCAAATCTGCAGCAAGCATGAAAGCCCAGGCCCATGGAAGACTTTTGGGTTCCCAGAGCTTTTTGTTCTTCCCTCATGCTTCATTTATTGTAGCTCATTTCCCAGTTCTGGAATGGCAGGCGTTAGGGCTGCAGGAAACCAGTCCACCTGACACCTGCATTATACTGAGGTGGAAACCAGGTCTACGAGGCCAAATGATTAGGGGCAGAACTGGAAACAGCCAGAATTCTTATCACCCCACCCTGACAGAGGATGGTGATGGGGCTGGAAGGCCTGATCTGGGCCAGAGGAATGGAAGCACATTGGTTCCATCACAAGTTCCACCTGGTTCTCCAGAGCCCCTGAAGTTTGTCCTCTTTAGTCTAACGGTTCATGGGCAGCAGGAGTGAATGTTCCTCTGTCTGGCCTGACTGTGATCGCTGCCATTGTCTGACTCCAGATACCTTGCATCTGTCCATACAAATTCCACCGACCTTCAAGTCCTAGTCTCTGTCCCACTTAATGTCCAGACTTACGATCTGTGGCAGACACTGTATTCGGGGTCCGCCTTGACTCTGGAATGCACCATCCTTCTCGGGGATTCTCACCCTCATGAACAGTTTGAGGCCCTGGCCGTCTCCACTGACCCCGGCAGGAGCGCCCTTCTTTTCTAGGACTAGGCTAGATGGAGTGTCCGCCGAGGCTGTGTGAAAGCCCAGGAAGAGGCCATGGTTTGCAGTCAGGTATCAGTGTGTGCCTCTGTAAGTGGAGAGAGGAGCCTCTTGGCTACCTACCTGAGGAGGCTGTGGGCAGGTGAACAAGTGCTCGCCCACCTTAGTCATAAGGCGTGGTGTCCCACTAGGCCACGAACTCCCGAGGGCAAAGGCCATGGTTCTCCTCTGTGTCCTTACACTCAGCTCAGTGCTGAAACACCACCGGTGCTCAGACATGGGGGTCAAAGGACTGGCGAATGGGGTGAATGGAAGTGCTCCACAGAGGATTCTAAGGGTTTTCCCATCTGCTGTTCCATAAGAAGGTGCTTTCCATTCATCTGTTGCACTTCTCCAATTGTCTTCTTTATGCTTAGGTGTAACCATTCTAATTTCCTCCTGAACTTTATGCATTTCCTGCTAGGTACTAAAACCTATTCACACTGTGCCCAAAACGGACCTATTCCTACCCTTCGCCATTATCAAGTTAAGTTCCCATTTGCTATTTTTGTGTTATTATAGCATCAATAGCGTGATCATCTTTCATAGCCACGTGGTTGCTAACCTTGTGGAAATGAGCGTATTAATGAGGAGGCAGCAGGTTGTCTCAGAGTGTGTCTGGAGGACCTTAGTTTTTACCCTAGAACTTGCCTCTTATTACGACCAGAAGCTGCTGTCTTTGCAGTGGGTCCTCCTGGTGGGCATAATACAATTAACGCAATGGCTACCGATTTTCCCCTTCCTGTTTCAACCAGTGGTGTGGTAGGGAGTTCTCAGGCTTTCTGTAGTGATTGGGCAGCCGCCGAGGGCAGCAGCTGGTGGTAGATAACCACAGCTGCCCAGCGCCTCCTCTTTCTGTGGACGTTCTGGTTACCCCAGACGGAGAAAGCCTTGGCTGTACGTTTGTATTGCTGTGGCTCCTGACCAGGCCTTAGCTGGCACACCCTGAACTGTTAACGGTGGCCTTTCCATGGCACAGATACATTTTTACACCTGATTGCTTTGTTCATTGTAAAGCACAGTCTAACACTCCACCTTCAGAAACCTGCAGTGGCTCCCTGCTTCTCACAGGAAACCCAAGGGCTTCTATAATCTGACTCCAAACCAACAAGACTTGTTCATTTCTTGTCCATGAACCCAACTTACACTCTCCTGTCTCTGCCTTTGACGATGAGTTTATCCTTTCCTGGAATAGTGTTCACTTGTTTCTTTGACTGGCAAGTCCTTCTATCCTTTGATTTGTTCAGCGCGTGTATTAAATTCCTTCAACCTCCTCAGCTTCAGGTTCTCTTCCCTTCTTCATTTGAATGTCTGTAGCAATTAGTCCCTGTAAAATTCCTTTGATGGTGATGAGTCATGTATTATTATGGAATGTTTACATCTTTTGTTTAGTTGGGTGTTTTTTTTTCATGCTGAAATTTTTATATCTATAACTATGTTGAAAAAACTTCAAGGGCAGGATATACCTAATGCTTTTATTTCCTCATAGCAATGGCTCCAAAACCCAAAACTGGCTGATAACAAAACCCCTTTGGGAGCCTTTTTGCAAAATAATCCATGCCTCCCCAGTACCTGGGAGGGCTCAGGGAATTTTTATTTTTACAAAGCTCCCCAGGTGTTTCCAATGTCAGCCAGATTTTGGAATTCTTGGTTGCTTTTTCACTAATTATTTGTTTGATTTGTATATTAGGAAGAATTATTCAAAATTAACAGAAAACAATTCAGGCTAGCAGAAGAGAAAAAAAGGTAATTGTTGTATAGTAACAGGAGATGGATTCCAAGTTCCCATAGGTTATAAGATTCATATCACTTTATAGTTTCTTAGGAAAAAAGCACATCCTTTAATATATACAATTTTAGAAACGTTTCTAAGTTATATGTTTTTATACATAAAATTGTATACCACCTTCTTCATTATTATCAGAATCAAAATATTATCCTTCTGAACTGTGTTTGTCCATCAGAGTCACACATGATTTCAAGATGAAATGCTGTTTTTCATAATCTGTGTTCATTATTTTTGAATTCCTTGAATTCATCCTTAAATTCCTGGGATAAACTTGGTCATGATGTGTAGTTTAAAAAGAACTTGGTCATGATGTGTAGTTTTGGCTTTGATTTTCTAATAGTTCATTGTTTGTTTGTTTTTCATTTATGATCATGAGTGATAGCAAGCTATTAATTACCTTTCTTTCCTTGGCCAGTTTTGTATGTGCCCACGATTTTGACATGTTTACCACCTTTAGTATTGACAGAATAATTGAGAGGAATATTAAAGTATATCAGGGATCAGGGTTTTAGCTACATTTCCTTTAGGTTAAACTTAGTAGTTTTGTGTTGGTTTTTTTTTTCCTGTAAGTAAATAATATTGCTAAAAGTTAAATATCTTCTGAAAGTTAACTGAAGGATTTTTTAAAAAATTATTGTTCAGTATCCAACGACAATCTGTTGCACATAAATCAATCAAACTGTTTTTCCTAGCTTTGAAGCATCTGTGCTTTGTTCTGATAAATTTGGCTGTTGCTCCTGCCTTTTGAGTCCATTTCTTATTAGGTGGTAGGCACTGTCCTGGTACTCAGGTTTTCTCTCAGTGCTGCATCATAGTGGAATCTTTTTGAAGACTTTTTTTTTTAAATTGAAGTATAATTTACATACGAAAAATGCACTCATGTGAGTGTATAATTCTGAGTTGTGAGAAACAGTCACACACGCACCGTTACAATCAAGATACAGAACAATTCCATCACCCCCACAAAATTGCCTTGTGCACTTTTGTAGCCAACTCTTCCACCGGCTGAAGACCCTGGGAACCACTGACCTGTTTTCTGTTCCTATGATTTTGCCTTTTCAGAATGCCACATACACGGCATCAGACGGTAGGTAGCCTTTTTAATTTGCCTTCTTTCACTTAGCACAGTGTGCTTGACGTTCACCCATGTTGTTGGTACCTCAATAATGGGTCGTTCCGTTTTGGGGCTGAGTCGTATTTCTTTGTGTGGATGTATCACAATGTGTTTATTCACCAATTGAAGGACATTTGGGCGGTTTCTAGTTTGGAGTAATCATGAAAAATTCACTATAAATATTACTGTACAGGATTTTATGTGAACATAGAGTTTTATTTCACTTGGGTAAATACCTAGGATAGTGGGATTGCTGGGGGGTACGGTAAGTGTAAAATGCCAAACTGTTGTCCAAAGTGGCTGTATCATTGTGCATTCCCACTAGCAATCGATGAGGGTTATAATTTTCATATCCTGTCGGCACTAAATAGATTTTTTTAAAATTTTAGATATCCTAATATGTATAGTTTTATCATTGTGGTTTAAATTTGTATTCTAATAACGACTAATGATGTTGAGCGTCTTTGTTATTTGGCTTGTTTGTAATCCGTGTGTTGTCTTTGGTGAAGTATCTTTAAGTCTTTTGCCTCAGTTTTATTGGATTATTTCCTTATGATTGACATTTGAGATACAATTCTTTTTATATTCTGGACACGAGTCCTTTACGGGGTACACGTTTAGCAAATATTTTCTCACTATGGTCTTTTCATTCTCTTAAAATGTCTCTTATTGCAGAGCAGAAGTTTTTAATTTTCACGAGGTCCAATTTATCAGTTTTTAAAAATAGATTCTTTTGGTGTTCTATCTAAGGAAACATTCACTTAATAGGAGGTCATTAAGATTTTCGTCCATACTTCCTTTACGATGTTTTATAGTTTTAGATTTTATATTTTGGTCTGATCCCCTTTGAGTTATTTTTTGTACACGGTGCAAAGTGGAGAGATTCTTTTTTGCATGTAGATGTCTAACGATTCCAGCACTACAGTGAAAAGACCATTCTTCCCCTATTGAATTGTGTTTGTATCTCTGTTAAAAATCAACTGAGCATATTTGCGTGGGTGTGTTTCTGATTATTCTGTTTCATTGGCTTATGTAGTTATTTTTTCAACAATACCACACTATCTTTATTATAGCTTTATTGTAAGTTTCAAAATCAGGTGGTATGAGTTCTTCAACTTCGTTCTTCCTTTTCAGAATTGTTTTGGTTATTCTAGATATTTGCCTTTCACATGTATGTCAGAAACATCTCATTGTTTTCTACATAAAATCCTGCTGGCAGTTTAATTGATATTGTATTGAATCTATAGATTAGTTTGGGGAGAATTGACATCTTAACAATATTGGGTCTTCTAATACATACATAAGCTATATCTCTCCATTTACTTAGATCTTCTTTGGTTTCTTTATCAATATTTTATAGTTTTTAGCATATAAATATTGAACATATTTTGCTAGACTTACAGATATGTGTTTCATATTTTTGGTGCAACTTTAAATGGTACTTTTAGTAAAATTCTGTTTTCCAATTGTTCATTGCTAGTATATATAAGTATAATTGATTTGTTCTTTAATAGGTTTTTTAAAAAATTTAAATCAGAGAATAAAGTGAAGCAAAATATGTACCTACAGAATTTGGAAATTAATATAATTAGTATGTAATTATTGGTACATAACCAACAAATAAAATATGTAATTTTAAAAAATTAGGCTGGGATATAGAACTAATTTTCAGCCCTCATCTACCTCTTACCTATTTCTCTGAAATTTTCTTTTTTAAGAATTAATTTTTATATATTGATCTTATATGTTGTGACCTTTCTAAACTCACTTATTAGTTCTAGTAGCTTTTAGGTAGATTCTTTGGGATTTCCTACATTGATAATCATGTCATCTGTGAATAAAAGACAGTTTTATTTTCAGTCCAATTTGTTTGATTTTTATTTTTCTTGCCTTATTGTGCTGGTTAGGATGTTAAATACGAGTAGTGAAAATGACCATTATTTCCAGTCTTAGGGGACAACTATTCAGTCTCATACCATTATGGTTTGATGGTGGCTATTAGGTTTTTGTAGATGTCCCTTATGAGGTTGACGAAGTTTCCTTCCACTTCTGGTTTGCTGAGATTTTTTGTTTTTTAAATCATGAATGGATAATGATTTTTTTCAAATGACATTTTTGCATCTATTGATATGATCATATATTTTTTCTTTTGTATATGAGTTGGCAGACTTTTTCTTCAAGATCAAATGTCCTAGTCTGTTCAGGTTGCTATAACAAAATACCATAGACTGGGTGGCTTATAAGCAACAGAATTTATTGCTTCAGTTCTGCAGGCTGAGAAGTCCAAGATCAAGGTGCCAACATACTCACATTTTGGTGCGAGCCCTCTTCCTGGTTCATAGCCAGCACCTTCTCACTGTGTTCTCATGTGGTGGAAGATGGTTAGAGATCTCCCTGGAGTCTCTTTTACATGGTGCTAATCTCATTCATGAGGGCTCCACTCTTATGACTTAAGCACCTCCCAAAGGTCCCACCTCCTAATTCCATTATCTTTGGGTCTTAGGATTTCAACATATGAATTTGGGAAGGACACAAACACTCAGACCATAGCAGCCCGATAGTAAATATTTTAGGCTTTGTAGATTATGTAAGTCTCTCTTCAACTCTCTACTCAACTCTCATAAAGTCTCTACTCAATGACTCAACTCTGGCATAGTAGCATGATAGCAACCGTGGACAATACATAAATGAATAGATGTCTCTGTGTTCCAGTAACTATTATTTACAAAACAGTCTGCATAGTTTGCCGACCCCTGCTGTAGTCTGTCGATAAGATAAATTACATTAATTGATTTTCGAATGTTGAACCAGCCTTACATTCCAGGAATAAACTTCAATTGGTCGTGATATATTATTCATCTTTTTATATATTGCTAGATTCAATTTGCTAACATTTTGTTGTATGCTCATGAAGGATATTGGTCTCTGTTCTTGTAATGTCTTTGTCGGGTTCTAGTGTCAGAGTATTGGTTGCCTCATAAAATGAGTTAGGAAGTATTCCTTTCTCTTCTATTTTCTGGAAGAGTTTGTATAAGATTGTCATTTATCCCTTAAATTTTTGTTGGACCTTGCGAGTGAAGCCATTTGAACATGGAGTTTTTGTACTTTTGTAGGACGGGTTTTAACTACAAATTAAATTCTTTAGTAAATATAGGGCTATTCAGGTTATTTGTTTTTTTTTTCTTGATTGATTTTTGATAGTCTGTGTTTTTTGGATAATTTATTTCATCTAACATGTAGAATTAATGACCACATATTGTTTATAATATTTACTTATTATCCTTTTAATGTCTTCAGGGATTGTAGTGATGTCTCCTCTTTTATTCCTGATATTTATAGTTTATATCTTTTTTGCTCTCTGTCAGTCTGGCTAGAGGTTTGTCAATAGTATTGATGCTTTCAAAGATCAGCTTTTGGTGTTATTGGTTTTTCTCTGTTATTTTTCTGTTTCCAATTCCATTGGTTTCTTCTTTTTTTCTTTGTTATTTTTCTTCTGCTTGTTTGGCTTAATTGTTCTTTATTTGCCTAGTTTGTTAAAGTGCAAGCTTAGGTCATTGATTTGAGACATCCAGCGTTCTCCTTTGCTGGGACAGTTGGGTTGGGTTGGGTTGGGAGGTAGAACCAGTATTTTTACCTCCAAGCGTTTATTATGAAAGCTCTAGTAAAAAGCTCTAGCTCTTGCGCCCGATTCTTCCCGAGAGCCCTGAGGCTTCAATTCTTGGAATGGGACCAGTGGGAGGGAGGAGCAGATGTTACACCTTGGACTGCTTTTCTCATGGCAGGCAGAGCTTGGTCTTCCAGTCCTGATAGCCTGGCATTCTAATGTTCATCTGCCTCCCAACCTGGTCTGTGGAACAGAGAATAGAGGGGTTGGAGTTGCTGCAGTTTTATGGGTGAAAGGGCTCTCTCCTAATAGTTTAGAGCAAGGGTCGGCAAATTTTTTCTGAAAACAGGCGATAGTAAATATATTCAACTTTGCAGGCTATACCACCTCTGTTAAAAGTATTCAACTCTGCCACTATAGCATAAAAGCAGCCACAGATAGTATGTAAATGAATGGGCAGGCTGTGTTTCAATAAAACTGTTTACAAAACAGACAATAGGCTGGATTTGGCCATAGTTTCCCCAGTCCTGCTTTGGTCTGTTAATATGGTGAATTACATTGATTAATTTTCAGATGTTGAACCAGCCTTGCAATCCCTAGATAAACTCCACTTAGTTTATAGAGTATCTGGTCTGTACCTGGCCCTGTCTTTGCACGTTAGCTTGTGTTGTCACCAAGCTGTGAGCTTCTCAGGAGCAGGGACACAATGGTACCACCTCGTACCTCCCATCAGGCATATAGTGGACGGTTGGTAAACATTTGTGCTGGATGGAAACAACTGTACATGTTCACGGCGCCTCTGCTCAATTCCCTTTATGGTCCCCTGAAGGGCCCCAGAGGAGTGGGGGTTGTGTGGCAGGGTTGGGCTCAAAGGCTGTCACTGCACGCGCAGGCTGATCTGTCATTTTGGAGACTATTTTGGACACATGACTTAAGTTTGGTCTGTGGGGTGCTGCTTTCTAATTACTCTCTCCTTTTCCTGAGACTTGTGGTTGGCACAGTGGTTGCCAGGCCCAGGAACTCAGGCATCCAGATGCCAGCCCAGTGCTGGGCTTCTGAAAGGGCTATGGCCTCCTTCTACAGAGGGGTGTGCCTGTGTGCGGGAGAAGTGCCGCAGGATGGGCCGGGCCCGGCTGGGTCCTGCAAGTGAGCGCTCTTGACATTCATGTCTGTGGTCAGCTTTGTGTTGAGCCCTTAGTGCCACAGCGACTTGGTGCGCCAGACAGGTTTTGTACAGGCAGGTTGCAGAGTCCATCTCGGCTCCTTTTCCTCAGTGACTGGGAGAACTGGATGCGTAGTTAGTTGATGGGAAGTGTCTGGGCCTTGTGGCTAACAGACCTGGGTTTGAATCTCTGCTCAACAACTTATTAGATGGGTGATCCTAGGGAATTATTTAACTACAGCGGTACCTCGGTTTTCGAACATAATCCGTTCTGGAAGGACCGTTCGAGTTCTGAAACGTTCGAAAACCGAGGCACGGTTTCCCCATAGAAACTAATGCACAATGGATTAATCCGTTCCAGACCTTTAAAATCAACCCCTAAAACTGCAAATTTAGCATGAATTTTACTATCTCATGATACCATAGATCCATAAAATTTACGGCATTCGTAAACCAAAATATTCATCAACGGAGACGTTCGAAAAGCGAGGTACCATTGTGCTCTGAATTTCTGTGCCTCATTTCTAAAATGGGGATTTGTACAACCACCCAGCATGTGAGGGTTACATTAACACCACACTCTCTCTCCTGGCTGCGGAGATGAGAAGGGACTTGGAAGGATATAAAGCAGGGAGTGGTGAGCAAGTCAATACAGACACGTTAGACAAATGGCAAACGTGATAGGAAAATCCATTTGAAGACCAGGGTGCAGAGAGGTGGCATTGGTCAGTTTCTCCCCCCTTATTTCTTGACTAAAAAGTGGGGAGGGTGACTCAAGGGCGGAGTCTCTGATTTTGCTCTGGAGCAAGGAGGGGCCACCTGCCCGGTCTGGGTGATGCCTTGGACTGGTGGGCCCTGTGGTCGTTTGTATCCAGCCTAGTTCACCAGGATAGGACGGGGTCCTGGGGTTGTACCAGACGCTGTTTAGTGGAACCAACTGCATAATTGCTTGGGATTTTATGGTGCCAGGCCCCTAGGACCTGGTGGTGACAATAACCCTCCTTTTTACATGTATAGGCCCTCGCTGCTGGCAGAATATGTTTATACCGTGCTTACATCCACCCAGGGAGAGAAGGGGGAGGACAGCCCTCTCCAAATGCCATTAGAACGCTACAAGCTCTTCGTGCGCTAGAGGGGGCTCTGCTCTCCTCTTGCCAACGTTCCAAATAGACCCCTGGGTGCGGCCATTAGGGGATGAGGCCCCTGCCTTTCTTGCGGAAAGTCAGTGAGTTAAGGAAAGTGCTGCTTCCAGGCCCACCCTGCCCACCCTCTGGAGACGGCAGACCAGGCTTTTACTAGAGAGCTCAGAAACTTGTGGAAGATCAAGAATTAGATAAAATTCCAATTTTGTCACCCTGAGATGATTTTATGGTATTATATCGACCCTAAAACAACATTAAAACACAGATCTGCTTGTAACACCCCTGGTTACAGAATCATGTTGATGCTCTACTCCATAAAAGATAAAATTCTAGCTGTTCCACTTCACATGCCAAATAGGCTGCAGTCCGCCTTTGGCCACCTGAGATGTTCAGACCTATTGGTGAGTGGCTGTAAGTACTTTTCATTTAGTTCATGCTTTATTCTTAATGTTTTCACACATTTTGCGTTTCATCTTTGTCAGGCTTATGACGTTATTCTTGTGCCCATTTTACAGTTGATGCCTAAGGCTTAGGGAAGTTACGAAGGGCCCACCCAATTTAATGTGGCCGCAGTAAGTAACGTCACTACTCTAAACACAGGCGTAAAATAGAGGTCACTTGCCACTTCCTAGCTGTGACCTTGAACAGCTTTCTTTATCTCTAAAACAGGGATAGTACAGCTATGTCATAGGTTTTGGTGAGGGTGAAACAAGATAATCCAAACGAAGCACGTGGCATAGCGCCTGCTGTATACAATAGTACGGGATCAGGAAATGTTAGGTATTCCTATGATGCGCTCTTCTAAGTTTTCCACAGTTCATGTTTCCAGTTTTTATTTCACTATTGTGAGTAACACTGCTGTATTATCTTTGTCCAAATGGTTTGTTTTTTCTTTTTCTTTTTTTTTTTTTTGGTTTGTTTTTTCTGTTGTGTCATTTCCTTGGATTATATTCCAAGAACAGCATTAACTAGGTCGAAAGGTATGATCCTCTTATTATTATTATTTTTTTTGCTTTCGTTTCGTATTGCCAAATAGCCTTTTAGTGTGATGATTCCCATTTAACAGGCCGCTACTAGACCCATGAGAGTGACCCATCTCTGTGGGTGGTACTTCCCCGGGACCTCTCAGCCCCTTCAGAGGGCCCGTCAGTCATTCTTAATGAGGATGAGAAGACCAACACATCCTAGACTGGTTGGAGCCAAACCTTATGAAATAGGTTGTGCCTACAGCAAGACACAGGCCAAGGTGGTCAGCAGATCGTACGGGCAACACCCGGAATGGCTGGCCTCTTACCTGCTTTCTGCAGGGCTCTGTGGGCGGTCTTCGCCCTGCGCTGTAGCGGACATGGACAGACATGAAAGAGTGGGGCAGGGGAGGCTGGAGCTGCTTCTGAGCACTGCCATGGCAGAGAGAAGGGCTGTGTATGGGGAGCCCGGGGGGCTCCAGACGTTTTATAGACGTGGGTGTTCTAGTTTCTTAGGGTGGCTGCGACTAATCTCCCACAGACTGGCTGGCTTCAAAGAACAGAAATTTATTTTCTCACAGTTCTGGAGGCTCAAGGTCCAAATCAACGTGTCAGCAGGGCCATGCTCCCTCTGAAGGCTCCAGGGAAGAATGCTTCCTTGTCTTTTAGTTTCTGATGGTTTCCTGGCAATCCTTGGCGCCCCTTGGCTGGTAAACGCATCACTCCAATTTCTGCCTCCATCTTCGTACGGCCTTCTCTCTTCTGTGTCTGTGTACGTTCACATGGTATCCCCTCTGTGGATGTGTCCACACTTTCCTCCTCTTGTCCGGACACGAGTCGTTTGACTAGGACTCACCCTGCTCCAGTATGACTTCATCTTAACTTGCAAAGACCCTATTTCCAAATAAGGTCATCGTCACAGGTTGGGGGGTGTTAGGACTTCACCATGAATCTTTGGAGGACACAATTCAACCCACAGCAGAGGGGCTAAGAAGAGAACATGGAAAGTGTCCATTTTCTGCATGCCAGGCTGCACTGTGGAGGGGATGTTGATGGAGAGGCATGGGCAGTAGTAGTGCCGCTGGTGGGACGGCTGGCATCGGCCGAGGGTCAGTGCTGAGTCTATTCTTGGACTCCCCCCCGCTGCGCACCCTGGGGATGGGTCTGGGACCATGTCTAGTGACAGATGTGGCGCATCAGTTACATCTGGCTGGGATGAGGCAGCCCAGGCAGGAAGAGCTTAGTAACTGAGGGAAAGAAAGTGGTTTCCTAGGAGCCAGTGCAGAGTGGGAAGGAGAGCACAGGCCTGGGCCGCTGTGCAGGTCCCTTGTTAAGCCAGGCAAGCTGGCACACCACGGCTCCGCTGAAAGATGAGGGGTGAGGCTGGCTAGCTTCTGAGGGCTCTTCCTGCTCTCACATCGCATACTTCTGATTTGAGAGTTGCCGTCTTAGAGATGCGCACGTTCCTTGACTCTAAGGATTGTCACGAGTCTGTCTGGGTGATGAGGTGTGAGCAGCTGATATGGGAAGGGTCCTTAGTTGGGGACAACCAGATGGGGCCTGGTATTTCCCATCCTAGACCTTTCCAATAGGACGTTTTTCAAGTCGCCTTCTCCATGAGGCCTTTCCCGGGCACCCTTCCTAAAATTCCAACCCCACCCTGATATTTCATGTCCCAGCTTTAGTTTTTGTCCACATACTTAGCCCCTATCCTACATGGTTTATAGTTTACGTTCTTGGGTCACTTATTGTCTGTTTTCTCCACTAGATGGTAAGCTCCCGGAGGGCAGAGATGTTTATCCAGTACTAAAACAGTGACTGTCACATACTACATACTCAATACGTATTTGTTGAAGGTTGACTAAATGAAGACATAATAAACTTGATAAGTGGGGTGAATATTTTTAAAGGGACATACCAGTTATAATCTTTAAAGGGGTGTCACTCGTTGCTGGCTCCAGGTCCCCAGCCTAGCCTGCCCTAAGTACCACCTGCTTTTGAAGTGATTATTCCTGTTATCCACTGCTGGTAACAAAACACCCCCAAACTTAGTAGCATAAAACAATATTATTATGCTTGTCATAATCATAACATACTGTTTATTATGCTTAGGAGTTCTGGGGGTCAGGAATTTGAACAGGACATGGGTGGGGAGGGCTGGCTTATGAAGACCTGAATGGCTTGGGTGACTCAAATGCTAGAAGCTGGAATCATTTGGAGCCTTCTCACATTCTATCTAGGCTGAGGTGACTTAAGGCTGGGCTCAGCTGGGACGCACGCAGCCAGTGTTTTCCCTGTGGCCGCTCCCTGTGGCTTGGGCTTCTTCACAGCAGGGGGGCTGGGTTGTGCAAGGAGTGTCCCCAGAGGGAGCATTTGGAGAATGAGCATTCCAGGAGAGCCAGGTGGAACCTGTCGGGTCTATTAGTACCTGACCTCAGAAGTCACAGAGGGTCACTTTCACTGTGACAAGCAGTTAAAAGCTGGCCCAGATGCAAGGGAGAGGGAGCATAGATTCCCTTCTGCTTTGAGGGGAGGAGCGCCAAGGGCTTCGGGGCCTTGTTTTCAAACTGCTGCAGGGATCCTACAACGCACTCACCAGCCTCCATCTGGAGTGAAACGAGTGAAATGTTTGGTTCTGCCACCTTCAGATCAGGCCTTACCCTGGTTAGGACCATTCTTCTCCCTCACTCTTTCACTCACTGAGTTTCTTCAGGGAGGGTCCTGTCATTTTACCTCTTTTGCGGCTCTTAGTAGATTATCTGGCACATGATAAATACTTAGCACATAATAAATACTTAGCAAGTGAGACAGAGAGTGAGTGAATGAATGAACAAAGGGGTAGGTGCGTTCTGCCCTGGCATAGCACTCTGAGAATCTACAGGAGGCCTGGAAACTCATCTATCAAGGCCGAAGTTTTCTGAACTATACCTCACTCCCTGTAAAGCATTAGTCATGTACTGAACTGCTGAGACCTGTGGCTTAGCCTCTGGCCGCCCAGGAGTAGATTCCAGTGGAGGAGGCGAGGACACAGAGATGGGAGGTGTGTGTTGTGTTAGGGGGTAAGCAGTAATCTGGTTTGACTGTAGCAAAGAATTTCTGTATTTCCGTTGGGCAATGGTAGAAGGATGAAACGCAGAGGCCTCATTGCAGGCTGAAAGCTTAGAAGTTATTAGTTAATGGAGAGTCCCCAAATATTGCCGAGCTGCACAGTTCCCATAATAAAAGCTGTGGACTGGGAAACTTAACTTGGCAGTGACATTGAAGATGGACTGGGGGTAGGGAAGCAGCAGTGAGAGGCAGGACAGAGACTCTGCAGTTTCCGTATGAGACCAGGGCCTGGACCTGGCAGGAGATTGCAGGAGAGTCCGCAAGGGGAGCGACGTGAGTGATTGTGAAGTTCGTAGGTGTTGGAAACTATGTGAGTGGTGGCAGGAAAGAGTAAAAGACACAACAATCTTATATTGCAGGTACTGTTTTCTATAACCTTATCATGAAAAATTTCAAATACGCAGCAAAGCTGAAACAAATGTACCTAGATACCATCCACTAGGTTCTAAAATGAACATTTTACTGTATTTGCTTTGTCACGTACCTGTCCATCCGTCTGTCATCCACCAGACCATCTTGTAACTGTGATATATTTCAAAGTAAGTTGTGGACGGTAGAGTTTTCCCCCAAACACTTAAGCATGCATACTGTTAATGAGAGTTCAATGGGTGCTTAGATTACTTTTATATTACTTTTCTTTTGAGGTAAAATTTACATACAGTGAAATGCACAAATCTTAAGTGTGCCATTGTATGACTTTTGACAAACTCATGTGCTTGTGCAACCCACGCCCCTTTCACGATTTGGACATTCCCAGCATCCCCAAAATTCCTTTCTGTTCCTTCCTAATCGGTCTCTGTCCCCACTCACCAAAAGCAGCCACTGTTCTGATTTTAAAATCATTAATCCACTGAGCCTTTCCTAGAACTTCATCTAAATGGAATCATGCAGTACGTATTCTTTGGTTTGAGGTTTCTTTCACTTGGTACAATGTTTCTGAGACTCATCCATGTTGTTGCGTGTATCAGTAGTCGTTCCTTTTTACTTCTGAACAGTATTCCATAGTATGGCTGTACCACAGGTAGTTTCTCCATTCCTCTGTTGATGGACATTGGGCTGTTACCAGTTTGGGGCTATTCTGAGTAAAGCTGCTACGAATGTCCTTATACAGGTCTTTTTTTGGGTAGACATGGGTTTTCATTACTCTTAGGTAAATACGTAGGAGTGGAATATCCCTGGGTCATGGGCTAGGTCTAGGGTTAGTGTTATAAGAAACTGCCGAAGCGGTTGTACCATTTTTACACTTCTACAAATAATGTATCGGGGTCCAGTTGTTCTACATCCTCGTTACCTTCTGGTGTTGTCAGTCTTGCTTAGATATTCTGGAGGATATGTGGCAGTATCCCCCAATACTTGTAATTTACATTTCCCTAATGATTAATGATGATACTAAGTACTTTTTCACGTGCTTATGGACCTTCTTTGTATCTTTCTATAAGTGTCATTCAAATATTTTGCCCATTTCAAAATTGTGTTTTTCTTCTTTACGAGTATTATCGAGTTATAGGAATTTTTATTTATTCTGAATACCACTTCTTTGTCAGATATGTGATTTGCAAATTTTTTCCTAATTGTGGCTTGTTTATTTATTTTCTTAATAGCGTCTCCTGATGAACAGAAGTTTTAGATTTGACAGGGTCTAGTGTATCATTTTCTTTGTAAGGCGATTTTTTGTTTTCTGTGTCCTAATAAACTTTTGCCGACTCCCATATTACAAAGCTCATGTTTTATGTTTTCTTAGAGCAACTTTATAGCTTTAGTTTTCATGTTTAGATCTATTATTCACCTCAACTTAATTTTTGTGTATGATGTGAAGTGAGGGTCAAGATTCTTTTGTTCCCCTGGTAGATATCCAGTTGTTCCTGCCCGATTTGTTGCAAAAAAAATTGTTGCTTTCTGTTAGGTACTGTTTTTATCCTCATTTTGCAGATGAAGAAACTGAGACAGAGCTGGATTAGGAACTTGTTCGTAGGTCCTACAGCTGGTAGAGACAGATCCAGGATCTGAACCCAGGGCCTGTATTTTTAAGCACCATCCTCTGTTTCTTCTCATGTTGATGACTCTGACGCTTTTGGCCTGAGTACCAGGCAGCTCAGTGTAAAGCTGAGCTGCGGAGAAGTCATGAAGGGGGCTGAGTTTAGTTTGGGGTTGAGTTCGTGATCCTGTTGGATACCTGAGGGGGTACACAGGGAGAAGATAGAAAAAGAAAGGAAGAACAAGCAGGGAGGAGAGTGCTAGGCAAAAGAGGAGGGAGGCAGAGGGTGCTGAAAGGGGACATTATTAAACCCAGTGTGAACTTTGACCTTTTGTTTAGTGTCAGGGGATTGGTACCGTGTCACATCAGAAGAGCCCGTGGAATAGGCAAGATCCAGTTAGTGTGGATCTTTTCAGTCAAGGTGGTAAGGTGGACGTGAGCAAGAGTCGTGAAGCTAGAAAAGAGAAATAGGTTCAGTGGGGCAGGAAGGCTCAGCAAGCATCGCGATGAGAGTGCTGCTCTGTGTCAAGTACACCTGGCTCTCGGCCTTCCTCCCAGGCCTGCTGCTCACTAGCGGCGTGAGCTCGAGCACGGCACTTCGTTTCTGTGCCTCGGTTTCATCATCTGTAAAATGAAGACAACACCAACCTCACTGAATTAAATTAGACAGTGGATTTAAGCCACTTCGCACAGTATCTGACACACACTAAATAAAAACTCCATAAATGGCATGTTGGTAACTTTTATGAAGATTCGGTATTTTAGGAATGCGGTTAGTACCTGGAATATCGTAGGCCCTTAGGGAAGCTTGTTGAATGAACAGAGGACCTCTAGAGACACAAAATTCTCCAACTAAAATTGTACAGTTTGGCAGTTTTGGAACATGTGGCCAGGAAGGTAGAGTAAGAAGCTAGGATTGTGAGCTGGCGCTGGTCTCTAAATACTCAGGGTGGCGCAGGCGGCAGTCCCGACGGCTGGTGCGGAGCCAACATGGCCTGAAAGACTTCCTTGGGAAGGGCACCGACTGCTCGCCCAGGTTCTGCGTGTGGTCCCCACAGGTCTGGAGCTCTGCAGCGGGCAGGGGGGTACTCCTGCTGGGAGCGACAGGGAGTAAGCGAGCACCTCTGCCTGTGGAGGGCCTGGCACCTTCTAGTGTGTTGTTGTCCAGCAAATCACAGAAACCCGTGTCTGTCTTTGGTTTTGCGGCATGTGCTCTGCAAGATCTGGCTGCCCTTTTGGAAAAGCCCGTTTAAATGGAGTTTGCATCCTTCATATGTTGAGTGCCATCCACTCCACATGTGAACAGCAAGCAGAGTCATCAAGTAAGTATTCGGTGAGGGCGCCCTGAGGACCAGACTGTGCTAGGGTAGGGGAGTGCCTGCCCCCCAGGAGCTCACGATCTCGTTAGGGAGATGACACGGGTGCAGAGCGGTCCATGATAGCTGCCAGATGTAGATGGCCAGGCACATGAAATGGCCAATGGCCAGGTGGTGGCTCGGGCAGAGCGTGTGAAGAACCCCTTCTACAGGGGTTGTCAAACCAATGACAGGCCCTTCTGCCTTCCTCCAATCCCATCACCTCCTCCCGGCAGTGGGAACAACTAACACTTGAGTGGTTACTGGGAGGGTGGCACTGTAATTAGATGAACTCATCTGCTTCTTGTGATGACTCTATGAGGTGAGCTGTTAGAATCCCTGTATTTGACAGACACCCGGAGACTTACGCACGGTCTTGTAGCCGGAAGTGATGGTGCCAGGGTGTGAACTAGCAGTCTCTCTACCTTGTTAGGCCTGCAGGCCCAGCTGGCTAGTATTTTATGGGTTTCCTCTTTCAAATATAGAGTGGGAAGGAGGATGATTGACATTTCTTTCATGATCTTAACATGTAATCACATAGAATCCAACCAGTTTTTAACTAAATACGTCCTCTGGTACATTTTGCCCTGGCACTAGTTCAGCTAAAATATTCTTAATTTCAGAAGAGGTGGCAGCAAGATGGAACCACAGTATTTATTGGCCCATTTAGACAGTCTCAGGGCACAGCATTGAGGATCGGAGCACACTGGGAGTGAATAGTTTAACAATCCGTGGCAAGATGACAGCATCTTGGGCTCAGACACAAGAATTATTCTCAGACAGGGCTTTTTTTCAGCGCCGTAAATTTAACCAGCTGGAATTCTTTTCCATCCTATTCAACCTCCAGAAGTCAAGAATTTTGTCTTTTATTGGGAAATCTGCGTTTCATTGTATAGATAGAACACTATGTCCTTGGCTCAGTGGGCCTCCAAGAGAAGCTGGGTCTTTATTTTATTGCAGGCGCTGGGTGTCCTAAAGGCTCAAATACCAGCAAGTCTGTTTCAAGCATGAGAGGTCGGAGATGAAAGAATGTGAGAGGCAAACTGTCCACCCGAGTGCGACCCAGGCCTTGTACATGACAGAGTGAGGAAGGACCACAGTGGGGAAGAGAGCAGGGCTGCTGCTCAGCAGCGTGCTTTCCACCAAGTTTCTGTCAGGAGCCCTGTGCTGGGCCTGCCAGAGCATGGGTGCTGCCGGGGCATAGGTGCTTCCGGGGGAGATGGTTGCTGCCAGGGGGAATGGGTGCTGCTGGGGGAGATGGGTGGTGCCGGGGGAGATGGGTGCTGCCGCGGGATGGGTGCTGCCGGGGGATGGGTGCCGCCATGCCCTCCAAGATGGGACTGCAGAGTTGGAAGAAGGGTATTTTTAATCAATGCTGGAAGTCATCGTCTAACCACTGATGTCTTTCAAAATAGTCCTCTTTGGAGAGTATGTATTACTACCTCTTACTCCGGGGTTGCTGCTAGTGCTCAAAATGTTTTTGGAATTTTCGTTTTAGAAGAGTGTTTAGGCTTGGTACAGTTGCTTCTTCCTTCTGAGGCAGAGTTCTGCTTTGTATTTAGCTGCATCTGAAAACATCGATAATCCCATCACTTAACATTTATTTATGTATATGCACTTATTGTTTCTACTCCCTAAAGGAAATGACTGGTAACAATTTGCTGCCCACACCTTATGATATGGGTCATTTAAACTTTCGTCGATCTAATGGGTAATAAAAGCTAACCTGTTATTTTAATTTTTACTTTAGTAATTTGGTGCATGTTTCCATGTTTTTGGGCTACTTGTGAATTGTCTGTTCTTGTCCTTGGCTCAATTTTCTATTAAACTATTTGTGTTTGTCTTATTGAGTTGTAGAAGTTCTTTGTATGATAGTAGTATTTGGACAGTCTTTAAGATCTTGTGGTAGAACACAGCTTCATCTTTTGAACGTGCATTAGATTTTGGAAATGGCTGACGTGTGGCATGATTGAGTCAGGCTGAATTAGATGTGACCTTAGTTATATAATTGAATAAACACAATTGGCACAAATGGTTTTGGGGTACAGGCCAGCTGACAGCTTACCTGGAGGGAGCAGAAGTGTGCAGGTGGACTAGAAAACTAGAGAATAATCTACTAGCCCTGAACATTCAGCGTGATATGGCATCAGTCAGTATCTTGTACAGAGGGAACAGGAAGTGTGGGCTAAAAGAGTGATTCTGGTAAATGGAGGTTATTGAAAAGGGCTTCTGCTCCAGCAAACATTGAGTGACTGCTATGAATAAAATGTGTTGGGTGCCAAGAGCCCTTTGTCCCCTACCACTGAACAGGCATCCCCTAGAATGTGTGGAAAGGTCAACGAACATATAGCCCTTTCAGCAGTCAAAACACGGTGTTGTCATAGCCCAATCCCCCAGAATCCTTATAACTAATGATCTGCACATACAGGTTTTATATTCATCTTTCCTGGTTTATACTGGGGGGCTATCTCTATAGTAGTTAAAAGTACAACATCTATATCAATCTGCTTGGTTTCATATCGTAACTCAGACATATTATAGGCTGTTTAATTTTGTGTAAATTATAAAACTTCTCATTCCCTTGGTTTTCTCATCTGTAAAGTGGAGGTAATAGCACCTGCACCTCATACGATGTTGTAAGGATTAAATGGAATAATGCACACCAAGCACTTAGCACATTTGGTTTCAGTGTGGGTCGGGGAGAAGCATTTTGGTAAACTGATGGCTATTTCAGGCAGTCCAAGGAATTACCAAAGAGGCCGAAGGAGGGGGTGAAAGGTTAGAGCCTGTCCACATTTCTGGGGAACCAGCGTCCATTTTCCTTCCCTTAGTACTTTGAGGTCTCTTACTCTGGAGACCTCTGAATCCTTTCAAGTCTCACTCTGCATTTTTCTGCCTATTATACCATCTTCAGGGCCAAGGCCAATACCACAGGATCTGGGCACCATTGCAAGTGATAAAAATAAGCTTGACAAGCAGACAAACCTCCAGAGCTTCAGCAGCAACAGCAGCAAGAAAACTATCAAACTTCAGTACGCTGGCCCCGAACCCAACACCAGCAGGGACCCAAAAGTTCTTGTTGCCTCTGTCTGCATTCTGCCTGTAGCTGAGAGTTGTCAGCTCATAGGCCCGGAAGCACACATGCCAGAACAGTGGCGGAGGGAAAATTCATAGATACAGGCCAGGCGACAGGCCTTGCACAGGCTGTTTTAGGCTGGCATTGCCTCAGTGTGAAAACTTAGGGCCAGCACACATAATACAATTTCTTTATACCAAAGAACAGGTGTGCTCAGATTGAAATAGCAAAACTAGGGGTTATAGAGCCATATCTAAATTCAGTCACCAGCCTGTGTGACTTGGAGAAAGCACTGATAAGGAGCTATTATTGTCATTATCAGAAGATGCTTAAGAAATATGTGAATGGGTAGTATAGTTAAATGGAAAACTCGCTCTGTTAGGATAGACTTGGTGAAAGCAAAAACAAAAATAAGCACACATACAAAGTAGACTGTTGGTGGTTAGGGCTGAGATTGTTGAGCCTCATCTCGTCCCACCTGGTGCTGAGACCAGTAGTATACACAGATGTGTCGACCCAGCGTAAATGAATCTGGAGGCTTCGCTAGAATTAAATGACAAAGTTTTATTTGAGCGTCTTGAGTGAATTGCAGTTCCGGAAACACTACCAGACAATACCCAGAGTGTTCCAAAGAAAAAGAAAAGTTGAGAGTTTTTACAGTAAAAAGTACGTTTTTGAGAAGAACCAGTCCTGCATTCTTGGCTTCTGGATTGGTCCACAATGGCGATTTTCCAGATGTCCGGTAGTCTGGACACGTGAACATTTTTTCCTAGTTCTTCAGAGGGTTATCTACAGGATTTATATATCGAGGGAGGGGCGGGGGAAGACCAATGTATGAGTCTGCTTGGGCTGTTACAATAAAATACCATAGACTGGGGGCTTAAACAACAGACGTTTGTTGCTTATAGATTTGGAGGCTGGTAAGCCCAAGACCAAGACTAATTTGGTTTATGGGGAGAGCTCTCTTCCTGACTGCCTTCTCACTGTGTCCTCAGATGGCAGGGACAGAGTGCAAGCAAGCTCTCTCCTGTCTCATACGAGGACAACTCATTCAGGAATTACTGCCTCATCTTCAATTTTTTGGAAGAGTTTGAGGAGGACAGGAATTACATCTTTGAATGTTTGTAGAATTCAAACTAGCGAAGGTGTCTAGTCCTGGACTTTTGCTTTTGGGGAGGTTTTGGATGAGTGTTTCAATATCCTTAGTGTTGATCGGTCTATTTAGATTGTCCAGTTCATGATTCAGCCTAGGAAGGCTATATATTTCTAAGAACTTGTCCATTTCTTCTAGGTTATTGAATTTGGTGGCATATAGTCCTTTGTATTCTTGTATGATCTTTTGTATGTCTGTGGTAGCTGTCATAATGTCTCCTCTTTCATTTCTGATTTTGTTTACTTGTGACTTTTCTCTCTTTTCCTTAGTGAGTCTAGCCAGGAGTTTTTCAATATTATTCGTCTTTGCTAAGAATCAGCTTTTCGTTGCATTAATTTTTTCTATTGTCTTTTTGTTCTCTATTTCATTTAATTCTGCTCTAATTTTTATTATTTCCTTCTTTCTGCTGACTTTGGGTTTCATTTGTTCTTCTCTTTCTACTTCTTTAAGATGTAATGTTAGGTTGTGTATTTGGGATTTTTCCCGTTTCTTGAGATATGCCTGTAATGATATGTCTGCATCTTATTACTGTTTTTGCAGTATCCTAGTAATTTTGATATGATATATTTTCATTCTCATTTGTTTCTATGTATCTTTTGATCTGTCCTTTTATGTCTTCTTTGACCCAATCGTTCTTTAGTAAATTGTTTAATCTCCACTGGATTAGTGGACCTTGGGTTCAGAGAGGATTTTATGTGTTTGATCTCAAAGGCAAGGGAAGTAGAAGCAAAAAATAAATGAATGGGACTATATGAAACTAAAAAGCTTCTGCACAGCAAAAGAAACCAACAAAACAAAGAGGCAACCAACTGAATGGGAGAAGATACTTACAAACAGCCCCTCTGATAAGGGGCTAATATCTAAAATATATAAAGAACTTGTACAATTCAACAACAACAAAAAAAACAATCCAATTACAAAATGGGCAGAGGACCTGAACAGACACTTCTCCAAGGAAGACATACGAGTTGCCAATAGATCTATGAAAAAATGCTCAACTTCACTAGTTATTAGGAAAAGGCAAATCAAAACCACAATGAGATATCACCTCACACCTGTTAGAATGGCTGTGATCAACAAGACAAGTAATACTGTGTTTCCCCGAAAATAAGATCTACCCAGAAAATAAGCCCTAGCCTGATTTTTCAGGATGACATCCTCTGAACATAAGCCCTGATGCATCTTTTGGAACAAAAATTAATATAAGACCTGGTCTTATTTTCAGCAAAACACGGTAACAAGTGTTGGAGAGGCTGTGGAGAAAACAGAACCGTCATACACTGTTGGTGGGAATGTAAATGACACAACCACTATGGAAAACATGGAGGTTCCTTTAAAAATGATGAGTGAAATTACCATATGACCCAGCAATCCCTCTTCTGGGTATCTACCCCCAAATTCTGAAAACATTTATCTGTAAAGATATATATACCCCTATGTTCTTGGAACATTATTCATGGTAGCCAAGACATGGAAACAACCAAAGTGTCCTTTGATAAATGACTGGATAAAGAAGATGGGGTACATAGATACAGTGAAATATTACTTGGCTATAAGAAAAGATGAAATACTGCCACTTGTGACAACATGGATGGATCTTGAGATTATCACGCGAAGTGAAATAAGTCAGAAAAAGTTGAGAACCATATGACTTCACTCACTTGTGGGATATAAAACTGAAAGCAACAAACCAACAAGACAAAGAACCAAAATCTCATAGACACAGACAACAGTTTAATGGTTCCCAGAGGGTAAGGAGGGACAAAAGGCGGTATAAGAGAGTAAAGGGGGTCAAATATACGGTGATGGAAGGAGAATTGACTGGGTAGTGAACAAACAGTGCAATATATAGGTGGTGTATTATAGAACCGTACACTGGAAACCTATATAATTCTAACTAATAACACCTCAATAAATTAATAAAAATTTAAAAATATGTGTGTTAAAAAAAGGACACTGATTCTATCTGATCAGGGCCCCACTCTTACAAGTTCATTTAACCCTGATTACCCGCTCAAGGCCCAGTCTCCCAATACTGTCACATTGGGAGTTGAAGCTTCAACATATGAATGGGCGTTGGGGTACGGATACAAACAGTCAGTCCATACCAACCAACTCAAAATCAGAGTTAAAAATACGTAATATAGAAAATTCCCCCTGAGTCAATGTAGCCAGGTCTCCCTATTCCAGAGCAAAGAGTTCCCCTTCATTAGGGCTCAGTTCTGCTTTCTAGGCATGTTCTTCCAGTCCATTGTTCTCTAAGGCTCTTGACTCCATTCTCTAGTCTCTTGATCCTCACCCCCCATCAAGAAGTCTTTCCTTCATTTCCATAAGAAATGGCCCATGTGAACAGGTTAGTATATAATAGCTTTCTCATCCGGCTCCCTGCTCATTGGTATTAAATAATAGTTGAGAGCTGAGAGACCTCTTTGCAGTTTAATCACTTAGTTTCTCTAGTTCAAGTTGACGGTGCTTTTGCTGGTGTAGTTTTCTTTATAAAACATTTTGGGCTTTTTAAATAGCAGGTTAGTGTCCACTTCATCTGACAAAAGCCACAATCACAATTTTGTTTTCTCTAGATTTCTTCACAGCGATTTGGTATTCACATGCTCTTCATATTCTTTTTTGTCTGATTAAGAAGATGTACTAGGCACTTCCTTAAGTCCTTCAGAGGTCTTAACAAATGGCCTCCCCTTGATTTGCCCTTTGTCTGAAAGTCTCCTTTTACTTTGAGAATCTTTTACTCAAAGATGGAGAGACTGGAGATCGGAGACATTTTTATTTTCTAACACAGTAGGTGCTGGACCTCCTGCATTTCATCTAAATTCTGGTTGCAAACTGAACGGTTTCTTCTTTAGCTCATCTTTTGTCTTGCCATACTTTATCATATGCAGTTTAGAGCGCCCAACTAACACTTTTAATAATCCTGTCTGGAGACCCATTTAGCTGTAACTGAATGTTCATTAGGTTCATTATTTTTTTCTCTCAAGTTACTGCAGGCTTCAGTCTTACCAATTGTTCTATCTCTACATAACATGAGCCATCATTTTCCAAGCCTGCTGTGTAGTTTCTTTCCATTTTCCCAGCCTTTACAAGCTGTCAATGCTTTTCTAGCCACTGTCCTAATCCAAAGCTAACACCACATATTTTAGGTTTTTGTTATGGCAGAACCCCACTCTTGAAACCAGTCTCTGTGTTAGTTAGCTTTTGCTGCATAAAAACAACCCCAAATTTAGAGACTTAAAGCATAGCCAGTTTTATTTATATTGCAGTTCTTTGGGTTGGCCAGGTCGTTGGTCTTTCTGGTCGAGGCCAGCACAGTTGACTCTTAGCGGAGTCACTAAAGCTATTCTTTGAGGAAAATTTCTGACCTTAAGTACATTTATTAAAATTTTAAAATATGAAAAATAGGTTTAATATTTCATTATTTTAAATTGTATTTGGCTATGTATAAAAAAGAATCTAAATGACTGTGGCTTAAATGACCTAGAGGTGTAATATTTGTTATATAACAAGAAATTTGGAGGTAGACAGTCCAAGCCAGATGTGGAGACTCCATTTTGCCATCAAGATCCCAGGTGCTTCTAATTTTCCATTCATGCACACTTAGCTTTCAAATGCATGCATGCTGCTTCATGGTTGCAAGATGACTGCTTTACTTCCAGTTTCATCTATATTCCAAGCATGATGGAAGAAAAGGACAGTTTATGAAAGAGGCATGTAGTGGCTGAGTCTGCTACCTTTATGTAAAGAACTTTCCTGGAAGCCCCCCTTAGTAGTAACTTGCACTTATATTTCATTGATAAGAAATGTATCACAGTAATTTCTAGCTGCAGGGGAACTAGGGAAGTATAGTTTGTTCCTTAGCTTGGCACATTGATTTCCCAAACCAAATAGGAGTTACATTAGTAAGGAAAAAAGGGAGAATAAATATTGTATAGGCAACTATGATTGTCTATTATGCATGTCCTGTCAAGAGACTAGAAAAGGAAAAAAATAAGCCTTTAGAGAAATAAAAGGAAGGAAACAAAGATAGGGTGCAAAGGAAACAAAATAGAAAACAATTTGAAAGATTAAAAAATTATCTTTCCTAGTAAGACCTTTTTCTTAAAAAGCCACAATATTTTTAATAAAAGGGAACTACAACTCAAACTATGAAATAGATAATAAAAATCATAAGACGACACTCTGAAAAAAGTTTGTGCTAAAATTTGAATTTGGAAAAGACATGGAGTTTTCTTGGCAAATGTAATTTGCCATACCTACTTCAAAAGAAACAGAAAACTTCAATAAAACAACAATCATTAAAGGACTTAAACTGATAATCAAAAGACTTTCTCCCTGCCCCCAAATTATCAGGCTTAGATGATTTATATCTGTGTTTTGCTCAACTTCCAAGAATTAGATAATCTTAATATTGTACAAACTATTTAAGAGAATAGAACATAAGGAAAAGCTATCTACTTTCACAATGATAATAAAACCTGAATATCCCAACTAGACAAGAAAAATACAAGAAAGTAAAATTATAGACCAGTCTCATTTATAAACATAGATGCTTATAAAATGTTTGCAAATCTATTTGAAATATTTACATTCTGATTAAGTAGATGCAAGGGATTTAGGATGATATAATATCAGAAAATATATTAATGTAACAAACCATATTAACAGATTAATAATACCTGTAGTCTATAAGATACAGGAAAAGCGTTTGTCAGAATTTAGTACTCTTTCATGATTGAAACAAACTTCTCAGGAAACTAAGAATAGAAAAGAGTTTCCTTAACTTGATTTAAAAAAAAAAAAAAGCACCTATCAAAATAATACAGCAAAAACTGGCCTTAACAATAAGATTTTAGAGTACCTTTCAGGAAAGTGGAAAGAGAGGGTTCACAAAAAGACAGGGATGCCTTCTCTTATCATTTATATTCAGCATTGTACAGGAGGTTCTTGCCAATGCAGTAAGACAAGAAAAATGTGAGTACTGGAAAGAAAGATGAAAATGTCCTTATTTGCATACAATACGATTTCCTTGGAGTTTTTAAGTGGAGAATATACAGTAAGAGCTTGCAAATTTCCCTAGACACAAAATCAACATCAAAATGTTGTTCAACAGTAATAACTAATTAGAAAAATTAACAAAGAATCCCATTTCCCATTTTCAATAATAATAAAAGTCTCAGGACACCTAGAAGTATTCCTCACTAAAAAGTGTACAAGAATATTTTTTTGGCGAAAGTTACAATTATTGAAAGAAAATAAAACCTAAATGAATGGAGAAAAGGGCTGTGTTTGTGAACTTGGAAAACTCATTATAAAGATACCAGTTCTCTCCAATTAAGGTAATAAAATAAATGCACTAAGAAATATGGATGAGGATGTGGAGCAACAGACATTTACTGCTGAAAGGAGTGAAAATCAACACAACAGCTTTAAGGAACAATTTGGTTACACCTTGTAACCCAGAAACTCCTGTCCTAGGTGGAGAATCTTTCCTGGGCACATCAGCATACATGCATTAAAATGTTTATTGCACCAAAAAAATAGGAAATAGTCTAAATGTTCATCAGTAGGAGAATGGATAATAGTGGTGTACTCATAGAAAGAAATACTATACATATTATGTATTGCAGTAAAAAGAACTGTAACTATGTTTCTTAATAGGTCGATCTCAACAATGTTGAATGAAAAGAAGCAAGTTATGGAAAGGTATGAAAAGAATAGTATTTATATAAGTTTTAAAGCCTGGAAAATAATGCTACATGGTGTTTATGCTTATATTGTCCTTTTATGAATTCATGCAAACCTGCCTGGGAATGATAAACAATGAGTTCGTGATAGGGGTTATCTCTGGCAAGGGAGGAAAGGGCATGAAAATGAAAAGGGTTCACAAAGACCTTCAAGTGTATCTGATGTTCTTTTTAATAAAGGTCTGTTTGTCCCTATTTTCTAAATCCTTCACCATTAGAAGATGTTTTATCCTAACTGTAATGAGGTGTTCTGGATTGGATCCTGGAACTGAAAAAGTACATTAGTGGAAAAACTGGTGAAATCCAATAAAGTCTGGAATTTAGTAAATAGTAATGTGCCGATATTGGCTTCTTAGTTTTGACAAATGTACCATGGTAATGTAAAATGTTAACATTAGGGGAAATTGGATAAAGTAGTTGTCTGTGTCATCTTAGCAACTTTTCTAAAACTCTCAAGTTATTCCCAAATAACACATTTATTTAAAAAAATGAGGGACTGGATTTTATTTTATTTTTTAAATGGCGCTTACAACTATTTCCCCTAATCCTCACCATCCCCACTGTCTATTCTGACCTCTGTCCCTGTGTGGATTCACTCCTGACCGGTCCTTGTGGTCAATCCTCCTTGGGTTTAATGCTGGTGGTCTGCACATATATTTGCCCTGCTTTGGAACGCTCCTAGAGAGCAAGATGAGTCTCTCTGCAAAATGTGATTTATCAGATTTCATGGATTGATTGGTACTCACCTAAGGTTCAGAGATATTAGAGCAGGAAAGGACCCTAACAGAGCACGCTGTCCACCCCGTTTCCGCAGGGAGGTAAGGCAGGGGAGTAATTTCCAAAGAAATACTTGGAGACCAGGGAGGCTGAGGAACTCAGAAGTTTTGCCTCCCAGGATGATCTTTGTTCTCACCTTCGTCCTCACGTGAAAAGACAAGTGCGGTTGACCAGCCTCCCTTATTTGTTTGTTTGGAAAACCAGAGGAGAAGAAGTATAGATCACTCAGAAATGGTTTAGATGACAGAAGACCTGGGAGCTGGAGAAATGAAGGTGAGGTGGTACATCTTTTTGTGTCTTTGTTATGAATCTTCTTAGTATTAGACACTGCTTACTTCTGAGGGCAGAGTGGGCTGGGTGGGCAGGTAACGAAGAGCTGTAGAATGTACCTACCGGTATGTCCCTCAATCCTTATCTGAACCCTCTGGGTAGACGTAATTGCTCCCATCCTACAAACGAAGTAACAGGCTTAGAAAGATGAAATGACTATCCCAAGGCCATAAACCGAAGCAGAAGTAGGCCTGTTGTGATGTTGTGATATAATACATATATCCATGATTCCTGGCAGTAGCACCTACTTTTGTAATTTCTTAAGTGATAAAAGCTATAGGGGCATCTTTCATTCTGAGCTCTAGAGCATAAAGATGAAATGGGTGTTTTTTGTCATTTATAACCAGCCCCTTTCAACCATACCTGAGTTTGTATCAATGAGGTGACTTTTGGAAAGCCCATAGATAACTGCAGGATGAGGGCTGGTTCCCAGAGGAACCCACCAGGTGATTAGAGGGTTGGAACTTTCAGTATCACTCTTTACCTGGGGAATGGACAGGGGCTGGAGACAGACTTAATCAGCGGTGGCCCGTGCCTATGCAACGAAGCCTCCGTAAAAACCCAAAAGGATGGGGTTTGGAGAGCTTCTGGGTTGGTAAACAGGAATGCATCCACGTGCCAGGAAGGTGGCGCACCCCAAACTTCTGTGGTTGGGATTCTTCTGAACCTCACCGTGTATCTCCTCATCTGACTGTTCGTTTGTGTCCTTTAATATCCTTTGTGATTAAACCGTTAATCTAGTAAATAAACTGTTTTCTGCCAGCTGTGCTAGCAAACATTCAAACCCAAGAGGGGTGGTGGGAGCCTCTGATTTATTTATAGCTGGTTAGTCAGAAGCACAGGTGACAAACCTGAACTTTTGCTTGGCACCTGAAAAAGGGGCAGTCTTGTGGGACCTGACACTATCTCCAAGTAGATAATGTCAGAATTAAGTTGAATTGCAGGATAGCCACCTGGTGTCTGAGAACTGCTTCGTGTAAGGAAAACCTACACACATAGAGTAGAGAAAAACAGAGTTTTCCCTTTACACCTATGTCATAGGAAGCCAGGGCTGACTCTAAGAACTGATGATTAAGGAAGACCCTTCTGAAGGCAGGGATAATAAATTCCCCAGAGCTGATTGCTCCTCTCTGAACAGCTGGAGCTTGGAACGTGAGCCAAGACAGAACAACAGCCTGGAACAGGCTGAGAAGAGCTTGGGGGTGGGAAGGGGCATCAGCCGTGCCTGGGCTACTAGCCTGCGTGGATCTTACCCTCTGGAAAAGAAAAAGTCACGTGGGTTGGCTCCCCACTTCGCCCACGCCTTTGTCCTCTGTCTCTTGTGCCTGGTAGAGGGCCCCTGCCTGCTAGCCTTTCTGGGCAGGCCTCCCGAAAACCAAGGTCCTCACTTTGTCTCTCTTTAGTTGGTGTGGAAGAGGCTGATGTGACTGAAGAGCGGTCGTCAGGGCTTAATTGAGGTGATGTGGATAAAAGTAAACCGTAAGTCTCTATATAAATGTGGTTGTTGGCTGAACAGAGTGTAAACCTGGGAGGTTTGTGGGGGCAAGGGGGGAAAGTGCCTCTTGAGAGAGGTCTCCCAGGAGCATATGAGATTAGTTGAGGTTCAGTGAATTCCTTTGTTGGTAACTCAAGAAGCATATTTGAAGGGATAAGCCCCCTCACTTAGAGCAGAGCATCCCAGACTTGTTACCATAGTGACAGTGCTTAAACAGAAGCTTAAAAACCAGAAAACACCAGGTCAGAGGGATTCTTTTAGAACCACGATTCTCCAGTAGAGGACTGGACTATTGTGTGCTATGGAGGAGAGGGGGCGGGGAGTTTGAATAGTTTCCCGTCCTTCCTGTCTCTTGCTGTGGGGCTTTTGTTTTGGTGTTTCTCTCCCGATGGATGTGACTTTTGGGAAGGGGTGCCTCCCTGCAGAAGAAACTAGTCTTCATTAAAACCTATGTCAGAAGTTGGAGGTACTAGCAATGAACTATCCAAAAAAGAAATTGAGAAAACCATCCCATTTACAATAGTATCAAACAAAATAAAATACTTAGGAATACATTTAACCAGGAATATAAAAGACCTGTACACTGAAATCTGTAAGACTGATGAAAGAAATTGAAGAAGATACAAATAATAGATATCTAGTGTTCATGGATTAGAAAAATTACTATTGTTTAAATGTCCATAGTATCCAAAGTGATATACAGATTCAAGGCAATACCTATCGAAATCCAATGGCATTTTTCACAGAAATAGAAAAATCCTAAAATTTGTATAGACCCACAAAAGACCCCAAATAGCCAAAGCAATGATGAAGAACAAAGCTGAAGGTATAACACTTCCTGATTTCAAACTATATTACAAAGCTATAGTAATCAAAACAGTATGCTACTGGCATAAAGACAGACAGATAAATGGAACAGAATAGAGAGCCCAGAAATACACCTTCACATTTACAATCAACAACTACTCTTTGACCAGGGGGCTAGGAATACACAATGGGGGAAAGAGAGTCTCTTTAATAAATGGTGTTGGGAAAACTGGATATCCACGTGCAAAAGAATGAAATCCTTATCTAATACCATACACAAAAATCAAATAAAAATGGATTAAAGACTTAAACATAAGACCTGAAACAGTAAGACCACTAGAACAGGAAAAAAAAACCTATTGACATTGGTTTGGGCAATTATTTTTTGGATATAACACCAAAAACTCAGGCAACAAAATCAAAAATAAACAAGTGGGATTACACCAAATTAAAAAACTTTTTCACAGCAAAGGAAACCATCAACAAAATGAAAAGGCAATGTATAGAATGGGAGAAAATATTTCCAAACCATGTATCTCATAAAGGATTAATATCTAAAGAATGTAAAGAACTTGTACAACTCAATAGCAGAAAATAACCTTTTTCTAATATTAGCATTTAATGCAATAAATTTTCCCCTAAACTTTAGTTACTTTATCTGCATTCCCCCCAAATTTGATACATTGTGCTTTCAGGTCATTCAATGTAAAATATTTTCTAATATCCTTGTGACTTCCTCTTGGATCTGTGAGTTATTTACAAGTGTACTTTTTAGTCTGTAAATATTTGAGGAATTTTTCAGATATCTTCCTGTTATGAAGTTCTAGTTTAATTTCATTATGATCATAGAACGTCTCTATATTAGTTCATTTATTTCAAATTAATTTGGGTTTGTATAGTGGCCCAGAACATAGTTTGTCGTGGTGACTGTTTCACGTGCACTTGAAAAAAAATGTGTATTCTGCCTTGTTGGCTCTAGTGTCAGTGCAATCAGGTTCATAGTGGTGTTCAGCTCTTCTCGAGCCTTCCTTATTTTGTGTCTACTTGTTTTATTACTATAAAAGGAGTGTTGAAGTTTCCAGCTACAATTGTGGATTTACCTAGTTCTTTCAATTCTAAGAGTTTTTGAATAACGTATTTTGGGGCTCTGTTGTTTGATGCGTAAACATTTAGGGGTGTTACACTTAGTACCTTTTCATCATTATGAAATTTCTCTCTTCATTTCTGCTAATAATCCTAGTTCTGAAACCTACTTTGTCTGACATTAATATAGCCATTCCACTTTTCTTGCTGTGCTTGCATTTATATCTTTTTTATCCTATTATTTTTAACCTATCTCTGTCTTTATATTTAAAGTAAACTTTTTGTAGACAGCATGTAATTGGATTTTGCTTTTTTATCCAATCTGACAATCTTTAACTGGTATGTTGAGGCCATTTAAATTCAATGTAATTATCAATATGATTGGATTAAAATCTACCATCTAGATGTTTTATTTGTTTCGTTTCTTTGTTCCTTTTGTTCTCTTTTTCTGCATGCCTTTGTGTTAATTGAGAGTTTTTTTGTGTTTTTCTTTAGAATTTTTTTTAACTTTTATTTATTTTAAGTGTGTTTTTCCAGGTTAACCAGGACCCATCAGCTCCAAGTCAAGTAGTTGTTTCAATCTAGTTGTGGAGGACGCAGCTCACACTGTCCCATGAGGGGATCGAACTGGCAACCTTGGTGTTACGAGCATTGTGCTCTAACCAACTGAGCTAACTGTCCGCCCCTGAGAATTTTTATTATTTCTTTTTACCTCCACAATTGACTTATTATTTATATTTGGTTTTTTAAAAAAAAATTTAGTTTTTGCTCTAGGGCTTACAACATGCATCTTTAAGCAGTGCACCTTCAAATAATAATGTGTCACTTCATGTCCAGCACAAAAACCTTAGAACATTATACTCCAAGTTCTTCCCTCCCAACTTTTAGACTGTTGTTATCATATATTTTCTTTTATGTATTCTATAAACCCACAGTACATCACTACTAGTTTTACTCTAAACAGTCAATTATCTTTTAGAGTAAGTAAGAAAAAATTTTAATGTCTTTTATATTTACCTTCATTTTAACCATTTCTAGAGATGGTCTCTCTTCGGTCTGATTGCATTGTGAAAGCTTGATTTCCTTTGGATTTACAAACGAACCTGTACACATTAATAGACCATCTGGAAGGGTAGCACATAGAGAGAATGCTCAGAGACAAGTCATTTGCACCTTTGAGAGAATAGATTTACTGCTAACTATAAGCATTTGTTCCCCTCTGAAGGATGTATCATTGCTGCTGGAAGGAAATAGAAGTTTCTGAAGGGAGGAGAAGGGGTGAACTGCAGGAGCCTGGGCCAGGCTGCGGGGTGGGTCCTGTGGGCTGCCTGGGTATGGGTTCTGGGGGAGCAGGGGATGTGGGCTTGGCTCTGGGACAGTGAGGGGGGTCACTTACTTCTGAGGACAGCCCTCTTCCAGGTGTGGGTATTGTGGGGACAGAGTCCCAGAGAGCAGTTTCCAGGCTCTCAGCCTCACGTGGAAAGATGCTGGCTCGGTTATTAGATGGCCATCAGCTCTTACCGATTAGCCATTAGCCACTAACATAACTGCCGTGGCTATGCTAGGGGGTTGGTGGTTGGTTGACAAAGAAGCGGACTGCGGATTGCGCATCATGTGGAGCCTGCTTCCTGTGTCTCCAAGCCAGCTACCAGTGAGACTGTAGTGGTATGAACCCCCATCCATGGCTCCGTGGGTGTTCCTTTTTGGCCTCGCCATATCCTGCGTTTTTACATGGGGATCAGGAGCTGAGACCCCGCATGACAATATTTTCTTCCTATCCTGTCATCTCCTCCTTCCCCTGGCCCTGTCCTAAAGCTGGGCCCCTGATTGCTCAGGAGCCAGAGGTCCCAATAGCCACCTACCTAATGCCATGACCTTCCTCCCTCACCCCTGCCAGGGCCTCTCCCCAGACCTTGTGACCTCAGCCCAGCTCCATCCGCCTCAGTTCTCCCTTTCTGTTTTCTGTAGAGGAAGAAAGCACCTCGTTCTGGTTCTCCTTGTAGCTATTGTTCTAAATTCTAAACCCATAACCCCCTACACGCAGCCATAAAAGCAACCGTTGTCTCTGGGACGTTTCCATGTTTCCATGCAGCCTAAGTGGTGCCCTCCTCCCAGCTGCTCCCTCTCCCTTTTGCATGTCTGTCTCTGACTTGGCTTCCCTTTCCTCCTTCCCACTAGGCACCAGCCAGGTGGCTCCCAAATCAGCTGCCTCTGCTTCAGTTCAGAACAACTTCAGGAGCTACCCCGCTGAGGCAGCCGAGCCCACAGGGGGGCAGCCCTCTTTCCTTATCCTCCCAGCGCAGTTGCCACAACAAACAGCACACGAGAGGGTGAGTGAGCCGAGGTTTAACTATGCTGTCGACCATTTCTCCTCCGTCCGCCCTGAGGAGGTTGCAGGGAGGAGACCTGTGTGTCTTCGTGGTCCAGGAGAGCCCCGTGCCCCGAGGTTAGATGACACCTAGCACGTGCTTAGGCCAGTGGGGGTGAAGTCAGCAGGCTTCAGCATTATCTGTTGACACTGGTTTGGCTGAGCAGAATTCTAGAACTGGTGTCAGTGGGCCAGCCAGGAAACCAGGTGGATTAAGTGCCTGCTGGGTGTCCTGGCCTCTGCTAGAAACCGTTCATGCTGCCGAATTCTGGTACTCCTTCCCTCCAGACTGACCCAAAACTTCCTCCTCCTGCTGCTCTAGGAGGCTGCTCTGATGGACTCCATATGGTTTTGGTTTCCCCTTTGTGGTTCCTTAGCAAGCAGACACCACTGGGGTTAGGGAACAGGTGGAATCCGGTGTTAACTGTGGGTCCTGACCCTGCTCCCACGGGCCCTGCTTCACAGACGTGGACATCTGCGCTCTGTTCAGTGAGCGAGTGAGTCTGTTTAACCCAGATGGTGCCTCTGGGGGCAACTATACTATGGTACATATTCTCAGTAAGATGTCGGGAGTGTGAGTCATCTTTGGGATTTCCTGAGTGATTTGGGAGCAGGGCTCCATTGATTTCGGCAGCTGTAGCTGTGAGGAAGAGGGTTTCCCCCGTCACCTTTAACCTCTCCTTAGGGTCTCACACAGCGCTCCCGGCTCCTCAGCCAGCTGGGGTAGTCTGTTCACTCTCACAGCAGAGGAGACTCACAGGGTTACAACCAGTTCTGGTGAAACGAAGACAGTGAGGAAGAGGAGGGGAAAGACGAATTACCGAAAGGAAGCCTGGCCTGTGATTTTATAACACTGATTATTTCCCCCATGGTTCTAAAGCTTCTTTGAACTATGGCCTCCATCACTGAAGTGAGAGAATAGCTTCTTGGACTACTTTGAAAGACAAAAGTATGTAGGTTCTGCTGTTTGTTAAGAAAATAAATTCTGTAACTTTAAAAGAATTTTTTTAAAGTGACTATGAGTTTGGACTCTAAACGTGGTTGATAAAGGGAAAAAGCAGTGCCCTATTACTGCCCGAAAGAAAATACAGAACCTGTGGCTGTGATGGAAGGCATTATTTTAGGATTCAAGGCAGGCTGGATCAAAGTGAACTGTGTGTGTGTGTTTGTGTGTGTGTGAGCAAGGCTCCCTCCAAAGGCAAGCCGTAAGGCACTTTGACATTGGGAAGCAGCGGAGGCAGATCAAAGGATGAAAACATTAATGCAAGTCCCTTTATTTTAAAGGCAGGTTTGCTTTGGCTAAAATCAAAATGAAGATAGAACTCTGGTGCTGAGGAGAGACGCTCTTTCCGGGTAGTTGCCAACTTTGTGCTTATGACGGGGAAATTTGCAGTGAGGAAAAGAGGACAGTCAGACTCCACTGTGAAAGCTAGAGTGGATGGGCCTGCAGAAATCATCCAGTACTCCTTTCCCTGCTTGATGAGGAAACAGGGCCTCTTGAGCAAAGGCATAGCAACACAGCTGTCGGTGCAGAGGTGGTTTCGAACTCCGTGCCCTTCTCCGGAGTCCCTTAAAGTCTGAGCTGATGGACCACTCACAGAGGACGCAGGGGCCTTTAGCAAGACACATTTCTTGATAGACTTCTCTACAAGGCAAGTAATCTTTAGTCTCCATGCATTTCTTTCAGATACGCCCATGGACAATCCCTTATCTGAGTTCCATGCATGACCGTAATGAAGGGGTTAATTCTGCTTTTGATAAAATTTTGAGCTATAAAGTGTGATACTGTAATACATGAGGTTATAGTTCATTGTGATTCTTCTTTTCTGGTGAAAGCACGTGTGCTGTAGAGAGCTTTATGTTGCTTGCTGTAGAACTTGGAATCAGCTGTGGGGTTTAGTTATACAGTAGTCCCCCTCCCCTTAGCCACGCTTTCACTTTCTGTGGTTTGTTACCCGTGGTCAACTGTAGTTTGAAAATATTAAATGGAAAATTCCAGAAATAAATAATTCGTAAGTTTTAAACTGCACCCCGTTCTGAGTAGTGCGATGAAATCTCGTGCCATCCTGCTGTGCCCCGCCGGGACGTGACTCTTCCCTTGGTCCAGTGTATCTACTGTGTATACACTTCCCCTCCCCTGCCTGGGGGCCACTTAGTTGTCATCTCAGAGGTTATTAGATCAACTCTCGTGGTATCACAGTGCTTCTGTTCAAGTAACCCTATTTTACTTGATAATGGCCCCGAAGCATAAGAGTCCTGATACTGGCAATTTGGATATGCCAAAGAGAAGATGTAAAGTGCTTCCCTTAAGTGAAAAGGAAAAAACATCGCGTACATAGGGTTCAGGACTATATGTGGTTTCAGACATCCACTGGGGGTCTTGGAACACATCCCCCATGGATAAGTGGGAACTACTGTATATCTTTAAATATTGGGCGTTAGGGCCTTGATCAATATTGTAACCATCCCTTGTATTATTGTTTCTATGAGAAATTGAGTGCCCTTCCCAAGAAAAGAATGCAATCTGTGTCAATGTGGTTAACAGTGATCTGATGAATGTATCAGACATGGCATTCATTCATTCGTCATGTGCTCCTTGGGTGATGAGCGAGGCAAAGTCCTTGCTCTCGTGTAGTTTTCATTCTGGTGAGAGGAAGACAGTAACGTCTGGCATTGATTCTAATGCGCATTGAAGAAAAATAGCAGGGCAAGGGATGGCAGGACTGGGGGAGAGGGTTATTTCATAAAGGCTCATCAAGTAGTCCAGGGAGGCCTCTGTGTGGACATGAGCTGTCAGCAGAGCACAGAATGAAGTGAGGGAGTGAGTTTTGAGGAGATCTGGAGGAAGAACTCTATTGAAGGCAGAAAAGTGGGCCACTGCAACCACTGCAAAGGCTCTGAGGCAGAAGTAAACTTGGTATGATTGGAGAAACAACAAGCGCTAAAGTGGAGGGGAGGCACCGCACAAGAGCAGGCTCGTTTGGAGCAGCAGGCAGGGCTGGGGGAGGTAGGGCCTAGTAGGCCACGGTAAGGGGTTTGGATTTTATCCCGTGTATAATGGGCAGTCACTGGGGTGTGTTAAGTATGGGGAAGTGTCATGATCTGAGTGCTGTGTGGAGAACTGACCGTAGGGAAACAAGTGTGGAAGTAGGAAGGCAGTTAGGAGACTCCTGCCATGGTCTAAGAGCATGATGCTGGTGGCTTCGATGGCTGGTGGCATGGAGGTGGCGAGGAGTGATCAGACTGAAGGTGGAGCAATGGGAGTTGCCGATGGATTTGAGTGGAGTGAGAAAGTGAACGAGAGAGCCAGGGATGGCTCCGAACCCTCAGCATTTGGATGGATGATGGAGCCTTTTGCCTGTGTGGGAAGTGCTACAGGAGGAACACATTTGGCTGGAGAAAACTGAGCAATCTAGTCAGATAAACCAGGGGAGATATGGAGTAGGCAGTTGGAAGTAAAATTCTGGAGGTTGGCAGAGAAGTTGGAAGGGGAAATGTGTTTGGGAGCCTCTAGATGATATATAAACCATGGGACTGGATTTGATCCCAGGAGTGAGCACCCCCATCATTTGGAGACCAGGAAGAGAAAAGGAAGAAAAAGAAGAGAGTGCAGCATCCCAGAAATGAAGAGAAGAAAGTCTTTCCAGAAGGAGGGGGTGATTATCTGTGCCAGTGCAGCTGAGATTATCTAAATGCATTATCATGTCCTCTTGATGATTTCTAACGTGCTCGTGGGCTTTGTCTTCCCTCGTTAGACTGGAACTCACTGAAGCCAGGGATTCTTTCTTCTGCTTGCACTTGGAGCCACTCCAAGCTGTGATTTAACTGCCTACCGGCAAAACTCTGCTATATGGAGGTTGAGGCCCAAGGGGACACTTCCTTGTAGGAGTTTCGTTTGGAGTTGTCCATCACTGGGGCTGTGGGGACAGATGAGGAAGGGGCAGGACCAGTCCCACTCTAGGCAAAGAGCATAGTAATGTCCCAACTCTGAGTAGAAAGGGTTGGTTGGCAGAGGAAAAGACAAATGGGAGGAGCAGGAAGGAAAGACAGAGGTGTCAGATTTGTGATCTAGGGAACTATTAGCCCCTTAAAGGTAGTCTTCCAGTACCCACCTGAGGAAGGAGGGCACTGAGGAATCAGTATGAGCTCTTCGAATGGTCATTGATGGTTGCAGCATTTGGATTCTCTGCCTTCCATCTCTGCAAAGTATATATAACCTGTGCTGTGGCTGAAGAACGAGGGAGGAGCCCCTCACAGCCTCCCTTGGAGATACCTGACCACAACTACCCAGAACTAGTTAAGATCCTGACCAAGAGCAGAGTCCGCGGGGGACCTGTGTCTGTGGAGTAGTTCCCTGGGCGGTGCTTCAGGACAGGCATGGCCTCTTCCCTTGGCTGGGTTCCATTGATCTTTATCTGTGGGGTGGGAGGAGTACCCAGGCCTGAAGCTTTTATGTTCACATAGTTTTATGTGAACTGGGGGCAGTGTCTGTGGTGGAACAGCTTCAAAGACCCCTAAGGGTTGGGAGTTCATCTGCGTAGGGAGAGAGAGGAGTTTTCTGGCAATTGGGAATCTGGGATAGCCTTTGGATCCTTTCCTGTCTCTTCCACAGACATGGTGAAACTAGGGGACCTGTAGGAGTGTCGGAAAGCATAGGGGACAGTCTCTGGTGGGGGCACTGTGAGAGGTCTGAAGAGATGGGAAGCCATGTTGAGGAGGGAGGACCAGGAGTTGAGGGCCCGCTACACCACAGAGCGTGTGGGACGCTGGGTGTGGGACGCTGGGTGTGGGACGCGGGTGTGGGACGCGGGTGTGGGACGCGGGTATGGGACACGGAGGGGGGGGCACGGTGTGGGACACAGGTGTGGGACGCTGCTGGGTCCCCAGCCCCGCAGAGTGTAGGCTGGTAATAAGCCTGCAGGCCAAGGGTCCGTCCCCTGGAGTTGTCCTGGGAACTTAATTACTAAACTGTTCCAGGCAATCCCTGATCAGGGCCAGATAAAGCCCCAGCTTCCTGCTAAAACTATGTTAACATAAAAGCTGTTTTTATTCATTGGACATCCATGAAAGCCATCGCAGATTAGTTATTTTTCAAAAGAAAGAAAACCGTACCACAGTTCTGCAAGTAACTTATGACCAGATGTGGAGGTCTTAGAGAACCCTGTCATGCTTAAAAATACTGTAAGAAATCTTTAGACAGTAAAATCTAAAAATAAAGCCCCCTAAATTAAAAAGATGAATAAGAGGAAAGCATTTTTGTCCAAGAGATTTATTGGCTTATTGATTTTTATTTATTTTTGGAAAGAATCGTAAGTTATAACTTAATACCAGATTCTAGAGATCTAGATATACCCAATTTTGTAGTGGAGAGGGGGGGGTAATTGTAAAACGCGAGAAAGTACCCAGGGGGGGAAAACGATGAGAATCATCGGTAGCCTAGCTGAATAGTCAGTGGGTACCTGCGAGCTAGAGTTTATCACGCGCATGAATCCTTGATCTGAAAATGAGTGGCAGTGTAGTGCTGGGGGCAGGGCACCGTGGTAAAGGTCAGATTCCCTAACTCATGGTGTCTGAGGGAGATTTGGAACCACTGACAGCTCCCATGTTCACCAGCCTCCCACTACGCTGCCTGGGGCAAGCTGAAATGATATCTCATAACATTATCCCTCGCTGTGTTTCTTTCTTTCGTCGTGTCTGAGGTGAGTCTGGAGCCCAGCCATGGCACTATTTGCACTTTCTGCTCCCATTCATACGGCTGCCTTCTCAGATCTCAGATGGCCCCGGGTTATAGCTTTCGTGGTTCTAGGCCAGCTTTCCCAGAAGGCCATGGATGTTCTTACCTCTCCTCCTTTCACCTCCCGGAGTCCTGCTGACCTTTGGCTATGTCCTATCCATCAGATTGTGCATCTCCATCTTTTGGGAGGGGGTGGGAGTGGTTCGTATGAAAGGCCCCCTCAGTGCTCTCAGTGAAGGATGAGGAGAGAGTGAAGAGCACCCTAGGACATTGAGAGAACTTACAGTTCTCACAAATCGAATGAAGGTGGGCGCTTGTCGTGAGCTTTATACAAGAGAAACCCAGTGTCTGATACTATGGCTGAGAATCTAGCTTTAGACAGAGGGTCTACTTGGTCTGTAGAATGGGAGGAAAGGCTGGTCTATGCATCTCAGACAAGGGAACTTGAAAGGGGGACCTTCAAGTTCAAAAGATGTCTTCCCCTAAAAGAAGTTTTAGAAGGACCTCAGATGAATGGAACTTTTGATGAAATCAAGAAAATGAAAATCAACATGAATAAATAAGGAAATAAGGAGAAATCCTTTACTTAGAAATTTTTAAAAATCAGCTAAATATGGACAGAATGTGATGGGGTTGATGATAGTTTAAGAGAAAGATGGCGGGGAGTTTATTTTGCCACCATCTCTTCTCTAAGGTGTTATTAATAACTGTGGAAGGTCTGAGATTTCACCTACTTGCAAAGCTAACGAGTTAGCCTACCATAGTTTCATGACTGCTGGCAGAAGATGAGACCCATGGGTTAGGACAAAGGACTTTCTGATTCACAACGATTACAGTGACCAGGGCATCAGCACTTTCTCCCATGGGTTCTATGAGCTCCAATCTTCATAAGGTGACTCGGAAAGCCAGGTGGCTCCTACACACAGTGGCGAGAAATCCTGAGCGTAGGAGACTCAAATCTTTTATAATGGACAGTAAACGTGCCTGCGCTTTGCTCCAAGAGGAAACACTACCTCTCTCTTCCGAAGTTGTTTATGATACAGATGTTCCTGAAAAGATAGTCTGGAACACAGGCAGTCAGTGCCTGTATTTGCAAGATGTGCAGAACTGTCAGATACCCATGGAGAACGGCTCCCAGCTGCGGCATCTATACAAAGGGAATGGAAGCTAATGTTTATGGCCTCCTTGTTAGGCACCAACCCCTGACCAGGAGATTTCTCTTCTCATTCCTTACCTCATCAAGGCTCAGGGTTGGTGGTGGTGTTTACCAGTAAGGAAGCTGGTGAGTAATGAAACTGGAATATCCAGCTGCAGAATTTGTGTAGGTATTACATACTTATATGCTAAGTGTTGTGCTAAAAAAAAAAAGCTAAAAATGAGGTGCTTATCAGATGCGAGGCACAGTGCTAAGAGTTCTCCATGAATTATGGAATTCTCATAATGAAGATGGTCAGGTGCTGTGTAGGAAACTGAGGCACGCACAGTGAGCAATGGGGTTGGACTCCAAACCTGCACATTTAACCACTGTGCTCCTGTGTGCTTTCTTCAGTCCTCAGGATCACACCAAGGGTGTCACGATGAAACGTGTGACCAGAGGATGTGGAAGGGTTTGGTTGAGGGGCCAAGTGTGTTTTGTCTGCAGAAGGATAAAGGATAAATGATGACCGCCTTCAAATAGTTGTAGGCATGTCTTATAGAAAAATAGTTTATAGGACCCCAGGGAGCAGAATTGGGTCCAGTGAGAGGGAGGTTCATCCTGGCTTAGCCCATGACGGAATGGGCTGCGTGTGAGGGTTGGGGCTTCCTCTTGCAGGATTTTCTTGGTGACTGCCTTTTGGGATGCCCGGGGCTGGGATCCATCAAAGGTGCCACGAAATGCTCCTCTGTTTCTCCTCTTTACAGAAGCTGGACGATGGAGGACAATGGCCCTAATGCAGTGCTTTAGACTTTTCCTAAGAGAGCAGAGCCTGCTGAACACATTGACCCAAACTCCCTTGCCATCCCTTCCTGTCCCCTCTCTGACAATTCTCTACTGTCAGACACGCCAAGAGAGGGATTCTGCATGAGTGAGGGTGGTGTCCTAACCGTGGGGCACCTGGCACCCTGGGGCACCCTGATGGGGCCGGAGGAATTCATCTCAGCTGCACCCCCAGTCTTGCAGCTCCCGGTACACTGCTCGGTCTCACCAAGGGACCTTCCAGCATCTCCGCTCAGTCTTGCCTCCAACCCTGATGGGTTGGGTTCTATCCCTGCCGCCAGCCTGGAATCACTAGCTTCACAGCTTGCCAGACCCTGGCAATTGTTCACACGCATACCAGGCTCTCTGTTGCCCGGTTGGTGACAGAGCAGGATTCCTCTACTGGGTGGGAAGTGGAATTAGAAGATCTCCACGCTCTCCTAACTGTATCTGTGGTTCTGTGATTCACGCCTTCCTTGTCAATAGCCCGTACTTTAAAAAGAAGTGGGAACAAGTGGTTGGGCCCAGCATGGCTCTGTAAGGACCTAGCTACAGCCCATGGTGAGTCCCCAGGTCTTGGGGCAGCCCAATTCCTGAGCAGAGCAGGTCTGGACCAGATGCAGGTCCGAGGGGGAACCCTGGGCAGGTGGGGAAAGGAATTTGGGGAGATGATGAGGAATAGGAGTGGTGGCAACTGGTTTAATGGCATCTGTTCCACTCAGCCAGAAACATCTAACATTGGAAGCTAGAGACTCCCTAAATGTGGTCTCAATTAGTCTATGCATATCTTTAAAATAATTACACTCTCATCGAAGGGGTTTTTAGAGAGTGATGTTTAACTCATAGTAAAGGGCAGGATTAGGATCTGATCCTGAAATAATGCCTCTGCTATCCCAGATGTCCGAAGTACTAAAAATATACTTAAAACTCTGAGGAATTCTTGGTTTATTGGACCCATCTCCTTTCTCTCTCAGCCTCCCTCCAGAAAGTGAGAGAGTGAAGAAGTGAGCCAAAAATCTTTTAATTATCCAGTCTGCTGACATTATTTTATCTGCACCATGGATATTAAATCTGTACAGCATTCCATTTCAATCACAGAGCTAAAAGCAACCTCTGCAAATTTGGGCCTTTGTTCTTCTGCTGGTTGTGGCCAGTGTTGTTTTTCTATCCTGCCCCATCTCCCTCAGACTTCTTCAATTCCGGTGCTCTCTATGGCACCGGAAGTTACCTGTCTGTGGAAGGTACATACTTCTGGGAAGTCCCTGAACTGTGTGGGTTTATCCCCAGTGGTGCACCCTTCAACTTGTCTGGGCCATGTATGGTTGAGTTCTGGCATGTGCCCAGCATTGGAGCAACCTGGGTTTAGCCGGAGCACTTTGCCCAATTTCTGTCATTGACATAAATGAAATCCTCTCAGTTCTATCATTGACACCAGTGGAGAAGAAAGAGAAAATCTGGCTAGTTTGGTTTTTTCTTCCTTCCTATACAAATTTAATTTTCCCTGTTATATCTTTAACTTTTCTGCCCAATGACTCTTCAATTTCAGTTGGGTTCTCTGGGCGGTGACCGTCCACCTGGTTTAATGTTGACATAATCACCTCTTAGCCGGTTTCTTTAGCACCCAATTGAAGCTGTTGTCATTGCTACAACTAGGTTCATTGATGGCGGGCTTCTGCTGTGCCACGCACTGTGCTGAGGGCTCAGTCGTCATCGCCTCTTGAGGCAGGTGCTGTTCCCATCCACCCCATCTGACAGATGCAGGCTAAGAATCTGCTGAAGGTCTCGCAGCAGAGCTGGGATTGGAAACCAGGCAGCCTGGGGCCTCCTTACTGTCCATGCATATGTCCCCACTATCCCTCCGGAAAGTGCTGGTGTCTTTATAAAACGCTGTCCTCAGAAAGTATGTACTGAGAACGGACCGTGCAGATGTAAAGATGTACAAACCTGAGCCTGGAGATGTAAAGATGTACAAACCTGAGCCGCCCCGCAGGGCACTACCGCTGAGGAGACAATGCTGACCCAGTCGGAGCTTCGGCTCTGGGTAGGGGCACTGTTTCCCGTCTGTCTGAGCCTATGGATAGTGACACTATTGTCTTAGAAATGCCTAGGGACGCTCAGCTGGGCCCTACTCCTGGTGGAGAGCCCTCACAGACATCCCCATGTTGTGGCTGGATGGGCTCCTGTAGTTCTAACTAAGATTGCACCATCCATCAATCCATTAACAATCATCCATCCAAGCAACAACCAACCATGGGGGAACTTAGAAAATACTGTGTTTATTACTCACAGGTCCTGGAAAGTACAGTGCATGCCCAGGGCCACACAGGGAGGTCATGGGTGGAGGGAGGGAGAGAGAGAAGAGGGGTGTGGTGGGGAGAGAGAGAGAGACAGAGAGAGAGAGAGAGAGAGAGAGAGAGAGAGAGAGAGAATGATCCCATGGACCTGGGTTCTGCTTTTATTGGTATCAAGGGTGTGGTGCCTAGGCTTTCACGGGTTCACTCTATTGGTGAATTTAAAACAGCGGGAATTAAAGTGCAGGAAGGGGAAAGCAAGTGGTCAAACGGTCAATTATCTAAGTCATCCAGATCACTCTAAAGACTGGGAACTTCCTGGGTTAGGTGGCCTGGGTCTGTATCTAGTTCTGAGCTTGTGTTTATTCAGGATGGATGTCTCTGAAGTAGATGCCTTGGCAATCAAAAGCTTAACATCAGGCATTTACATTACAATAAAAAAGCTCATGGTCAGGTCTCCCACCTCAGGTACCTGTTGTGTTCATTCCTGTGTCTCCCCTGCTGGCATCTGGCATAGCACCTGGCAAGTAGTGAGTTCGCAAAAAATACATGATGAACGAACAACTTACTATTTAAACAAAGCTGTGACATTTTTACAAAGAAAAATACATTCTAATTTACATTAGAAAAATACATTAGAAAGAATACATTAATTCCAAAAAAGATGGACATAAGCTGAGATTAAAGGACCGCCTCTTATACCACATACAGTGAACTATATGGAAAACTCCACGCGTCGTCCTTAGATTTTTGTATTTTATCATGGATCGATGGGCACTTTGTCCTGGATGGGCGCTTGGGAACCTGTGTCATAGATCCTGCTGGGCAGGCCTTAGAGAAGAGGGGATCTTAAGTTAAGAGTAGGACTCAGCTGGTTGGCAAAGACTGTCAAAGACGTTCCAGAGCTGCCCCACTGGTAGGATTGTGTAGGAGAGGGCAGCCGGCCTCACGTCGTGCTTGATCACAACAGTTGTTTTGAACTTCATCACTCCTTGGGGTTGGATCCTTTCCTGTCTTGCTCAATATTTGCCTCACTTCCCAAACCTTGTCTAACGTGGTTGGATAGTTAAGTGCACATCTCTTCAAACTGTGCAAAAGTTCCAGCCCTGGCCCTTGTCTGAGACCTAGCACCACGTCGAGGAGTTCAAGCTCAGACTGGGGCTGAGGAAGAGGAGTGAAATATTTGGAGAGCCATGAGTTGGCCCCGGGGATAAGCTGACGGAAATCAAGACCCAGAGCTACAAAAATTCCATGTACTTTGACTCAGTATTCAAAATTCTTGAAATATATGTATCTTGGGGAAATAATCTAGAATGAAGAAAAAGTTACATACGAGGTATGAGAATTAAGTTGGCGAACTTGTTGCAACGATGTTGCTAACCTTTTTTGATACCAGAGGGATTATTCATTACAAATTTGTACCAAGGGGACAAACAGCAACCAAGTTTACCGTTTGGAAGTGCTGAAAAGGCTGCATGAAAAAGACGACCTGAACTTCTCGCCAACAATGCATGGCTCCTGCATCACAACGCACCAGCTCACACGGCACTGTCTGTGAGGGAGTTTTTAGCCAGTAAACAAATAACTGCATTGGAACACCCGCCCTCCTCACCTGATCACCCCAATGACCTCTTTCTTTACGGGAAGTGAAAGGAAATATTGCAAGGAAGACATTTTGATGACATTCAGGACATCAAGGGTAATAGGACGACAGCTCTAATGGCCATTCCAGAAAAAGAGTTCCAAAATTACTTTGAAGGGTGGACTAGGCGCTGGCGTCGGTGCATAGCTCCCCAAGGGGAGGACTTCGAAGGTGACCGTAGTGATATTCAGCAATGAGGCATGTAGCACTTTTTCTAGGATGAGTTCGCGAACTTACTTGTCCAACCTTGCTCATGAAACTGTAACTTATGATGTTGTTTTAGTGGAATTGGAAGCCACCTAAATAGTAAATAACAGAGGCACAATTGAGTAAATTATGATTCATCCACTTGAATGAATATTATAGTCATTAAAAATGAGACTTATGAAGAATGTACCACGACTAGGAAAACTTTGTGATTTAGCTTGAAGAAAAGTATGAAAATAAAGATAATGTGTATATATAATTTTGTTTTTAAAAAGTATACATATAGAAAAAAACTAGAAAAAATATAGAAAAGATAGTATTTGTGTTAGGAAAAAATACTCATTTTTGACCTACTCACAATCAAACTTTCAGCAAATACAGAGGGTGCCATAAAATGTATACATATTTTAAGAAAGGAAAACTATATTAAAATTGTAATACTCAGTATATACCGATAACAAAAGATGAATACAAGTCACGTTTGCCTTCTGCAATCACAAGAGGTGCTCAAAGTGGTGACCACTTTACTCAAAGTGGTTACTTCTGATAACGGCAAACTACTGCTCAAGCAATGTTGGCCAAAGTGTCCACTTGTGTACATTTTTTTGGTACCCCTGGTATTGTTTATGAACAATGACAAAATAGGACAGAACAGGAAACTGGAGTGAGTTCAAAGTTCATGCAAAGAATCAGCAAGCAAGACACTGTTTAGGAAAGGGGCAAGGCCACATATGAGAACATGTCCAAATATAACCCAGTGTGTAAAATAACAGTTCCCTGGACTGAAGTACGAGCTTGGCCAGAATAGGGTGAATGTGGCCAAGGAAGACATCTTTGAAGTCACATCTCATGTCTAGCATTGGGGAGACTGGAAATGCTAATGGTGGCCTTATATACGTCCTGGCTCCTCTGGGCAGTCCCAGTGTAAATATTAATAGTGCCTTTCATTCTCAGAAGAGTCCTGGCGTGGATAATATGTCATGTGGTCACTCTAGTTATTGAAGAGGAGGAAGGAGGACATTCTAGGTTGAGGACATTTGTTCTGCTGCTTGCCTCTAGCACTTAAGAGCTGGTGAATTGAGATTCCCCGAGGCTGAGGTAGGCCCAGCCTGAGGGAGAAGTGGCCCAGGTGTAACATGTGACTATAGCTCTGTTTCCTGATTAGTTACAGGATAATCAAGGTGGTTATTCCCAAGCTGCCCCGTGTGTGGCTCGAATTCATATTTCACTCTGACCCAGGAACACCTCTTTCCCTTGCCTTCTTCCTCACCGATCCCACATGTCTAGTACATAGCCATTAGCATTTTCAGTGAGCAGAAGCAGTACGAGTAATTTACCAGCTGAGCCTTCCCCCATTTGTGTTCCTGGGAGCATTGCTCCCTAGAGAAGTTCTTGACTTTTAATAGAAAAGCCCATGCATGGCTAGTGCAGAAATAAGTTACATAATAAAGGGTACAAGGTGATAACTCGAAGCAGATAGGGGGCTTGGCCTGGGTGGGCTCTGTTTACTTCTTGGTGTCTGCCCTTTGTTCTTTCGGCTCTGTCAGGGCTGGCTTGTTGGAAACCCTGTTACTGAGCAGAGCACCAAGCTGACCGTGTGTGAATCAGCCTGGGAGCTGAGCCCAGTTCAGCTTGTAAGAAAAGTGGGGTGGGATTGTGGAGGAGGCCCACGGTCCTGTGTCCACGGAGCATTGGTCTGACCCTGCGTGCCCCAAGACACCTGCCTAGACCTCATGGGGCCGAGAGAGAGGAGGCACACGACCTCCTTCAGGCAGTGTCACCTTACAGTCTTAGCTCAGAGGGGGTTTCAGTCAGCAGAGAAGCAGAGCAAAGGCAATCCACTCTACACCTGAGCAAACCGGTAAGTGCTTCCGGGATTGCCGCAGTGAAGGGACAACTAGACATTTTGTAGTTGTTTTGCCCTGTTGTTTGGTTGATGGACATAGGTGGAGAGTATGAGAGCAAGATCTCTTCAGCTTTTCCTGGACTTTAGCAAGAAATTGCCTTCTGGCCCCTGGATACTATTTTAACTCTGTAGTTAAAACATAAAGGGAAAAGCATTGCCTCACGTAAGAGAGACGGCTCTCTGCGTTGGAGGCCAGGCCATACATAGGCTTGCCAGGAACCTGGTAGCCGAGGGAGGATACGTGAACAAGTATGCACGTAGGCCAAATCGCAGTTTCCTACGGTGGTTCGCTGGGGCAAGTGCACCTTTTCATGGGGGAGAAAGTACCATTGTGAAGGCTTAAACTGAACAATGTAAGCAAGACAGTTCTGACCTTTCCCTCATTTCATTTGAGTCGCCATGGGGACAGGTGCTGTCAGTAGTGAGGTCCAGTTTTTCACCTGGATCCAGAAACCGAGAGGGACAAGGCCATGAGGGAGACGGAACCCAGCCCTGACTAGTAGGTATGGGGGAGCAGCGCTGAGGGCAAGACTTCTTCACTATAATGTCCTAAATCTCCCCACATCAGACCCTGGACTCTGGGAGGTCCCAGGCTTTCTCTAAGAAAAGTCCTATATCTGGTGATGACTAAAACACCAGAGTAAAGGAAAAACTGATTCATGACGTTAAACATTAATAATAAAAGCTCCAGATGACAGCATTTTGTTCAATGTTCTGTGACTGTGAGAAATAGGAGTTAGTAATTAGAAGCGCATTGTTAATGTAATAGATGTACTTGGTGTAGATAAGCACATTCGGTACTCTTTTGGGTCAAATCACCCACACCTGGAGAGGCCTAGCTGGCTGGCCGCTGTGCCACTGGACAGAGGCTTACCTACATCGCCTAGGAGATGTTCTGACAACGAGAATGGCCGTTTCAGAGCTTTGCAGTGATGGTGGGAACAGGGAACAACACACTTCCCTTCAGTTACTGGGCCCATCTAGTTACTGTGGGGGAGAGCAGACATTTAACATCCAGTCAGGGCTGGGACCACGCTGCCCTCTGGGCTGAATGCCGGGAGAGAGACTGCTGCCTTTGTGTTGGCTGAGTGTCCTGAGCCGGGTGCAGAATTGCCAGGCTCAGGAGGGGAACAACAATGAAGGGCTGAAGGGCCCATGAACAGGCCAGTGCCCTGCGATGGCTTTGCTTTTCAACCTCACTTCCCTGGCCCCTGGGGTTCTGTTCTTTTGTAATCTGGCCTCTGCAAGAAGATTCTAAGTCCCCTATCCTCAAGGGGGAAACTCCCCTGGCCAGTTGTGAGCCCAGCTCCTACTTGGGGGTGGCCCACTGATCTTCCTGCTGGCCTGCATTTCCTCTCCCGTGGCTGATGGAGCCTCCTGTGGGGGAAGTCTTTGCTGCTGTGTGCCAGTGCCCCCCTTTTCTGAGAGAGGGTTGGGAGGGACACGTGCCCTCTCTTTCCCACTGGGAATCAGTTGAACTGACACCTCTGAGCACGGTTTCTCTCTCTGGAGGGTCAGTCACACTTCACTGTGTTCCAGCTGATGTACTGTCAACCCAAGCCTCATATTGGGGCCAGAGAGGCCCACACTCCCCAAACACCAGACCCCAGGTGCCGCATCCACCTGTGGAGCTGCAGATGGAACTCTTCACCCAGAGACTGGCCACTTCAGCTGGGAAAGAAAAGCAGGGGACGGTGTGTGAGGGCAGTAGCGGGTGAAGGAGGGAGCTCACAGGAGCAGATGGAGACCACCGGCAGAGCGAGGTCCAGAATTAAGGGTTGTGCCTCATTCTTCCTGTAGCGCTTATGTCATTCTATTGGGAGGTTGTGGTGGCCCCCACCTTACCCTCTCCCCTTATTTGTGCTTGCAGGGTCCTTGCAGGCGCTCAGTAAACACACAGGGATGGATATGTGGACAGACTGCATTCTGGTCCTTAGGCTGAGTTCTTCCTGCTCTGCGGGGACGACAAACTTGATAAACCTAACTTGATTGGCCTACGTGATCAATATGGGAATCTAAGATAATGCAAATATTCTAAGTAGTCAAAAGGGCATTGTATCTTCTCAGCATCCTTTTGTCCGTGGAATAGGCCTTTTAGACAAACATCAGTGGCCTAGGAAGTTGGAATCTGGAAGATTTGTGTAGATGCAAACCACAGAATGAATGAACTTCTGGAATTTCCTTGCTAAGAGGGATGGGTATGCTTGGTAGCTGTGGCTTTTGGCTACTATTGTATACGTTGTGCTTCCTGGTACACAAGGCTTAGCTAATTTCTAGCAGACTAGCCAATCACTTCAGAACCAGAAGCGACTGGTTTTCCTAGCATGAGTTTTCCTAGCATGCCCCATCTAGCTACCTGGTGAGAGGTTCCAGGTAGCTTGTCTGAGCTGCCATCTACAGACCAAAGTGTATGAGGACCTCGGAAGGTGCTTGGGCTCCCAGAGGCTGAGTGGATGTACACATGAGATTGTAAACTGATACATCCAGGGGGGACGTTAGAGGTTTCCTAACCCCAGAGAGGTTAGGACACTTCCCCAGGACCCACTAACCCACTGTTAGCAGATTCTGTCCCTCTAGCCTTTAGCCAGGCCCGTCTCTCTGGGCGTCGGTGTTCTTATCTATAGATGGAGAAGGTGAGCTGAGATGAAGATCCCCTTGTATTCTGTGGCTGAGTGTTATCTAGTGGCAGAGCCAGCGTAAGACACCAGGATCTTGGACTCACCCACTCGCAGCTCCTCCCTGTGGCACCTTGAACAGTGTAACCTTATTACCAAGGGACTGAAGATTGGAGTCAGACACCTGGGTTCAAAGCCACCTGGTAAGACGTAGCTGTTATTGTTAGCTCTGTGACCTTGGATGTATTGTTCAGCTTCATCTTTAAAGTGAAAATAATGCCTATCTTATACAGTTGCTGTGAAAGACCCTCAGTACAGTTCTGGCCCCTAGGAAGCATTCAGCAAATGGGTTATTGTTATTAGTAACAGTAGATACTGTGGTTCACAGTCATTTCATTCGTCTGTGCCTGAGGTTTCCTTTCTGTGAAACAGGAGGGTTGGCTAGAACCAGTGCTTCTCTGACTTCACCATCCAAAAGGAAAGTGGAGAAAGGACATGTGCTCTGGGGGCAGGAGCTTGGGGCTTGGCGTGAAGCAGCTTGCAGAAAGCATTGCATTCCCTTGACATCCCATAGTTATTGGTAAAACCTACTTATGGTTGTCATTTTACACAAGACTGTGAGCGCATTGGTTTTAATATAAAAATTCCTCCCCCGAATCTTTGCGTATAGTTGATGTTCCAGGATGAGGTGGCCTCAAGTGTCCCCAAAGGGGCACCTAGCTGTACCTCTGTGGGGTACAGGTGGGATCGCGTCATTTCTAAGGGCCCTCTCAGCCGTGACATTCCAGGTTCCTAGGGTGAGTGAGTCTCCTCTGCAAAGGACCTGACAGTAGCGCCCAAGAATCCTGAAGGAAGCTCGGAGAGGCAGGCTCCCCGGGGCCCCGGCCCCTGGTGGCACTAGGCAGTGCTAGGTGGGGGTGCAACCAGAAAAAGGGAGGGAGATGACGCAGCCCCTGGGAGTGAAGAATGAAGAAGTCTGGAGGAGGAGCGGGACTGTGTCTGGGCCTGACTTTTGGCCCTTGGGCTGCTAAACCTGGCTGGGTTGGATTGGCAGCCCTCCACCACCCCAAGTAAGTTCCAGGAAACATTAAGCCATTGTTTATCATCCACAGCTGGAGGCTGTCCTGGGAATGGGCCCTGATCCTGATATCATGGGAGGACAGGTGAGGGCAAGGGGTGAACTGCATGTGGAAACACAGGGCTTGTCACACAGCCAGGGCATCCTCCCGGCAGTTCTGATACAGCACCCAAGGCAGAGGTCTGGGCCTGTGCCCATGGAAGGAGACTCAAGGGGAGCCTGGAGAAGAGCAGCGAGCTTCAGGGGGAGAACACAGCGATCTGTGGCCTGTGAATGGAAGAGAGAGCATCTCTATGTGTGGGGAGCATTAGGTCTATTGATGGGGGTGTAGACCCTGCATACATTTGCTGGAGATTACCCAGTACGCACGGTCTCCCTCCCAGGCATGAGCGATGGAAATGAAGTCATCCATTTGTTTAGGACAAATAAGGGGCTTTCCCTGGGATAGGAATTGACTACATTAGTCAAATTTGTACCCATCAGTTATCCTTCCAGGAAAATCTAAGAGAATATCAACACAATTGTTATGCTGGAAGTTTCCTGTTGGGCATGGTATTTATTATAAGATTTAACATATCTTGCTAAATTGCTCCTGAGTATGTTGTCAAATTGAGCCAGGATTTGGAGTAAGAAAGACTGGATTCTAGTTCTACTTCATTAGCTATGTGACTTCAGGCAAGTCACTTGGTCCCTGAGCCTCAGATTTCCCATACATCTCAATATGTCATGAAGTTGAAGTGCAATTTTGATTCGGAAAACATTTCATAAGTTGTCAGTAGCTCGATGTTAATTTTAAATAAAAAACCTTTCGGTGGCATTCTCTAAGAACACCGTTCTACTGCAGGCCATCCGTAACCTCGTCTCAGTCAGTTTGATGTCTATCGCTCAGAACTCCTCCCGGCCCATCCCTTCCCCAGACAAGTTCCCTTGCTCTTAGACACGCAGCTCCAGCTCCCCACCCCACCCCAACTCAGCTCTCTATAGCAGGGCTCAACTGCTTAGACGGTCCTGGCCCTTTCCTTGTGCCTTGCAGGCTTCAGAGATTCCCTGCCACCATCTTTGAGGATACATAGGTCCACTCTGCATCCATTTCCTCATCCGTATAGTAACTAAATATAGGTGATTTTGGTCCCCTTCCAGACCCCACATTCTGTGATCCAGCCATATTCCACTGTGCTAACACTAAGCCAGCATTTGGGAGGGTGAGAGCAATGCATATTGTCTAATGTCAAGTAACTGATAAAAAGAAGTCAACATAGGAACGTGAATTAGTAATCTCCTCTTCGTGATAGATAGGGCAATATTTGCAGCAATATTTAAATAAACTAGGACCTCTAAGTGAAATGTGGTAACTCTGATCCTTCATCATAATTGACTGTTATCAGAGTTACCATGTGTTGAGTGCTTGCTACATGCCAGGGGTGGTTAGAAATGGCATGTTACAATTACAATGTATTGGGTATTCTGAGTATCTACTTTGTGTTAGATATTTGAAGTTGCCTCTAATCTCCACAGAGCCTTACAAAGCAGATTTACAGATGGGAAAACTAAGGTTTAAAGAGATTAAGTAAATCACCCAAGGTCATCCGGCTACTAAGTGGCAGAGGCAGGTTCACATCCATGCACATCTGACTGCAAAGCCTGTGATAAGATCTCTCACTGAAGGCCACCGGCTCGCCATTGCCACCTAGTTTATTCTTAGATTGTCAATGTATTGCCACGAGTGTCCTAGGTAGGATTGGTGGTTACCCCAGCTGTGTTCTTGATACAATTCTGGGCTTGACCCTAGAGTGGGGATTGGTCCTCTCTCTCTCCCTAGCTCAGGTGGCCAACCTGGAAATTGCATGGGCAAACCCCACCTGGGAAAATTGCATGTGAAAAACCACCTGGATTTAGGACCCTGCCTTTTCCAGCATGTTGGAGACACCCAGTGTCGGCTCCCTCTTCATTGCCCTTCTCTGTGTACCTGCCCTCCTGTCTCAGTGCTAATAACCAAGAGTGGAAGGAAAACTAGAAATCTATGTTTGCCAGGCCTTTGGCTTTTGCCAGAGGAGACAGATTGTGTTGGTGGGAGTAGTTAGAAAACAACTACAAACTCAAATTTCACATCCGGGAGCCTGTAGGAGTTGGTGAATCCGGTTGGCTGTGCCCCCTTTTCCTGTGCTGTGTCACAGGAGGGGGGATTTGCAAAAGTAGCTCCAGGCTTCTCCGTAAGGGAAGCTCGAGCGAGTGAGCCGTGGACATGCTAGAGCCAGATGGGTGCTGGCCGCTGCCTCAGGCCCCAGGAGGCCCCACAGGAGCTGGGGGCACTTGTGGCTGAGACAGTGCACACTCAGCCTTGGTTCCTGGGGGCGCGCACATCTCCGCAGCCCCTCTCGTCCGTCCACAGTGCTTCCGCTCCTCCTCTCTGTGGAAGGCACTGTTCCAGCCAGATGCCTGAGGCTCTCGCGGGGAAAGGCAGGGCTCCCACGGAAGTATCCTCCTCGTTCTCTCCTCCAGTCATCCAGGTGTTAGTCCAGCACAGAGCTAATGTTTTCCCGGGAGAAACAGAACATGGGAAGCTGGCGTCATCTCCCCTAAACCACATGGAGAGGAGCAGGGGCCACGCTGAGCAGCCAGGCCTGCGAGAGCTTTGCTCACAGTTCACCTGCATCCACCTTCTCAGACTCGAAGGGTCTCTGGGCCTGTCACTTCCATTCATCAACATAGGGCCAGCTTTCCCCCAAAAAACTGAGGGGCGGAGTGTGCTTCAGGGGACTCAAGCAGAGATGGGACATTCCAGTCTCGAGCTAGAGAAGCTGTTCAGAGCCCCCGTCAGGGCGGGGTATAATCCGCTGAGCAGGAGGTTCACTTCCTCCCTGGTCCTTCTTTTTCATAGCTGTCCTGGGTTTCTCCAAAGACTAGGAGAAGAGGGGCGGAGCACACTGGTGACCCTTCTCTTTACTCCCTCCCCTTTCTCCATCTTTCCTCAGCCCTCTGACACTCCCACATCAATAGCACCATACCCTGTGGGCTGCCCAAACCCACCCGCTAGCCTTCCCGCCTGCTGCCCCCTACTCGAGACTCATGTTTCTAAATAACTCACATGACTAAATGTGGGCTGAATTGGGGGAGGGAGGGGAAGAATAAGTAATAGAAAGAAAAGGAATATATTCCATTTACTGAATGATACTCCATTAATTTTGCTATTAATGTTTGTCGCTCTGCTAAGGTACATCTTAAGTACTTACTCCAATGCCTGGCACACAGTAAGTGCTCACTAAACAGTAACAATTATTGGTTGTGTCTTTTTCTCCTTTTTTCCCCCTAGAGTTTCCCCTCAGCTCTTTCAGCCCCAGCCCCTCTCTAGACAGACCTGGCAGCTGGCCAGAGGCCGAGCAGCTGAAATTACTGCCTAGGTAGGTGCCTTTTACCAGCACTGGCCTAGGCTTCAGCATCGTCCTGGCCTGTGCTGATATCCTGCAGGTGTTCCGTGAGGACCAGGTGCGCCTGCCGGGTTTGGCTCTCAGGCCTTGAAGCCTTGCATGGTGGGCCCAAAACAGAAGTCTGTGGTAAGGAGGGCTTTGCCTCCTACCTGGTGTCTTGCAGTGTCTCATTCCTGCTCTGGGCGTGGCTCCTTCTGCTGGGACCTTTCCTACCTGCCCAGGTGTGCTAAGGAGAGCTGGCAGCAGTCCCGGAGACACAGGTGCGCAAGGGCAGGAAGGGTCCGGAGAGGTCCTTCAGACCATGTGGGAAAGACTAGAGAAGGGAAGGGACTTCCTTCAGGTCACACAGCCGGTTGCGGGGCAGCCATAGTAAGCACTGGAATCGCTGACTCTTCTGTACTGCTTTCCCCTCTGGTGCTGCCTCCCGATTTCTCCCGTGCCGGCCCCTCCTTGGCCAAGGCTGCCTTTATCCTCCGAGCGGACAGAAATCCTAACACAACAGCAGTGTGAACAATAATAGCCGCATGTATTGAGCGCTTCTTCTGTGCCATTGAGTGGACTGAGGCTTTCCATTCACCCTGCTGACCCTCATAGCAACCCTGCAGATGGGCATGAGGTGGGATGATACTGGTCCCATTTTACAGATGAGTAAGCTAAGGCTTTCAGCGATTGTCGCTTCCCTCAGGCCACATGGTTAGCGGTGGGGAAATGCAGTGTCTGACTGCAGAGCGGTCTGTACCCCGCTGCGGGGCATCGTGGGGGTGTGAGCCACGAGCACTGTTCCCATTGCTGAGTTGATTTCCCAGGTACCTATGAAGTGAGGTTGTGGGGCTGCCCCTATCTCCTCATCTCGTGGGATTTCATTGGTATGGCTTATCAGACTGGAGGGAGGAGACCTGGTGGTGGAGAAGGGGAGGTGGATAAACACACATGTGACCCCAAACTTCCTTCTGCAGGGATGATACCTGATAATAAAATGAGCGGACTTCAGGATTGTTGCTAGATTGTGATAGGAATGTGCATTTTGATAATTTAGTTATCATCGGGGTTCCTGGCTTTGATTTCATTTTGCCTGTGACTTTTATTGCAGGAAGCTTCTCTCAGCCTGTTCTCATTACATCCCAAATTAAACAAGAATCCCAACAGGAAGAGAGCAGCTTCAGGAGACCAGGCCGCACTCGTTCACACTGTGTGTGTGGTTGGGTGTATTTGTTTGATTCGATCCGTGTGTGTGTGTGTGTGTGTGTGCGTGTGTGTGTGTGTCCCTTTTGAGACAATGTAAAAATAACTTTCTGCCAAAGATGTGGGCACTCAGGATTGTGTTGCTGAGCAGATGTCCTCCTCCCACCCGTGGTCTGCTGCTGTGCTGACGGGGCAGCTCCTCTGCCTGCAGAAGCCCAGCCCCTCCTTTAATGTGTTTTCCAAGAGGAAAGGCCCAGAAAGCCATGGGGAGGGAGAGGCTGCTGGGTGCTGAGGCAAGAACTCAGCTGTGGGGACAGAGCGGGCTGCCTTTGCATGATGTTACGTGGGAACCCAGGGACCTGGGTAGAGTTGTCAGAAGGAAACCAGAGCGGGTACTCAGGGTAGAGCACCATTATGCCTGTCTCACACATGGGACGACTGAGAAGTAAAGCGTAGAAAGGATGTGTGAGTTACATGGCAGGTTTAGGGCTAGACTGGCACCATGTGTCTACAACCAAATCCCTACAGGCCCCAGAGGGGTAGATATTTTATTACTGAGACTTGTTCCCCTACTGCTTTCCCTACGTCCTCTCTCTAACATTCATGAGATTCCCTAGCCAACAAAATTAAGTGGTGTCATAGTTTGGAAGTGATTTTTTTTCCAGCCCAAATGTCTGTTCATTCATATATTCCACAAGTTATCTTTTGAGAACTTACTATGTGCTCCTCAGTATTTGAGGCATTGGGGACATAGCAGTGAACGAAACACATAGGACCTGTAACCTGCTAGGGCTTGCGTTCCAGTGGGGGAAACAAAAGTTAATCATACAACCACACAACTCCATGGCTGCCAGCTACGATGTGTGGGACAAACACCACTGAAGGGATTCGGTGTGTGCCCCTGGCAAGGGACGTGGCCTAACTTCCATGGGGCCAGAAGTCCCTGATGAGTGTTTCCAGTCAGCCGTTTTGTACTTGGGTAGTTGTTTAGTTTTTGTTTTTGAGCTGAAGTATAGGCATTTTAAAATTGTTCTTTTAAACACCCTCTCAGGCTGTGGTCCCTTTTGCTGATCTTTCAGGGGGGTATTTAGCATCCAATATATTAGCTATTCCTACTTGCTTAGTGTAGCCCACAGGTTTGATAAGTGCACCTTCCGAGATTTTGTCCAAATAATTGTCCTTAGTTCCTTCCAATCTCACATGACTTTGCAGTCCTGTTGCCCACTACCAGGGACCACCGTCTAGGAAGACAGATTCTGTTCGTCTCCATTCCGAGTGATGAACACCATTGATTTTTTTGGATTTATTTCTTCTCTTATTCGCCATTGAAATATTCAGAATATGTATCACCTGCAAGTTCTTCCAGAATCTGGGGTGTATATTATGTTTTGGCCAAGGATTTGATTGACTTAAAGGTGTTCTCTTCATCAGTGTCTGTCTCAGGCTTCAAAGCTCTCTGGTCCACATTTGTTCAACCATTCCCTTTAGAAGAAAAGGTGGAATCAAATTATGTATTGATTCACCCACTGCCCTACCTGTCCCTCAAAGCTGCATACCATTACTCCTAGAAAACCACTTTTCTCTGTCCACGTATATCTTAAGGAGGACAGAAGTGAGAGCAGATGGTGTGACGGGGAGAGGAGGGACATAGGCTAAAGCCACGGTTCTCGAGGTGTGCCCTGTCCCAAGGTGTGAGTTGCACAGGGTGAGAGAGTCCGCTGGAACTATGGACATCCTTCTGTCCCTTGGAGGAAAGGTGCTGGGCATCACCGTGCCACCACCTTTTAGAGGTATGCACCAGGGACTATTCCTGGAGCTCCCCGGGGGTCGGGAGCAGGGCCTTTCGAGCCTGTGCATGATGGGAACACAGTCTGTCGGGCTGGTTTAGAGCTCAGCCCAGATTCCCTAAAAACAATTGCGTCCTGGAGTTCCCCCATCCATCTGCTCTCTGGGCATGCCTCCCATTCAGGGATCATAAATGGGGCTTCCTCAGTTTAAGGAGGAAGAAGCTTGGTCTCTGGAGACAAATGTCCCACGAGCCCCGCGTGGTAATCCTAGGTCGTATGTGCCAAGGGGTAAGGTGGGGTTCCAGGCCAGATGTGGGGGGGTGCCCAGCCCCTCCAAAGTCTCAGCTCTCTCCTTGACAGCGTTTTCCCTTTACTCCACACTCAGATTGGAATCTGCAGCGCTGTAGAAACCCATAAGCTTCCACCCCTGGTTTCCCCGGGACTCCATTGAGAGCCTCCGCAGCTGGCAGCCAGGGGTTTCAAAGGTCACCCCAGCTGGGCGGATTAAAACAACAGATCTGCCTGACCCGGTGAAGCTGGCTGCCCAGCGGAAGGCAAGTTGCAACATCTGCGAGCAAAGTCAAACGCCCCTTAACTTTTTCAGTCAGGCCCTGGGCTCTGTGGCCTCCCTGTCTCTCCTTCCCTTTCTTCTTTCTCGGCCGGACCTTGGACAGGAATCTGTGCAGTGCAGTGGTAAAGCGTGGCTGCCCCAGCGACCCAACTCATGTGAGTTCTGCCCAGGGGAAGAGGCCAGGTAAGGCATGGTCCGTTCTCCAGTGTCTGGCCCTGCACCACTGTGTGTCCCGTGGGTCACAGCACATCAGCCTGGCACAGCCCACAGCTGAGGAGCGGCCTGCTTAGGGATTAGGAGCAATTAGGGAAATTGTCAGGATTTGAATGCACAGTAGAGGATTAAGGGGTGGATGGCAGAGAAGTCATTGCCTGGGGCATTTGCATCTGAGTGGTTTTACTGCCTCTGATGTGTGCTGTGGCTGGTCGCTCACTGCCGACAGCTAGGCTTCCAGTGTGGAGCCTGCCAGGAGCCCTTTCCTGTAGGGAAGGCAGGGTCTGTCCAGGATGCTCTGCTGCCCGATCAGGTGCTTCAAGACTGCGATCGTTTCAAACGTATGCACTTTGGGGAGGGAACGGGACGACAGCTGGTTTCCATAAACTTGTTCTGCCACAACTTGATCCCTGATTTTTAACTTTTTTTTCTGAGTCTTTTTGCCCCACAGTTGCACTCCGTTTTGGCACAGTTGAAAGTGTTTCTTTCTGGGTTCAAGAGACAATTTAAAGTGCTTTTGATCAAATTAAAGTCAAATTAACTCAGTGCTGCTTTGAATGATCAATATATTCTGTTATTTGTGGAAACAAGTAAGATGTTCAATAAATGTATTTGGACGTGAGCTTTGCCCCAAGTATTGTGTGTGTATGTGTGTGTGTGTTGGGGTGGGAGGGGGCTGCTTCCAGCTCTCAGACCACTGTCCTTTTTGACCCCACTCCTCCGTTTTTCTCTCTTCTTACTTTTCTGTCCTTTGATCTGGGTGTAACTGGTATTGAACAAAACCCAGTTGGTATGTTTAATTCCAGCCACTGAGCACTGCTCAGCTGCTGAGAAAATACTGCAGAAGTTACTCAGGCCTCTGGTCTTCTCGATGGGAATGTGGTCACCAGGCTGGAAGGGGGATTAGAAGGGAACAAGGATGGTTTGATTTTTTTTTTCTTGATAGAGTATTCCAAATATGTCAGTAACTATTAATTGGCATTGTGGACGGAATCTGTTTATTCTGCTGATGGCAGTGGGTGGGGTGATGGGCTGAGCGGAGCTGTTTGGTGTGTCTGGCCCTCCTGGGACGGGGCTCTGGTCCTGATTGCGTGATGGTTAAGTATCTGCCCCCCGCAGCCATCTCGCAGGAGACTGGATGTCTTCTGGCTGTATCGACTTGCCTGTTTGTTCTGTTTCTAACCATAATGCCAGATCTCCCCTAGTGCTGGATGACTTCTGTCTTCTGTGTTCTTGAGACCAAGGACGTTCCTTTTGATGACAGTCTCTTCGGGAGGTCTTCGGGAGGTTTTAAGTGGACCCCAGAAGATCTTGGATCAAGAGGATTTGTAAAGAGAGTCATGAGCCTGATGTCACCACTCGTAGTTTCCGGCTCCCCAGAAAGCAGAGGCAGAAGAGCCTGGTGTCTTCCAAAACCAGGCCTGAGAGTAGGGAGGTGGCCCGTTCCCTTCCCCCAACCCCTTTTTCTCTCTGCAACTCTTAATACTCCTCTCTGTAATAGCCTCTGCCTATTTCATCCTTTTTACTGGGAATAGCATGAAATGGCTCACCCGGGTCCTGGGGCCCTTCCGGAAATGCGCAGGGTATGACTGCAGTCAGACTTCAGTTTGGTGTCCACCTCTTAGCTGTGTGACGTCAGACAAGTGCAGTTGGCTTTCTGAGCCCGTGTCCTCCTTTGTACAAGGAGCATAGTCAGAACTGCCTTGCAAAGACTGTGGAAACCGAGTGAGATTAGTGCCCAGCATGCTGTCAGGGGCACACTCTCTGCCCATGAAACGGGGCTGCGAGAACAGTCCAGTCCTTCCCCACTTTTTGCGGAATTCTGCCATCTGCCTCCTACTGCTCTTCTGCAGCAATCCCGCTCTCCTACCCTTGCCGTGAAGATAATCGGCTGGCCTGGGCGTCTTGCTATCCTTGGTGAAAAGGGTGGGGACACTGGTTTTCCTTTGGGAGCTGGGTGATGATGTTGACAGCTACCCCTTACTGAATCACTTTTGCGCTGTAGTATGTGTTTTGCATACACTCTCATTCAAATCCTCCCTTCAACCTTGCAAGGTTGATATTATCATTCCCATTTTACAGAAAAGGAGACCAAGGCCAAGAGAGTTGCCGTACCTTGCCCGGCTCACAGCAAGAAAGTAGCAGTGCCCCTGGATTTACAGCAGGGTGGGACCCTCATGATCCCTGCCCCCACCGCTGGTGCTGTTGGCACAGAGTGTGTCTGTCACCTCACTTCAGTGGCAGTGGGGGAGGGCAGAGGGAGCAGTGTCCCCTCTGGGGGACCATCCTAGGTAGCTCTGCAGGATTTAAAAACTCCATTCCTTCCCAACCCATGTTACCACATTCAACACGCACACACGTAACTGTTCACTTCAGTGTCCCTAGCACCTAGCTTGTCACGTGGTTAAGATGTTCAATAAATATATTTTAATTGAGTGAATGAATATATCCTGATTCTTGCCATTAAAGTTATATCATGATTACTTTGAAATGGTTCTGCAAACACATACACCAACACACCAACACAATGATATAAATATGGCAACATACTAATTACTGGATTTAGGTGATGAGTATTTGAGGTGCTCGTTTTATTTTTCTTTCTACTTTCCTGTACGTTTGAAATTTTCCATAATAAAACTTATTCTTAGTTTAAAAATTTTATATTATTAAATTCCTGTCATTGTTTACCTTGTAAGTATGCACTCATATAACTGCCTGATATTCCATTGTACTTAACCAATTCTCACTGTTAGATGAGGATGTTTTTTCTATTTCTCTTTAACTGGATTATTTTCCTATTTCTTTTGTTAAAAATAATGTGATTACATTTTTATATATAAATTTGGGGCTGCATCTCTGATTGTTTCCCAATCATACATCTCTAAAGGTAGGATTACTAGGAAAAGAGATAGACATTTTATTCAGAATCTTTTTGACAAATTGCTTTCCAGAAATATTGTACCAATTTATATTCCCCGGGTGAGTATAAGTATATCCACCAGCATCCACAATCTCACCAGCATTATATGTTATCTTTCTTTTTAAATGTCAGTTGGGTTAGCTTTTTAAGATAATAGCTTGTTCTTAAGTTGCACTGTTGGGTTCTCATTGTTGCTAGGCAGTGTCCACTTGTTTAGTCGTCTTCTGTCTTCTGTGAACCAACCATCCAAGGCATAGCCTCTGCCCATTTATTGTCAGGTTGTTTGCTTTTTATAGGTAAGTTATCCTAGTCCTTTGTTTTTGTTGCAAACATTTTATCCTAGATTGTCATCCATCTTTTAATGTTGCTGATAGTATGTTGTGACATAGAGAAAATCTTAATTTTTATTTGTGTGGTAGCAGCTCTCATTTTCTCCCTTGTTACCCCGACCTCACGCCCCCTTCCCACCAGCCAATGATGGCTGTTTACAGGAGGTGAGGAGGCCCAATGATTAAGAATAGGGGCTCTAGTGCCAGGTGCCAGGCTCAGATGCCAGCTCTGCGCCCCACTAAATGCCACGACCTTGAGCAAATTTCTTAATCTCATTGCACCTTGGTTTCTGTTCCATAAAATGGGGATGAGGCGATTATCTGTCTCATAGGGTTGTGTGGAGCAAATGAGCTGTTACTTACAAAGTGCTTAGAATAGTTCCTGGCGTACAGTAAATGCTACGTTAAGTTTTGCTTTCATTGTTACCTAATGCACTGAACCTCTGAGTCTTATCACTTGGAAAGGATTTTGTTTGCAAAGCTGATACCTTATCAGTGAAAGAGAAAGCTGGATTTGTCCAGCAGGGGTGTGCCCTGTTACAAACAGATCTAGGTGTTTGTTACTTTAATTTGAACTGCAAAATAGTATCTCCATTTCGTTTTTGTTAGATGTCATTCAATTTAAACAAACGAATTACATGCCCTGCATACCGCTGCTCTTTCGTGTCAGCTTATCTAGCTCACAGTGTAGAGTTTGAAGTGTGTGACTGAAGATCCCAAGAAAGTGAACAGAAATATAGCAGATGTTTGTCGCACGCCTACAATAGTCCAGGTACCACAGATTCTGTAGAGAATAAGACCTGGTCCCCGACCCGGAGCCGCCCAGCCTGGGAGGCTTCTACCTGGACTTAGAACCTGGAACACGGATACTTAGGATGTGTTCTAGGTGGTGGCTGTGGGTGTCCAGGGACCTTGGCTGGGAGCTGACCACTCAGCTTCTCTCAACTGATGCCTGTTTTCCCAGTCCGGTCCTCCAACCTTTCCTGTGGATTTTGGGAGCTCCCCACAACCCCCATTTTTCTAACAGATCCCTCCTCCATGTATGAGAGCCAGCGTCAGTTTCTGTAGTTTACAACTAAGAACTCAGATTCGTGCCTGTTGCTAATTCCACTTCTGGAATCACGCCTAAGGAAGTCCCTTTGTTCCAGCTAACCTTGCCCGTCCCCATCCACATCTTGTCTAGTCCTAATTAGGCCCTGGACCAGGAGTCAGGAACCTGAAGTGTGCCTGCCAGTGATGCCATCATTTTGCTTTGTCTCTGTGGGGAAGTAACTTAACCCTCTCTGGCCTCAGTTATAAATGGAGGAGTTAGCCTAGATAATCTAAAACTCTCTTCTCTAATGTTCTGTGACCGTTGAGACTTTTTCACAATCTAGTCCCCGGAAGTAGGATGTCCTTTCTGACCTTGCTCCTTTCCCTGCGTCCACCCACACACGCTCACCTCACCCAGGATCCTTGCTATATTAACCCCAAACTACTTTCTTTCTTGGAGCATGTTTCTTTGACCTATGAGCTCTCACGGTTCAAGCAAAACCAGCTTTTTCTTTCTACCACAGTGCCTAGTGTAAATATTGATTCTGACAGGTCAGTGGCTAATCAATACTGATTTTAGGTACCATTGTAAAAACTCTGAGGCCCATTTGGTTTCTCTGTTCTTGCCCCAGCTGCCGCTCTCCTGGTTCTCCAAGGGGTTTGGGGGAGGCTAGGGCGTGGCCCTGGGAGATGGCGTCTGGGGCTGGCAGGCCCTCACCCCGGCAGCCTTGCTGTGGAGGATACAGAGCCTCTCATTCCCAGAGAGGAGCTTCAGGTGGACCCTAACTAGTGTGGCACCTGCTCCCTGTAAAACCCACAACCCAGGAACCCAACCAGCACACTGGGCCCACTGCCGCCTGAGGGGAAACAGGGCTGTACTTTTTGTGTCATCTGACCTGGCCTTCCTTCCTGTTCGCAGACCATGGGGGATGTGACGCTGGCTGCCTCGACACACGTTTCTAAAACCTCCCTCCGTGTGGATCACTCGAGAGTCGGCTCCATGCCCCTGACTGCGGCCCCTGCTTTCATTTTGCCCCCTCGGAACCTCTGCATCAAAGAAGGAGCCACTGCCAAGTTTGAAGGGAGGGTAAGACGCTGGCTGGGTGGGAAGCTTGGGGGAGATGGGAGGGGTCCTTGCTCTTTCTCCAGCCTTTTCCTCAGTAGGTTGGATGTGTTGGAGGACCTGGTTTGTTTTGGACCCACATATGAAGCGAATATATACCATTTGCCCTGTTTCTTTTGTTTATGGTTGACTCTGGTCTGTGTCGGACAACTTGAGGGTGGGGAGGGACACAGGTGTTTTGCTGTTAACATAGGTCATGTCTGGGTATGTGCTACCTGATTATAAGAGAAGTCACGGGCTGGTGGCAGGAAGCATGCACCCTCAATATGGTTTAAATATGTGCCCTCAAATATGGTATAAATACTGTGTCTCACTGAAAATAAGACCAGGTCTTATACTAATTTTTGCTCCAAAAGACGCATTAGAGCTGATTGTCCGGCTAGGTCTTATTTTCGGGGAAACACGGTATGTGCCCTCAAGTATGGACAATTGAGAACTGACTATAATTTTTCTTTCACTTCCTCCCTGGACGGAGTGTTTTAGTTAACTCACCCCCTCATGTATCTACTGGGTGCCTCCAGAGTGGTGTGATTAGATATCAGACCCTTTATCAGTTCTTTTGCTAATGAACGTTATTCTCTTGCCCTTATTGGGTCTCCATTTCTTCTTTTGCAAATGTGCATGATAATTCCTTGTCTATCTTGTACTAGAAAGGAGGAGAAGATAGGAACATTACAGACTATTTGTCAGAATATCTGGTGTTATGCCCAGTTGGGGAGACTTTCAGTAAGCTGCTGGCTCAGGCCACCACGAAGTTGAATCGTCCACTTGACATGGAGATGCATGTGGAAGTGGGGGGTTGCAGGTGCTATTCGTGCTGGGATTAAACATGGGGGATCTACCCCAGAAAGTGCTTTAGAAGCTAGAGGGCTTTGATCTGAGCAAAAGACAACTGAGGTGATGAGGATTTCTTAGGTTGCACTATGAATCTACAGTTGGCCCTTGCACGACACGGGTTTGAACTGCACAGGTTCACTTATGGGTGGATTTTTTCAGTAAGGATACAGTCATCCCTCCTTATCCTTGGGTTTCACTTCTGTGGATTCAGCCAACCACTGATCGAAAAGTGTTTTTGATCTGCAGTTGGGAATCTATGGATATGGAGAGCTGAATTAAGTGATACGAGTATGTGAATTTTCAACTGTTTGGGGGTTGGTACCCCTAACCCCCATGTTGTTCAAGGGTCAACTATACGATTGAAGAGCAGGTCCCTGAAAGCTTGTAGCAGGAAGAGGTTGAGCGCATCCCTCTCCCAGGATGATGCCAGGTTTGGCTGGGTGGTCATCTGGAGAGTGTGCAGGGGGTGCTGCTTTGCAAATGGCCCGGAGCTGCACTGCAGTGCACGGGTGTGCTCTGCACAGGCCTGTCTAGTTAAGACTGTTGCTGGTGGAGGTGACAGAACAGCCTTGTCATATGTTTTACTTGAAGAAGATTGTGGAGAATGGTGGTGCTGCTGCTGAGGGATCTGTTTCTTCTCTCTGGGCACTGCCAGGATGAGGGTTGTTTTCGGTTACCCTGACTGTGATCCCCCCACATCCCGATATCCCCACAACTGGCAGGAAAGAAGCAACAAGAAGAATCCCTGGAGGGTTAGAAGTGGCTTAGATAGCCATAAAAAGAATGAAATGCTGGTACATCCTACGACATGGATGAACACGGAAAGCATCATGCTAAGTGAAAGATGCCAGTCACAAAAGGTCACATGTTATATCATTCCATGGATATGAAAGGTCCAGAACAGACAAGCCTATACAGACATAGAAGGTAGATTACTGGTTGCTGGGCGGCTAGGGAAGGGCAGTGAAGAGTGACTGCTCATCTGTACAGGGTTTCTTTTGGGGATGATGATGGTTGCACAACTTTGTGAATGCATTATGAAACACTGAATTTACACTTAAAAATAAAGAAATTTAAAATGAACTTAAAAAATGGCTTAACAAAACTGATCTCATCTCTATAATGGTCGTCCTGACCTCTACCTCTGAGAGATGAACTTCGTCCTTAAATTCAGACAGATGTGAGAAGGAAGAGATGGCTTTTCTTCCTTACAGCCTGATGCTGGCCTTGCTTTTTTTGCTGACTTTGGAGGTCACCAAGGAGCTGTGCCTTTGAGGTCATTTGATTTGGGACTTTGAAGAATGAGCATCGGCCCAGGAGTCAGCTCCCCGGATTTCTTGGTTGCTGGTCATTCTCTCATTGGCAGGTCAGAACTTCTAAAGACCTAGGTCTCCTTATCTGAGAAGAAACAACTAGTTGTTTCCGTATTTCTGGTCTGCAGGGATGTGCAAAGGAAATGAGTTGAAGAAGAAAATGGTAAAGCACTTCAGCACGTTAAACAGTGTAGTAATACAGTATTTTATTAATGAGATGAAATTCACATAACATAAGAGTAACATCTTAAACAACTCATGCTGGATGCATTCACAATCTTGATGGCAGTATTCTTAAAATACAGCATTCTCTGTGAAAAGATTATTTTGTTTATATTGACGCAGTAGTTGACTGTGTATGTTGCAAGTGGGCTGTAAACGAACATGCTCCTAAAAAGTCAGCCTTCAGAGCTCCCTTCCCACTGATCGCCTGCCCGGAATGAACCCAGAACAACACCTTGACAGCGTGCTGGCGGAGAGTGGGCACAGAAGGAAGACTATTCCCCAGAGATGTCGGAGGCAGTGTCTGCTTCCGTCTGCAAAACTGCAGAGGGAAACGCAGAGGGAGAGGCTGTCCCAGAAAGTGCTCTGTAAACTAGCGTGCCACAAGTGGGTATTGTGACGGTAGCAGAGGGGGACGTTTCGCATTGGGGCAAGACCACCTCAAATGATTCCAGGATGAGGAAGCTGATTGTTTTTCTGCCAGAGATGAGGTTGATCGGAAGTCTTCCTGACCTGGTGCCCTCAGAGAAGGGTGAGGGAAGGTAGTGTCAGCCGGAAGTACATGGCCTACGACCGGGAGTAGCTAGTTATAAAAGACTGAGCTCCATGGGGGTCACCCACTGAGCATGGTCAGTGCTTCTCTGCCTCCAATGCATGTTAACCTTCATTGCTGTGGCCACTTAATTCTGCCTGCACTGACCCCTCCCTTCAGGTCCTCGGACACATTCTGTTCTAGATGCTCATTCTGCAGCAAACCAGTCCCAGGTCAGTTTCCAGTGGCCTCAGGACCTCAGCTCTTCAGTAATTGGGCTCTTGTAGAATCTCTTACAAGTGAAGGACTTTTAAAAATGAAGTCTTCAAGCTACTTCTTAGGCCCAGGCTGGTGCCCAGGGCAGCCAGTGAGAATCCTTCTCTTCCTGGTGGTAGCCCCCAGGAGCTCTGTCTGTTTTCCTCTCCTCCGATCCACCCCCATCTTTAAAGTTGCCACCAACAGCTTGAGCCCTGAAGCCTGGTGTAGAGGAAACCAGGATGTCCCAGCTTCTTCTTCTGAAGATGGCACAGGGACCCTCCCATCACAATGGAAACACAGCGGACACCACAGATGTGAGAAAGTTATAAAGGTCTGTTTCCTTCTGCTCCCTGAGCTGGTAATTAGAAGTCGGTTCAAACTTGTGCTTTCTGGTTTTATTCCTGAAAGAGGCAAACACTGTTGCCCGCCCTGTCCATTTCCTTTTTATGCTTATTGCCAGGACAAGAACTTAATGAATACCTTCCTCCAGGATAGCCTCTCTTTCTAGCAAGAAGACTTGGCGGGCATTCAGGTGGGGCCACAGATGCTTTTTGTGGCTCATGTCTTTTTCTGAGAAGCCCCAAACTATGAGATGATCAGCTCTGTGGGTCTCAGTCCATCATGTCCACTAAGGTTTTCCCAGTTTGTTGAGGTACTTTGGATGGCCACCAATCACCCACTACCAGTCCTCTTTGCCCTTGCCCTTTTCCACTCTATAGGCCACTGTAAAGGCTTCCTTTGCAGCTAACGGGGGCCCAGTGACACATTCTGGCTGAAATCTGCTAGGAAGTTTCTGGGAAAGTTCTTGCTTTTCTGATTTAAAAAAAAAGAAAAAAAATCATCGCTGTTACTGTCATATTCTACCTCTGCTTCCTGCCCTAAATGCAGAGGTGATGCTTGGTGTTTGGTCAACCATAGTAAAATCATGCAGTGACAAGCCAGAACACTACGGATTGGGTGGGGTGCGGTGGGGGTGGTGGTGGGGTGTTCAGCGATGAAGAGAGAGCCTGAAAACGAACAGCCAAGAGACAAAAATCCTAAGGCTTAAAAACTTTGCCAGATAGGATCTTTGGCTGTGGTTATTCACACAGGAAGTTTTACGGAAAGTATTCCTAACTGATAAACACCTAGTAAGATACATGTGGAGATATTGGGTCTTTAAATGATGAGGATGAATAGGGGAGAAGACATAGGACAGAGAAGAACTGAAAGTCTCAGAGCCTTATCACATCTACCAACAGTGAGGGGAGTACCTTATTCTGAGTGGAATGTGGCCCTGCACTTAAAGCATTCTAGAAGAATTCATGCCTCCTTGGCTGTGGCCATCTGGCTTGAACCAACAGGGTCTAAGGTTTCTGCGAGGAAGTCAGCCACACTGGGTCAAGTCGTAAGTTAATGTCATGATAGAACAACTACTATTTGATCAGGGTCTACTTATTAGGCCGAAACTATCTTCTTCTTTTGGCTCTGCCAGCCTAAAGCTTGAAGAGATTATACTTTCAGGAACTCATAAAACTTTGGCTCTGTATCTCATCAGTACCACCTTTAGACCCAGGCAACCTGAGCCCGTGTTCTAGAAACGCTTCTTCCTTTGTCTGGCAAAGGATTTTCTCACCTCAGAGCAGGGGACCTGTGTACCCAAGGGATGTGCCCACTGGAGCCCAGCGTTTTAGATACCCAGCACCCCAGAATTCTTTACCAAATGGCCCTGAGTCCATGTCAGTGCCTGTGTGGGCCTCTCTCCATGAGAAGGTGTTGCTAGGCCTGACGGGGGTGGTCAGGGGGCACCAGTTTTCTTGGGGGGATGAGCAGGTAGCTGAGACTCGGGTGTGGGGCTCTGTTGCCCACCCATGTGTGTAGGAGAACCTCTGCAATGCAGGATGCAGCTCAGATGGGACGCGTGGTACACCACACTGTGTCACTGCTTGGTGAGCACTACTGGCCCGGGAAGCTGGGGCCTCCATGTGTGGCTAGCCAGCACCCCACAAGTGCCAGGGGCTGCCCCAAACTCCTCTAGCTGTTCTGTTGTCCATGTGGGCTGCCAAAGCATTGATGGACTACTTCCCCCAGCACAGTCAAATACGAAAGGAGTAAGACGGTGGGAAAAATACTGAAATTACTGGAGATTTCTTCCCCTCTGCTCTGGAATCCACTCTTATCAGAAAAAGCAAACATGGTGATAGGTCCTGGCTGTGCTGTGAATCAAATGAGCTGATACTTTAGTGCCTCTTGAAAAGTACAGCTCAAAGGAGGTTTCAGTCCAGGCCGGGCTTCTCCGTGTTTACTCACGTGGGCCTCTCATCAAGGGCCAGTCTGGCCTCATCAAGGCATGTTTATGTTTAAGTCATGGAGGAGAGAGGGAAGGAACACGAGAGAATGTGACCCAGGCAAGCCTGAATCATTTCTGTTTCTCCTTTAGCCAGTAGTGGTATCCCTCCCCCAATAACTTCTCCCCACTTCACGTCGAAGTCAGAAGCACTCAATCACTTGGAGAAATTGGAAGGAAGTAGCGGGTCTGCCTTCTGTCCTCAGGAGTCCCAATTGTGTGGTTCTGGAGAAAAGCATGTGCACATCAAGTCGCAGGATATGACAGTGTATCACTGGATGCTTGAAATAGTTCAATAAATACTTGTCGTAGTGTAGGAATTTAGAGGAGATGGAGACGAGGCTTGGAGTGACGTGCAAACTGGGTTCCTGCTGCCCGACTGCTGCCCTTCCAGGTGGCCTCCCTACTGCTACGTTAGTCATCATCCGAAAACGCCCACCTGCCGGTGCCACCCCCTGTGTAATTCGCTGGAACCTCGGATGAAGCTCTTCAGCCGAATAGGCCTTTACGTCCGGCTCCTAGGTCCCCAGCATTGTATGCAGAGTTCTGGCCCTGCTCCCCCAGCCCACATACACGTACTACAGACACTTGGTTCTTCCATCACCTTTGTGGAGGAAAAGTAAACGAGAAAAGTATTTTATCTGCCCTAGTGGTGTGGGGTTAGGAATGGGGGCAGAGTGTCATAGGAAGGGAAAGGGAACTGGCATTTGTTGCTGCCCTATAGGGGCCAGGCATGTAACCTTAGTCATTTTATCCTTCTGGTAAGGTAGCTTTATCCTTTTATAGAGGAAACAAACGGGTGCTCAAAGTAATTACAAACTTGCCAAGGTTACATCAGTGAGTGATAGAGGCAGGACCTTTGGATCCAAATCTTGTGTTCCTCATACTCTGTGATGCCGTCCCTTTCACATGTCTCATCTGCTTACCTGAACTCATGACTGTTTCTTATTTATCACAATACCTGCCACATGATAGGTGCTCAATAAACGTGTGGTTCCCCCAAGAGCCAAGGTGGTAGGGCCTAAGGCTCCAGCCCTCTTGCCAGTCAAGTTCATCAGGTTTGTTCCCGTGCTTCCCATAGGGGGCTTCCGTCCCCTTCCCCCACCCCACCCCCTGCCCTCACTGTTACACACCCACAGGCCTGCATCCCTGCTCCCCTCGTTTCCTCTGCTGTGCCTTAATCTAGAATGCCCTTCCGTCTCTCCATCCTATCCAGCCTCAAGTTCCGATTTAAATTCTATCTCCTTCAGGCTACTTTCCTTAAGTATGTTTTCTTTTTCAAAGCATTTTATTAGAGGACAGTAGAGCCATGATAATAGGATGTGGAATATTTCCAGTAATCACATAAGATCATTCATGAGTAATAACCACAGGAAAGAGTTGACTGCTTTGGCCTTTTTAAAACGTACTATTCATTAATCATCTCTGTGCCTATAACTTTGTTATAAAGAAAAAATGATTTAAATGTTAGGCTATTTTTTTTAAATTTATTGGGGTGACAATTGTTAATGAAATTACATAATTGTTAGGCTATTTTTAAAACAAAAATTCAAATAATGTAAAACAGTTCCTTACCTTGACACTTACTTCTACTCTTCAGAGGCAGCCACTATCAACAATTTGGGTATCCTTCCAGGAATATTCTGTGTAAATGTAAGCATATATCTATCTACATATAATCTATTTTACACACACACACACACACACACACACACACACACACACACACACAAGGTCACACAATTAAGTTCGTGACCTCATCCTAGAAATAGTGCTCAATACCTTATTGCTGAATGTCACTACAGTCACCTTCCAAGTGCTCCCCTTGGGAAGCTATGCACTGATGCCAGCTCCTAGTCCACCATTAAAGCAATTCTGGAACTTTTTTTCTGGAATGGCCACCAGAGTTGTCGTATTTCCCTTGATGTCCTCCGTGTCATCAAAATGCCTTCCTTTCAATATTTCCTTTATCTTTGGTTAAAGAAAGAAGTCATTGGGGGCCAGATCAGGTGAGTATGGAGGGTGTTCCAATATAGTTATTTGTTTATAGGCTAAAAACTCCCTCACAGACAGTGCCCTGTGAGCTGGTGCTTTGTCGTGATGCAAGAGCCATGAATTGTTGGCGAAAAGTTCAGGTCATCTAACTTTTTCACGCAGCCTTTTCAGCACTTCCAAATAGTCAACTTGATTAACTGTTTATCCAGTTGGTACAAATTCATAATGAATAATCCCTCTGATATCAAAAAAGGTTAGCGACATCATTGCGACAAGTTCGCAAACTTAATTGTCAGGCCTCGTATATCTATCTACATATAATCTATTTTACACACACACACACACACACACACACACACACACACAGTGGGCCCACACACGTATACTGATCTGCAACTTGCTCTTTTCTCTTAACTTTTTGCATTTTTTCACTTTAGCGCATAGATCTACCTCATATTAATAGATCTAATCCTGAGTTTTCTAACCTTCAATTGCTCTTTCCTCTGAATTCCCATAATACTTACATATATGACTCATGTTTACGTTTTACCCATTTACAATTTTATCGGTTATTGTTTATTGTCTTTTGTTTCCTCTACGAGAATGAGTTGTTCAAGGTCCAGAACTGCATTATCCAGTCAGACAGGCACTGGCCACTGTGGCTACTTAAATTTAGGTGTGGGTTCATTACAATTGAAAATTCAGTTCCTCAGCCACACTAGCCATATTTTAAGTGCTCAAAGGCCACATGTGGCTAATAGCTACTACGTTGAGCCGCACAGATTATTGAACATTTCTATCGTCACAGAAAGTGCTATTGGACAGGGCTGATCAAGACCACTCAGATTTAATTCAGTTCCCATATAACAGAGCCACAGCTAGAAGATAAATTAAAAATAGTTGTTCCATTCACAATAGAAATAAGACATTAAATTCCTGGGAGTTTACTAAGGGCATAAGATTCATCAAAGACAAATGTAATCTCTTGATGAAGGAATCTTTGTCTTTTAGTTTTGCTGAAAAATGGTAATCTTGGTATCCAGAAAGCTTGAATGTGCTCCCAAATTTTCCATAGCTGTCTGTTCCCAGAAATTGGCACGGCAAGGATGCTGGTGGTAGGCTGCCTGTGTGTGACAGAGTTCCCAAAGTATTCAAAGGAAAAGCAGCAGAATGGGAAATGACAGGACAAGTGTTGTTGAAACTACAATTGTCAGCAGCTGGTGGCCACTTCTGGTACAAAATGCCAAACTGAACAGATTTATTAACTCCTCCTTCCTCCAAATATGCCATTGAAGTGAACATAAAGGGTTAAAAAGAGAATGAATTCAGAGTGGCACTGAGAACAGGAGAAAAGACATTAGTGGGTGAGAGATTTTCTTGAGACCACACTGAACGATATACATTGGCGCTGCCTGCCCATAACATAAGGGGTGAGGCTTCAGCAGAAGTGCGAACCATGTATTTGAGATGAAAGGATTTGGAGACCAGTAGTGGGCTCTCTGGGGCAGAAATCAGGGTGATTAAAAGATGTTTACTTAATATCTATATGGAGAAAATGGAAGCGTCTAGTGTGGAATTAATCAATATCTCAAAAGAAAGTCTTTTTACTCTGCCACCAGCTGAAATGTGTTGGATATGCTGTCTGTCCAGTTAGTTGCTGCATGCTCAGACACTCTAAGTGAAGCCTGCCCATAGGTCTGTTCCACTCAGGTCCACGGAGCATGCCGTCAGGCCCCTCATTCAGACACACATGACTGCACCCAACGGTTGGAAAACCCACACTAGCTACCTACATTTGGAAACTAGTTCTTCAGTCATGGATTGTGAACCGTTAATCCACGGCCGCAAGAGATTTGAAGAAAATATTTCTACAGTATAATATTGCCATCAAGAAAATTGTCATTCTGTTTTTTAAATCAACATAGGCAAAGCTCGCAACTCTTAGTTACGGTTACAGAACAGAAAGGAAACTCTGAAAGCTTTGGCAAGCCAAAAGTAAAGGGATGGTGAATGGTAAGGTGGAGCTGGGGAAAGAAAGGAAGAAAAAACCGTAAGGACACTCGTCGTCATCTTACGGAGTGGAAAGTCAGGAGATGCCATCTAAAGCAGATGGATCTAATAACAGAGTTTTGAGTACATGACTCGAAACCATAATGACAGATGTCAAAAACGGTCAGCTCATTGGCCGTGGTTGGCACACAGACCTTTTGCGTTTGGTCAGTGGTGTTCTCAAAAAATTTGAGCTAAGATTTACAAATGAAAAGCTTACACATACAAGTCATTTCTGAGTGGCTTTTCTCCAAAAACAAGATCTGGCAACATTTCCACGTGGCAACAGTTGGTCATTGGGTGCTACCCTCTGCATCGAAGCATGTCTCTGCCAGGTTGCTCTAGTGTTCTCATTCCTACTCATCGCCCCACACCTGGGCAAGCATCTGCTGCCAGCTGTGACTGCTTTTTCCCTAGCCATGTCCATATTCATAGTGGGAAAGCAAAAGATAGGCAGGAAGGACCTGTGACATTTCTCATCCCCGCACACTCTACACTTGTGTATCCAGCCCAGTTGCTGTAGGCAGTTGCGTTGGTGATCTTTCCATCAAGGTCCAGTAGAAGATTTAAAAAAAAAACACACACACAAAAAAACCAGGACTAGTGAGAGGGAGGCAATGTAAGTCAGCAAAATTCCTTGTCATTCATAGTGGGAATCCACTAAATGCTGTCTAAATTCTTAAATCAAAAAGTAGACACGGGGTATATTATCTAGAATTACAGATTTTAGTGATAAGAAGAATAAAAAATGATTTCAATGGTTATATCTGGACAGGGATACTATTACAAGGAGGGGAAAGAGTAAGAGGGAAACAAACCTTTCACCATTTTATTTTTTGCTGGAATTATTTTTGGCAATACATAGGAATTATTTCTGTAATTTCTAAAAAGCACAATCAAATTGTGTGTAAAAAGGCTTGGCATATCTGAGTTTAGTGTGCAGATTGTATTTGGTAAATGGTCAAAGGTGAATACACAGTTTACGTAGAAAGAAACGTGCACAAAGTTTGGGCATGGAAGAATATAGAGCATTGCATCAAAATACATTACACAACACTGAGCAATGAAACATATGGAAATTAAAATACCTTGAAAGTACCTGAAAAACTAGCAAAATAAAAGATGCCAAGAGCTCGCTGTTGGGCTGTGAGGAAACAAGTGAAGTTTTCCTTTGCTAGGAGCTCTGATTGTTGGTTCAGCCTTTCTGAGGCTCAGACTGGCAGAATGTCACAGGGACAATAAAACCCTTGATATGCTTCGCCAAGCATTCTGTTTTTGACTCTATAACTTAGCTCTTAAAGAAGAACGACAAAAGTAGTTGGTACAAAGATAGTCAAAGCAGTATGTAAAATAACAAAAGAGGGACTGGTCTGTGCTCAAAAGGACATAATTAAACCAACACACCAATATGGCAGATATTACATAATCACATACTTGCCGTTTGAGGAGCTACATCCATAAATGGAAGTGTGTGTGTGAATAATATGAAGTGGAAAGAGAAGCAGAGCAAGAACGCTCTGCACAGTCTGATGGCCACCACATGAAAGCATCGATGAGTTCACTACCCAAAATTAGAAAAGGATTTGGAACCCTGTAAATAGAATTTTGTCGCTGTTGTAAATTCTTTCAGTATTTGTATTAATTAAATTTCACAGTGATAGTTTACCCATCAGGGAAGACCAGGCTGGTACTATCTGGATACACCTGTCTCTCTACTGCTAAGTCCTTTAGGCTCCTGCTATTTTAACGTGTCCAGTTATCTTGACTGTCTGCCGTGTAAGGGAAACAAAGTCGTGTGGCAAAATGAGCACTGAGAGGTGGAAACACCAGATTAGGTTTTTCTTTTTCTAACGGTAGCCCGAGGGACAAAGTATGAAGGGCCAGGTTTGGCGTTCATCAATGGGCATCTACGTGGGAGATGTCTTTAAGGTCTGGCTTGTTTTTTTTTCACATAGATATAATTTTTGCAGAACCCAAGATGTTCACGTTCCTTGTAATGTGCAACTTCCTTCCAGTTTTAAATTAAGTTAATAATTAGATGCTACTTTCTTAAAAGTTGGCCGACAAGAGTTGAGTTTCCTCTGTGCTCTGAATGATGGGACAAGTAAAAATAAAATGTGATTCCCATCATCAGCAATCTTGCAACTAATTGATTGTCAATTTTGGTAACAGAAAATTAAACTTTTTCTCCTCTCTGAAGCCTTTTCCAGCTCTTACAGTCCACTGTATTCTTTTCCATTGCTACATTCTAGGAGGATTCTTTCTGTTATGCACTGTACAATTTAGAATTTAATTAGATGATTAATATAATGTGGAAAGAATACTGGACTGGGGTTCTAGTTCTTAGGAAATTGCCTTAAAACTTTGGACAAACCACTAAACTTCCCTGAGTCTCACATTCCTTATTATAAAAACCATGATTTTGATGACTCGTAAGGCCCTTTGCGACCTGAAATTCTATTCAGTTTGTAAATTTTCTAAATTTTTATCTCCTGCATCATTAAAGTAATACTCTGCTTTTATTTAAGGTAGATTTCAAGTGTTTGAATTTGATTCATTCAAATAATGTTTACTGAGCACTTTACCATGAGCCAGGTACTGTTAATTGTTTAGAACTGGACATGTTGAAGGAGGGCTGGGCCATCCTTTGTGAGGACTTTGGTATTTGGGATCTATAAATCAGGTTGGGAGTGGGACCAAATCTCGACAGTTGTTTCCACCTGTAACATTTTATTGTTTTGTTCAGTTCCAACATCTTGGTGTTGGAGTTTTCTTTGTATTACGTTCTTATCATGTCTTTTTCAATTTTGTAATGCAGTACAATTGACACACAATATCATCTTATTTTCAGCCTAAGGTGTACAACATAATGTTTTGATATGTATTTGATACACACCCACACACAGGTTGCCAAAAATATGTATACACATTTTAAGAAAGGAAAAAACTATTAAAATTGTAATAAAATGAACGAACACTAACATTCGCCATCTTTTGAGAGAACATCTTGCTACACGTTGCTACTGTAATTCAATGCAAGTTCAAAAAGTAATATGTAGATATCATCTCTTAAAATGTGTACATTAAGTTCGTGAACTTGTGGCAACAATGTTGCTGACCTTTTTTGATGTCAGAGGGATGATTCATTATGAATTTGTACCAACTGGACAAATAGTTAACCAAGTTTACTCTTTGGAAGTGCTGAAAAGGCTGCGTGAAAAGTTAGACGACCTGAACTTCGCACCAATTCATGGCTCTTGCATCACGACAATGCACCAGCTCACACGGCACTGTTTGTGAGGGAGTTTTTAGCCAGTAAACAAATAACTGTATTGGAACCCTCACGACTCACCTGATCTGGCCCCCAATGACTTCTTTCTTTACCCGAAGATAAAGGAAATATTGAAAGGAAGACATTTTGATGACATTCAGGACATCAAGGGTAATATGATGACAGCTCTGATGGCCATTCCAGAAAAGGAGTTCCAAAATGGCTTTGAAGGTTGGCCTAGGTGCTGGCATCGGTGCATAGCTTCCCAAGGGGAGCACTTCGAAGGTGACTGTAGTGATATTCAGCAATGAGGTATGGAGCACTTTTTCTAGGATGAGTTCACGACTTTAATTATCCAACCTTCGCGTGTGTGCGTCTGTGTGTACACACACCTACATTTTCTTTACCTATTAGCTCTGGGCTAACCTGCCAGGACTCCTAGGTGCCGTCCCTCAGCCAGGCTTCTGCGAGGTTCTTTGAGCACTTCTCAGCACAGAAGCCATCCAGGGTGCTGAGCCCAGGCTCCCGGCATGGCATTCACCGTTCTCCACAGTGCAGGCCAGTCCCCTGACTTCCTGACTTCCCACAGCCCAGGCCATACCATCCCTGAGCAGGGCCTGGGCTTTGCCTCTCTAACTTCTGTCATCTTTCTCCTTGGAGTCTGGACCCCAAATCTACGAGAGTGCTACCCAGGCTCTTCCAAATGTCACTTCTACCAGGAAGCCCATCCTGCTACCCCTCGCAGTTGTGGTTTCCTCCCTTCCAAATCACCTGGGGTTTCTTATATTATCTTTGGCTTTCTGTGCTGGTTATTTATGTAATTATCACGAGAATGAGAGCAACTTATTACTCATTCTTGTGTTCTCCACAGCACCTAGGATGGTGTCCTGCCTGCGGCAGATTTGTAGAAAGGCCTGGTTGGACTGTAGCTGGCAGGATCGATTTAAATACATGCATACAGCCTGATGTGGCTAAAGTGCCATCCTTTGCAAATGTCTTTGCCTGGCAGTTTGCTGGTTCTTGTAGGGAGCTGGCTGCTCTTAGGACCAATGGGGTGACCCTAGAAGGAGGGCTGGGTTGGCGGTCATGTGCTTGGGTCTTTGCCTCTAACTCACTGTGACCTCTGGGCTTTGGTTTCCTCATCTATAAATCAGGAGGTCACACCAGATGACTCGGATGCCTCTTCCTGTACTAACATTCCATAAAAATAAAATCTAAACAAGATTTTGGAGTAGAAAGCTAGTGGTTTTATTAACATGCCCACCCCTGACCCCCCACTGCTGCAGGACATGGTGACACTCAGGAAGGCTGCCTTGAGTGGGTGATTCACACGTTAATTCCGTTCAATAAGCATGAGCTCTATGAAAGATGTTTGGTATGCATCAGATAAAAAGACGACAGAGAGGACCAAGACACTGTCCCTGCATCAGAGCCGAGGCTCTGAATCCGGCCCTCTACACATACCAGCATGGAGGTCTGGGATGACATCTGGGAAGGTAGGATGTGAGTTCTGACGTCACAGGTCAGACCTGATGGCTCCTTCAGGTACACTTCCTGCCCGCCCCCACCCTCCTCTCTGCTCAGGAACACTCTGAAATGAAAGTGGGTGGGGGCACAGGGATGGTGAATAGATATCTGTGTCCTGACAGAGCTGGCTGAGTGGTGATGAGGATGAGAAATAGGTCCGCTCGTTTTCTCTCACGTGGTACATGCTGAGTCGCCGAGCCACTCCTCTAAGATTGCAGGTCCATCCATCTCAGAAAATTCTAGCAGCATTTAGGACAGGCCAACGCGGCAGGAGCCGGGAGGGGCCTGTTGAGTGCTGGTGTTTAGATGGCAGGCCCAGGGCCTGGGAAGGAGGGTTGTCTGCAAAGTGTGAAGGGTTTGGCTCGCTCGGCCCCCAAACCCTGGGAAGCCTGACAGAAGAGTGAAAAATGAGCCTGGAAGGGTTGGAGCCAGGAAGGCAAGGAAAAGCAAATCAAATCTGGATCCTGATTTAAAAGGCATTAGGCTGAGGGGAGCCAGGCACCTGAACATACTTTCCACAGCCTGTCATGCGAGGCTTGCGTCATCCCTGAGCAGTGAGGGGAAGTAGAGGCCACTCAGGGGCAGACAGCACCCCGGTAAGTGTCATACTCAGTTGTTGGGCCAGAGGAACAGGGAGACCTGCTATAGTTAAGTCCAGAAAGAGGAGGGGAGACGCTGTTTTCTGGAAGCGGGGAGCACAATAACCTAGTGCCGGTCGGTCCCACACATGTATCACGAAAAGTGGGACTTGATTAATGACTTTCTGGGGTGAAGCGTTTTTTCTAGAATGAAGCCAAATCAATCACAACTCTACCCTCACCCCTTCATTATTAGCAGATAAGGCCTGGCTCTTTGGAGTTTGGGGTGAGATCGGGAGTCCTTCATGGAGACGCGACGAGAGCCTGTTTCTCACAGTGGTCCATAGCATCCCCCGGGGCACTTGTCGTTACTCAGCCCCGACCCATGGACGGGAGACCAAGGGATCTGCATTTGCACACACCGGACCCGCACAGGTCATTCTTTATGCCACTAAAGGGAGACTGTTGTTCTCAGAGATGGAGGCAAAGGTCAGAGCTGCAGTTTTCACTGGACGAGAGGGAGCACCTGGGAGTGGCTGACGCAGTGGAAGAGGGGGGCACTTGACTTCTGCCTCAAGGGAAGGTGTTCCTTTTATTGATGGGCTGCTCAAGCGTGTGGTTGATTCACACGGATCAGTGGTCCTCAAAGATATGCTTGATATCTGTTTCTGTACTAAATATATATTTATTTATGTGATTTATACATAACAAGTAAGCGTTTTTTGCCGCCCCCTCCTGAACCAGTGTTTACCCTCTTGGAGGTGACATTGCCCTATGGAGGTTAAATTTTATCATGTGTAGAATCCTCTCCTGGGGTGGAGGTGAGAGATCAAAACAGAGCAAAGGGACAATATGGGAGGACATAATAAAGGCGAGGTCAGAACAGCACACAGAAATGAGTGCTGTACAATCGTGCCTCATTGCTAGAGATGAGCTACACATTTGATGATAAGCTTCTTGAAAATCATGATCGGGTACAAAAACCACTTCGTCCTTAAAAAGTAAACCCATTTGCTCAGGAGATGCAATCACAGGACATAACTGGTGGGAGCTCTCCACGTGGTATGTACTGTGGCTATGCACACATTTCCTGTGCTGTCTAGATTTTAAAGGCAGCATGAGATGCTGTTTGGATAGAAGAGTGGAGGACTCTGCTGTGCCACTGTTCTCTGTTGCGTGATCCTCTCCTCCCCAGAACTCAGGTCTCCACTGTCGTCTGCCCTTCCTTGTTCCTACACTGGCTCAGGCCTCTGCCAGTTTTTCCTCATCTCCTCTGCCTCGTGACCCTAAGAGCTCCCTGTTCTACATGTTCCCTGAACCTCTAGGTACCCCAGCCAGGTGAGAGGCGTGATCTTGCCAAAGTTTCAGGGATAGAAGTGGGGGTAGGGAGACAGGAATCTAGCTGTTGCAGAAGGTGGTGAAATGCCTCTGGGAGGTCTAGTTCACCTTGAGTTCTTCAGGGAGCAGTGGCCAGCCCTATGCTTATAAACATGGTCTTGCCAGAGCTCTAATGGTCGTAAAATGTCAGGGCAGGGGACCAAGAACCTCTGTGCAGTGGGGCGGTAGGAAGAGTGGAAGGAGTACAGGCTTTGCGGCCAGGAAATCTGGACTTGAACTTCTTCTACTTAGTTGTCTAAGCTGCATAGGGGAGCTGGGAATAATAATTCCTACTTTATAGCATTATTGAGGGAGAGGGAGGGTTGATGCAATAGCAGAAGTGTGTTAGCACATAGTAGTTGCCTAATAAAATGGTAGGCATTGTATTAGTCATAAGATTAGGATGACTGATCTGTCCTTAACACCACTTTTAAACTCTTACTTTAAGAATATTTTAAAGCAAAAATGCAATATGCTATTTAAGAAAGTTTGGAAAAGCAAAAGTAGAAAGAAGGGTAAAACGACCCATGGTTCTGCTCGACTAACTAATCACTAGTATAATTTTGTTCGATTGTTCTGCCTTGTGTTTCTTTGCTAGGATGGGGGCTTCTTTTGCGGTCAGTGTAGAGATAACTGTAGTATTTGTAGGGGTCGGGTGGCTTGCTGGAGGAGGGCAGGCGCGGAATCTGACTGGATTGGAATTCAGCCACATCCTTTACAAGCAGTAACCTTGAGTAATTTGCCTAGTTACTCTCTAAGTCATTTTCCTAGCTATAAATTTTACTAAATGGATAAATTACACCTATATTATGGCATTGTTTAAATGAAGTATAGTATCTTTGCTACATATGTAGTATAAGTGCTCGTAACTTTTAGTCATACTTAAAAGCATTCATACTGTTTTGAATCCTGCTTTTTTTTTCACTCAGCATATCCTTTTCCAAATCACTCTGTCAACATAATTTTAATGGTTAATATTCCATTAAATTTGATATGCTCCCATTTGCTGAATCATTCTTCCATGTATAGTTATTTAGGTGGTTTCCAATATTTCCCTTTATAAATTAAATTCTGATAAACATCTTTACACTGGGATACCAAAAAATGTACACAATTGGACACGTTGGTCAACGTTGCTCAAGCAGTAGTTTGCTGTAATCAGAAGTGTCTGGACGCTGATGGTAACCACTCTGAGCACCTCTTGTAATTGCAGAAGTCAAACGTGACTTGTATTCATCTTTTGTTATCAGTATATATTGAGTACTAAAATTTTAATGCAGTTTTCCTTTCTTAAAATGTGTACACATTTTTTGGCACCCTTTGTGTATGAAGCTTTCAATTCCATATTTAATATTTCCTTGGGATTGTTCAGTTTGCATTACAGGGATTACCATGACAAAGGCTTTGGGCATTTTTTTTTAATTTATTTATTGGGGTGACAATTGTTAATGAAATTACATAATTTCAGGTGTACAATTCCGTATTACATCATCAATAAATCCCATTGTGTGTTCACCACCCAGAGTCAGTTCTCCTTCCATCACCATATATTTGATCCCCCTTACCCTCATCTCCCTCCCCCCACCCCCCTTACCCTCTGGTAACCACTAAACTATTGTCTGTGTCTATGAGTTCTTGTTTCTCATTTGTTTGTCTTGTTTTTGGTTTATATACCACATATCAGTGAAATCATAGGGTTCTCTGCTTTTTCTGTCTGACTTATTTCACTTAGCATTATACTCTCAAGATCCAGCCATGTTGTCACAAATGTTCCTATATCATCTTTCCTTAACGCTGAATAGTATTCCATTGTGTATATGTACCACAACTTCTTTATCCATTCATCTATCGAAGGACATTTTGGTTGCTTCCATGTCTTGGCCACCGTAAACAAAGCTGCAATGAACATTGGAGCACACGTGTCTTTATGTAGAAATGATTTCAGATTCTTTGGGTAGATACCCAGGAGAGGGATTGCTGGGTCATATGGTAATTCTATTCGTAATTTTTTTGAGGAACCTCCACACTGCCTTCCATAGCGGCTGCACCAGTCTGCATTGCTTTGGGCATCTTTAAGCTTGAGCGCTTTCCTCACACTACCACCAGTAAGGGATAGGATGTCTAGCACCCACTTTCATGGCCCATTCGCTCCCTGGCCTGTGATGGCTTACATCTTGGAGCATCCCATGACTTCCTGTCATGGCTCAGCTGACAGGCTGGATCTTCCCTGTATCTGCCAATCTGCTCCCCGAACCGAAATCCTTCACGAGACTCCAGTCTACGTCTGCCCTCCAGCTTCACCTGCTGGTGCCAGCTTCCTTATCCTGGTGTTTCCTGCTGCGAGATTCCTCCCATCACACAGGGTCAAGTCTTGAATGATAGTTTGTTCTTTTTCGTCTTCACCCATCAGGTCTTGGTCCACATAGTCATTCATTGTAATCTTTCCATTTGACTCGTGTCCTTCTCAGAGTCTATTTGTCCCTTTGTCGTCACTGGGTCTCAGGATCCACCTTATGGGTGGATACTGTCTTCCCCAGTAGAGAGGCGCTTCCTAAGGTAGGGGCCATGCCGACTACTGACCATAATGTACCAGCAGGTGTGCAGCTCAGACTGGGCTAGGCCCTGTGAGGCATGAAACACTGAACGTTCTGTTCTGGTTCACGAAGCATTGATACAGCCTGATGGAGGTGATATAATGTGCACACATTTTCATTTAACTTACATTTGTTTTATGAGATCTATGATGAATCTGTCTTCTCCATCTCCCTTCTAAGAGTAGGTGCCCCCTGAGTGGAGACGAGTCCTTATTCACCTTTGTGTCTCCTACAGATATCTAGCACAGTACCCGGAAGTGGGCACTATTAGCCTTTGTCAAGGGAGTGAATGAATGCCAGTTAGTGAACAAGTGAATAACTGCTAGTTAGTTAGTTAGTGCTCTAGGGTCAGTGTTAATTACTATAAAATGTGTGTCAAGGGTGTGGGCAAGAAGCATTCAGAAGACCTTGTGGAGAAGGTGGGATCTATCCTAGGCCATTCGAGGAGTCATTCATTTATTTAATTACAAAGTAAGTACTTAACTGTACCCTCGAGAGCACTCCCTGAGGGGCACTGGCAAAATGTTTTGCCAAAAGACTAGGTGGTCCTGGAATAGCTTTTTGATATCTGGAGCTTTCTTGCCCATGATCCTTTTTGACTGCCCTGCAAGGCTGTCGTGGAAAAGGCATGATGTCGGGGACCTTGTACAAATCACTTAACTTCTTTGAACTTTATTTTCCTTTCCTGTAAAATTAGCATAGCAATGCTGGCCTTCCAAGGCTATTGGGAGGATTCAGTGAAATGATGTGTATAATGTGGCGTGTCCGTAGTGAGGCCAGATGTCCAGCCCCTCTGTCCTCGTATAGCAGGGGGAGGAGTTGTGAGTGTCTTAGAGGCCTGTTCTGTCGTCTCCACTGACCCTGCAAAAGTGGTGTAACCCCGGCCTGACCTGCCGGTAGGTTGCTTAGGAGAGGAGCTGAGAAGCGACAGGAAAAAGGTTTCATGTGCAGCTCATGAGTTAAGAGAATATTACTTAATTGTGGGTTTGATGGAAAACATTATGTGAGGTTGGTTCAGATCTTTCCAGAGGTCTGCCAGCAACCTCAGAAGTGGAGCCTTATTGAAAACAGCTGGGGAGGCGGTTGGCGCCCAGCCTCTCTTTTCTTTTCCATGCCCCAGAGCTGTCTCACTCCATGGACAGAGCTCAGCCCCAGGACTCTGCCAGGGGCCTGGCAGCCTCAGCTGGGGACTGGCGGTGACTCTGCCCAGCTCCAGATTCCAGCTCAAAGGTTGAAACCAATGAAACCTGAGAGAGGATTTGGCCAGCTCTGCCAGTTGGTATTACTTTCAGGGCTTGGAGTTAACCACTGACTTGAGTCCCTGCAGGATGAGTTAACCAATGCGAGGTTCTCTGGGCAGGGGTGAGGGCTGCGTACTGGGCGAGTGCTTTGAAGTCTTCTCAGCAGTCCTGCTGAGCACCAGCTAGGGAATGCGGACACTGTGCAACGCACCCACTAAGAAGCCCTACTGTCCCCTCCTGCAAAGGGCCTTCCACGGAGCACTAAGTCCGCTAACTGCTACAGCCCAAGCCCATTTAGTCTGGTTCCAATTGGTCCGAAGCCACACCAATTTCATCCAAATTTTCTTACAGACAAGTACGGCATGCCATTCCTTCCGTCTTCCCTTCTGAGGGGACTTTTAGTCACAGCCATTCTCTTTTTTTATTTACTTTAATAAAAATGTGCGCATAGCAAATTTACATAATTCACACTCCAGTTAAGTTTTTTAAAAAGTAAAATATGTTCATTGTAAAAAAAAGCTTGGAAATACAGAACATAGGAAAGAAAACAATTCCACTACCCAGAGTTAACAACTATTTACATTTTTATAGATTTCCTTTTAATTTTTTTCTTTTATAACAGGAAGAAAGTATATGGTTATTAAATATCATATTATGCATATTAAATAAGTATAGCTTGTAAGCTCTTTTTTATTTAATGTTTACTGAACATTTTCTCATATGCCTCAAGATTATAATTTTTAATAGTCGCATAGTATTTTATTGTTTTACTATAATTATTTTAAATAGACTATGTTTTAGACATTTGGATTTCTAATCTTTGATCTTTTTTTTTTTTTTAAGATTTTATTGGTGAAGGGGAACAGGACTTTATTGGGGAACAGTGTGTACTTCCAGGACTTTTTTCCAAGTCAAGTTATTGTCCTTTCAATCTTAGTTGTGGAGGGTCCCATTCAGCTTCAGTTTGTTGTCCTTTCAGTCTTAGTTGTGGAGGGCGCAGCTCAGCTCCAGGTCCAGTCGCCGTTGGTAGTTGCAGGGGGCGCAGCCCACCATCCCTTGCGGGAGTCAAACCGGCAACCTTGTGGTTGAGAGCACGCTCCAACCAACTGAGCCATCCGGGAGCTCAGCGGCAGCTCAGCGGCAGCTCAGCGGCAGCTCAGCTCAAGGTGCTGTGTTCAATCTTAGTTGCAGGGGGCGGAGCCCACCATCCCTTGTGGGACTCGAGGAATCGAACTGGCAACCTTGTGGTTGAGAGCCCACTGGCCCATGTGGGAATCGAACCGGCAGCCTTCAGAGTTAGGAGCATGGAGCTCTAACAGCCTGAGCCAGCGGGCCGGCCCCCTAATCTTTGATCTTTTAGTATATGTGCTGCCGAAGCAAGCACTTTTGATCTTTTAAAGAACTTAAACTTACATGCATCATCGTGGACATCTTTGATCATTCTTAAGGCAGATATTATTTAATCTTTTTAAGTCTTTTGATTGCTTTTCCCAAAATGTTAAGATAGCCGTGTAAGATAAATATTACTATGCTACTTTATAGGTAAGAAAGATGAAGGTCAAATTGCATCAGCAATGTTTAAGAATTTGTAATCACTAGTCACCACTTTAACCACTGGTAATCACTTTACCTGTTAAATTAACAAACTTTAATGAAAGATATCACATTTTATTTTACATTTACTTGATTACATTTAAATGAAATATTTTTTGTATGTTTGTCTACATCATGACCTTCTTGGTCATATCCTATACTTTTTTCCTTATGTGCTCCTTTTATTAGTCATATAAACTTTTTGTATATTAAGAACATTCACCTTTGTTTTCTGTATACAATTCAAATATTTTTAGTCTGTTTACCTTTTAATTTTGGTCATGATTTTACTTTTGTACAAAAATGAGAGTTTTACATTTAAGTGGCCAAGTATCTTTATGGTTTCTGCTATTCGTGTTGTGCTTGGAATCTCTAAGATTATATCTGCATTTCTTCCAGCTTTTTTTTACTTTTAAAATTTTAATCAAACTGGGTGTTTCTGAGTTTGAGGTAGGAATCCTAAATATGATTTCCCCCCCCAAATTATCCGTACTTACCGAATAATTCGTTCTTTTCCCATTCGTTTCAAGTCACATTTATCATTTACTAAAATCTTATGTATAGAGTTTGTTTTGGGGGACTGAATATATCAATGTGTATATTCTTGTATCAGAACCAAAATGATTTATTGTAGCTTTTTTACTGTAACCTGTGTTACTGTCATAGATACTGTCATCTCAGGTAATTGTGAGCCATTCTGATTTAAAATATTCTCATTTTTTCCAGTTAAGTCATCCAAATATCCTTGGTGTTCCAATATTTTGATGTTGAGACTTTTATAACACCAACTCCTTATTGCACCTGGAGGCTGCCCATAAATCTCTTGTTAGATAATGTGTCCTGATTTTTTTATGGAAAATATGGTCTCTGTGCTTGCTGTAGGACAGAAAGAAATATGAAAGATGATGTAACGGTGATTAGTTGTACCAGATTTTCTGGGACAGGCCAGATTTTAAATGGTCTGCACTGTGATCAGTTAAATGTCTGCTGGTTTTAAAAATGTGATCCCTTTAGACCAGGGGTGTCAAAACTGCTGCCCGTGGGCCAACTGCAATCCATTGTTAATTGACCCACAGCAAATTCCAAAAATATGTTTAGTTTACTTAAATAAACCAGGTGAGGCAATATATACTTCACCTGGAGTGAGTAGCCCGGCTGTTTGTGTATTTTACCACATATGGCCCTTGGTAAAAAACATTGAGAAAAGTTTTGACACCCCTGCTCTAGACAATAGTATAAGTGCTGAAAGTTGGGAGGTGGGAAGAGATCAGACAGGGCTGGATAATTGGGGAGGCTCTTGGGAGGGGAAGTGAGTGGTCCCGCTGGGGTGAGCAGAGAGGGGAAGGGTGTAGCATCTCAGAATTGCTCCTCACTTGGCTCCACTAGCCATGCACATGTCGAGCATATCTGTCTTGTTCACCTAACAGTGTATGGTGAGCGTTTTTAAAAAGGACAAAATTAGGAGAGAATATCTGACATATAGGAAAATGACATATCCTATGGACAAATAGAAATAAAACTACAATGATCTCCTTTTGCAGTAAGAATTGGTTATACTGGCATTTAGCCCTGGCTTTAGGAGATCATATATATATGTATATGTATACATATATATATGATCTCCTATATATATATACATATATATGTGTATATATGTATATATAGATATGAGATCTGACAATTAAATTCGCGAGCTCATCCTAGAAAAAGTACTACATGCCTCATTGCTGAATATCACTACAGTCACCTTCCAAGTGCTCCCCTTGGGAAGCTATGCACCGATGGCAGAGCCTAGTCCACCCTTCAAAGCAATTTTGGAACTCTTTTTCTGGAATGGCCATCAGAGCTGCCATCGTATTACCCTTGATGTCCTGAATGTCATCAAAAAGTCTTCCTTTCAATATTTCCTTTATCTTCAGGTAAAAAAAGAAGTCATTGGGGGCCAGATCAGGTGAGTAAGGAGGGTGTTCCAATACAGCTATTTGTTTGCTGGCTAAAAACTCCCTCACAGACAGTGCCGTGTGAGCTGGTGTATTGTCGTGATGCAAGAGCCATGAATTGTTGGGGAAAAGTTAAGTTCATCTTAACTTTTTCATGCAGTCTTTTCAGCACTTCCAAATAGTAAACTTGGTTAAGTGTTTGTCCAGTTGGTACAAATTTATAATGAATAATCCCTCTGATATCAAAAAAGGTTAGCAACAAGTTTGTGGACTTAACTGTCAGACCGCCTGGGAATGTGTATACTTTATAAATAAATCCTACCTATTTAGAGGTGGCACTCTCTCCCCAGTACCCAACCTGCAGGTATGTTTAGAAACTCGCCCTCTTGTGGCCAGGGGTCAGGAGCAGCAGTGGCCTGAGTCCTGAGTCCTGAGTGGTGGTAGGGGTCTTTGCCATAAAGAAGGCCTGGATGAGTCTCATGGGTCATTATTCCCCTTGTTCCCTGGGTCTTCCCAGCAGGTGACCCAACAGGGCAGTCAGAGCTATTCTGCCACGGCCTGTAACCATGGTTTACATATCTACTCCAGTGACAAATCCTGCCAGGAGCAGCAAAATCAATTCAAAAGGAGCTATGGGCCAAGCAGCATTGGCTTTTTCCACTGTCCCTGTCCAGCAAAAGGAAGGGAAGAAGACCCACCTTGGAAATGGGACCCTGGCTCTGAGCCCATTCATGAGGCTCATAAGACAGAAAACAGCTTTGGCATAAACATCGCTCTCACAGTAGAGTCCTGCTGCTGAGGTCGAGGGGCTCTTGGGCCCCACGCATGCCCATTGCTTCTGGACTGCACACTGGACTGGCTTCCCTTGGCGTCTGGAGCAAGAACCTCCTGACCCTCTCAGGCTGGGGCCGCACCGGAGTCAGTGAAGTGGCTACTGCAGGAAGCTGTTGCCAAGAGGCAGGGAGTGTTTCCAGGATTCCCAGAGTCGAGGGGCTCCCTGAGAAGGCAAATGATGGCAGTAGAAGGAGCTAAGCTCTTCTATGCTAAAGTGGACTCTCTAGTGTCATAACAAGTTTACAGATCCTTTCAGTACCCAACCTGAAGCTGACCCTTTTTAACAACACAAAGTCTGAACCAGGCCATTTCTCAGGAGCCCCCGGGGCCTCTCCCCACAGCCTGTTCTCTGAAGATACTCCACAGGCACCATTCTTCCCTGTGAACTGCTTCTCCCTGCGGCTTCCTGACACTCCCATGTGACAGACACCCACCCACTCTCAGGCCTGGACGTGACTCTAGCTGACGTGCTAAATTCAGCAAAGGCCCCACTTAGGGCGATCCTGGCGCCTGCCAGCACATCCCCTCATTTCTAACAGCGGCTCCGGCTGCACCTGGAATTGTCTGAGCTGGGTGGTCTGAGCAGTTTGCCCGCATGGAGGCCACAGCCGGCCCCGCCTACAGGCGCCCCAGCCCAGAGTAGTAGCAAGAGCTTTTATCTAACAGTGGCACTTACTTAATTTCTTAGAGTTCTCTGTGACTAGGAGAGGAAAGCAGATGCCTTCCTTCTGCTGACTGCCTATTTACCCTCCTCCTTTCATTAGGGATATGCTAAAAGGTAGGGAGAAGCTCCCAGCAAAAACCCCCGCGAGCTTCTCCTGTAGCAGTCTGGGAAATGGACTGGTTTTGAATCCCCCTCTACCATCCAGGGGTTAGTCATATGGGAGCAGGCTCCACTGGCCCCGCGCACAGTGGGGAGGTACCGCAGCTGTCTAGCCGGTGGCTGTAGCTGCCATTTGTGGGGCGGTCTCCTCTGGGGATGAAACTGCTCCCTGGCAGCTCAGCTGCGCCCCACCCCCATGGATCCTTGCAGATCACATAGTTGAAAGGGACATTGGCAGGAGGGAGAAAGGAAAGTTTGAGTTTTATTTTTACTAAATAACTGGGCAGCTTTCCCCTCCATTTTTTCCAGATGCTTCTTCAGAAAAGAAATTTCAATGGCTTGGACTTGGAAGTCTAAATCTGCTTTGAATGTGTGTTTTGCACTAGGACTCCAAACCCCTTTGGCGTTCCCCTGCCCCAACACGCAACCAACAAACACCCTGAGAAGCACCATACATACAGCCTTGTTCACAATAGGACCTTATTTGAGGGTTGTTGGCATTTATTCCTCTGTCTTTCCTGTGTCCCCTGGGGCCCTGCCCTAAAATTCCTGAACAATAGCTTGTGCAAGAACGGCACTGTGGGGAACGAAATTGGCAGGAACAATAATAAATCAGGCAGAAGTGGCTGAGAACTGCTCTGATTAACATGGACCTTTCTCTGGAGAGAGCTGGAGGAGGAGAAACCCCAGGACTCCTCCTGGTGGTTTGTGTACTGCCCTGGCCTGGAATCCTGCTGGGTTCACCTCTCCTTGAGCCCATCCCAGCATGGGGTCCCTGCGCTGCTGACATCAGTCAACAGAGCTCCTGGGAATCATCTCTTGTCCAGTCAAACTTGAATGACTGGTTCTTACAAACCCAGTATTCTAAGTCACACCAGCCCCAGCTCCCTTGGGGCAGAGTGCTGTGGTGGGAGGTGGCCTGGGATTTCTGCTCCCCTGTGGTCCTCTGGTCCTTGCTCAGCTTACAGCAGCACCCCGCCGAGCTCCTCCCCACCTGCCTCCAGGCCTCCACAGCACTAACTGTACATTCTCGGGAAGATGGCATGCCCGTCATCCAGCAGGCTGGGAGCCCCTCTGGGGTGGAGAATCTGCTGTCTTCATCTTATTTCCTGGCCCAGAGAGAAGGCCTGTGTGGCAGTAGTGGGCAAGGACAGAGCAGGGAGAGAAATAGGGGCCAGGTCTCGTAGGGCCTTGTGAGGCATGGCAATTGGATTGTATTCGTAGCGCAAGAAGAAGCCATTGGAAAATGTTAAAGTAGAGAAGTGACTTTGGTCCAATTTACATTTTTTTCAAACTTTTTTTCTTTGATTTTAATACTTAACATAAAGCAATTGTGCTAAAAGCAGCGTGGTATTTGACACAGGGATAAACATACAGATAACTGAAACAAAACAGAGTTCAGAAATTGATCTACGTATATGTCTCATTTATTTTTAATTGTGGCATGCTTAACAGTGGTGTTAAGTACATTTACATTGTTGTGCAACTATGACCACCATCGATTTCCCAAGCTTTTTTCATCTTACAAGACTGCAACCCTGTACCCATTAAACAGTAACTCCCCATTTCCCCCATCCTCCCAGCCCCTGGCAACCGCCATTCTACTTTCCGTCGATGAATTTGACTGCTCTAGGTGCCTCATAGAAGTGGAATCATATACTATCTGTTCTTTTGTGACTGGCTTCTTTCAGAGTAATGTCTTCAGGGCTCATCCATATTGTAGCATGTGTCAGAATTTCCTTCTTTTTTGAAATTGAATAATATTTCGTTATATGTATAGACCACATGTTGCTTATCCATTCATCCACAGATGAATGGCACTTGTGTTTCTTCCCCCTTTTGGCTGTTGTGAATACTGCTGCTGTGAACATGGGTGTACAAATACCTCTTTGAATCCCTGCTTTCAGTTCTCTGGGGTACATACCCAGAAGTGGAATTGCTGGGTCGTACAGTAATTCTGTGTTTAAATTTTTTAAAGGAAATGCCATACTGTTTTCCACAGCAGCTGTACCATTTTACATTCTCACCAGCAGTGCACAGGGATTCCAGTTTCTCCACATCCTTGCCAGCACTTATTGTTTTGTTTTCTTTTTTATAATAAACATCCTTAAAATGAGTTTTTTAAAAAAAGTAAATGAAAACTTATAAACCCATGAGGACAGATAGAATCGGAGAGACAATGATAGACAATGGAAATCGAATAAGTGATTGGCTGACTTGGGTTGCAGCTTTCTGTGTTGTGCTGTGCCTGTGGTTAGGGGCATGGGAAACAAGAAAAAGTAAGCCTGCTTGTGCCAGAAAATTCCTGAAAAGGCTGAGGAATTGGAGGCATCAAGTACTTTCAAAGCCTAGATTGTGGAGTGAAGCTGAAAACTGGAGGGTTGGTGATAAGTGTTTGTAATAAGAAGTCGTTAGGCTCCAGATCCCTTTCTGTACTCCATATGCCAGGCCAATGTCTCTTTCCCATACCCGAAAAGATGGAAGGTTCTCTGTGGAGAGACTGAACCTGACCAACTCTCAACTCCTGGACACAAGGCACAGCTGCAGGCAGGGGTGAAGTGTACTCAAAAGGGAGAGGGACTAATTGAAAGTCAGCATGTTGGAATAAGACCTCTCATGGTCTTCCGTTACTTAGAATCCTTACTGCTGGTAGACAGACTTAGTTACTGTGTTCCCACCACCACCATCACCAAAGCAGGAAATTGGAAGATTCCTCTTTGTAGAAACTGATCATCGCAAGAGAGAAAAGCCACAGATATTGATAGTTGAGGTTTTTACCCATTCACTCTACTGGGAGTTCCAACAGATTGATAAGGCCCCACCTGTGTGCATGGAACTTTTAATTTCTTCACTCATATATATGAAAAGCCAATGAAGGATCATCAGATGTCCAAGGGAAGCCTCTGTTATGAAAGCAACAAAAAGAACCCCCAAAAAAGTAACCAAGCAGAAACAGAAGACTACAGAAAACAGAAAAATTCAAAGAAATTTTATCTCACCTCAGAAATAAGATGTTGCTTCCATTAAATAAAAAGAGAAGATTATTCAAAACAGTTTTGAAAAACTGAAAAAGAAATGATTTTCTGAAGTTAATGATAGCCAAAATAATAAATTTAACTTCAAAAGACTGGTTGGAAGATAAAGTCAAGAAAGCCTCCTGGACAGACCGAAAAGAAAGAGGTGGAAAATAAGTGAGAAAGGAAATGTAGGTCAGTCTAGTACGGCTAATATCCAACTGATAGAAGTTCCATACAGAGAACATAGTAAAAAACAATGGAGAAAAATTGTCAAAACACAAAAACTCCTCAAAATTCAAAGACATGCATTGCCAGTAATGAAAAGACCTATTTCTAAGGGTCCAACACAGTGAGTGAACAAAGACCCACATCAAGGCAAATCATCATGAAATTTTAGAATATCAGGGATAAAGAGGAGATTCTGAAAATTTGAAAGGAAAATACATATACCCACACACACATACACACACATACACACAGCAGGTCACAGGTGAAGAATCAGCATGGTATGGCATTATACCTCTCAATAGCAACCCTGGATGCCAGAAGCATTTCCTTCAAATGCCATGAAGTAATATCTTCAAACTTTTGAAGAAAAAAGGTTTTCCATCTATAATTCCATTCTTAGACCAGCTATAAGTTGGGTATAAAGATAGATACTGACAGTTTCAGATTCCAGATTAAAAAATAAATAAATAAATAATGTTTTCTTTTTTTTTCAAGTGTGTTTTTTCCAGGACCCATCAGCTCCAAGTCAAGTAGTTGTTTCAGTCTAGTTGTGGAGGGCGCAGCTCACAGTGGCCCATGTGGGGATCAAACTGGCAACCTTGTTGTTAAGAGTACCACACTCTAACCAACTGAGCTAACTGGCCACCCACCAGATTAAAAAAAATTTAACTTTCTATCCATTTGTCTTTAAGAAACCCCTGGAGGAGGACATGTTCAACCCAAATGGTGGCATACACCAAGAAATTTCCAAGAGGATGATGAAAGGAAGTTCCCATATCAAGCCTAGAAAGCATCCAGTTTAGATTGCAGGAAGGTAATAGAATGTTCCAGGTGGGATATCTCCAAAGGAGAAAAAAATAAAAGCCACTGATGAATTTGCTTATCTGATGCATTTGACCATTACTGAGAAGAATTTTATAGCTCTCTTGAGAAGTTGGGGTTCTTAAGAAAACGAAGCAAACCAAAAGTATGGCAGTTATTAACTCCAGGAAAAATGTAAAGTTCCAGAAATTTAATTGTAATATACTATGTAGTTTGGCAGTGAGTGAAGTTAAAATGAAGCAAACACTAACACATTGACATAAAAAGTATGATGTAATTATTGGGAGGTAGGGGAAGGGTTTATGTGGGGGCAGATTTGGGAGCTAAAATCTCATATTTTATACAGAGAAGTTAAGAAACAATGTCTAAAATTAAAAAGGGGTAAAATAGTAGTTGTGTAAGACTGTTTTTAGAACTGTGAAAGAAAATACCAGAAGAAATGGCTAAAAGAGTTGAAAACGATTGCCTCAAGAAAGTAGGAATTAAGGGTGGGATGAGTGGAACAGAGTCCTGCTTTTTTTGTTGTTGTTTTGACTTACAGTACCTTTTGACCATGTACATGTACTGTCTTGGTGAGAATACAAACAATTGAAGAAAACATGTTCGGTTGTGCTTTTCAGCCTGGTGCACAACATTGCACAAGGAGCAACTTTTGACTCCTGGTCTGGCATGGTCCTGTGCAGCCCAGCATGCTGTTGGGGAGCTGGGCCTGGAGAAGATATTCTGCCAGAAAGTAGCAAACTCCCATGGCTGCTCTCTGCCCCTTGTGCCAGGTGTTCTCTGACAGTGTCCCAGAGGCACTCAGGTGGCATGAAGGGTCCTATTTGCAAAGTTCCACCTGCTCACGCTGCCTCCCTCGCAGCCTATACCCCCTGGGCAAGTCCAAGCAAAACACATGCTCTGTGTAGTGACATGCATATACAGTAGTTATTGGGGTCCGCGGGCAGCTGGAGAGACCAAACATATGACATTAAACCAAGGGGCCGAGTCAAGATGTTCGGGAGTTTTACCCACCTCTGCTTTTTAGCAGAATTACCTCATACTCACAGAGTCCTCCCAGGACCGGACCTTCCCAGTACAATTGGTGGCCAGTTTCAGAATCTTACGGCATCTGGTTTCTGCTGTTTCAAAGGGTCAGGAGGCTTTGCCAAGTGGTCTGTGTGTTGTTTAGGGAGGGGCCGTCTGCTGCATCCCTTCTGCCAGTGAGGTATGTCTCTCTGTCTCCAGGTCCGACCAGGACTGGCTAGGAACTCCAGATTTATTGCCCCAGATTTATTTCCTTCCTGACACTCGCCCATGCCCTTGAAATTCCAGGGCTGCATTAGTCAGTGAGGCAGAAATCAAGGGAATGGTCTCTGTCTCAAAGGTGCACGTGGCATTACAGGAGCGTAATGATAGCACAGTCATCAAAACTACAGACTGGAAATTTGTTTTCAGATGTGCTTTATGATGTTACATAAAAGCAACGATCACTTTTCTAATGGGCTTTATTCTTTAAAAATAATAAGCCGGTTCGGCTGAGGCATACGTTGTTCTCAAAGTGTTAGGTTTTTCTCGAAAAATGGAATTCCTTGAAGTTGTCTGTAAGAATGTACATTGTGTATGATGAGTCCTAGTGAGGCCAGAAGTTCACAAGTACTGGTATTTCTTAGGGCACAAATAGTTTCATGCTTTTAAGAAAGCTGGGAGCTGAATGGATTCTATGGGACCTTACAGTAAAGAGTTATTGATTTTGAAGAAAAGAATAGACAGAGGACTTTAGAATTTATTAATGTGCTATTGTACATGTGCTATCTCATTCGATTATAAACTTTTCTGGATGATACCGGTATCGTCCCATCTAACAGTTGGCATAAACTGAGGGCCAGGTAAGTTAAGTATTAGGTTGGTGGAAACGTAATTACAGTTTTTGCAATTATTTTTAACCTTTTAAGCTGCAGTTACATTTGCACCAACCTAATAACTTACCCAAGGTCAGACATCTGGTGGTCGGTGCAGCCAGCATCCCTATACAAGTCTGTCTTGATTCCGGAGGCCTTTCCTTCCTGAATTAGTTAGGCCTCTCGTTTGCAAGGGACAGATATCAATTCCATCTGGACTAAGGAATGGAGATGTGTTGTTACCCCATGTACCCCAGAACCCACCACAGGTCTGTCAGGCAGTGCCTCCATCTCTGTTCCTCTTCACTGGGTATGTGACGTCTTATTTTGCTGATGGCTTCTTCTTCTTGGGTGGGGGCAGGGATGGGAGAAGATAACTCTAGCCATCTTCTTCAGGCTTACATCTTTCCAGCTTGGGATCCTATGAAGACACCATTTGGTCGCCCTTTATTCTAATTTAAAATTGCAGGGAAGAGCTCTGATTGGCAGGCGTGGATCACATGCCCGTTTTTGGAGCCCCAAGCACTTGGGCCAGGAAGCAGCTGACTGATCACATCCCCTCCAGACACTCACTGTGGTGTGTAGAAAGAAAGGGAGCTGTTCCTCAAAGGAGGGGTGTGCAGCTTACACTGGGAAAAGGGGGGGCAGGAGCTACTGAGCAAATTGAACACACAGACACACACAAAAAACAAGCCACAGCATGAATTTGTTAAACATCTATGCCACATGCCTTTTATTAATATTTTAGTATATTTGAGAGTATATCTCAACTTGGTAGTAGAAACGGGAGTGAGCTCCCAGGCCAGCCTTACCAGCTACAGATGCTGTGTCTTTGGAAGTCTTCAAGAGAGGGAGTCAAGCCAGAACCCCAGGACCTTGTGTAAGAGGTTCCCGAGGAGGCTGGAACCCCACAGCCATCTCAGAGGAACTGGGCATTCAAACAGAAGGACACTTGTTTTTGTGTGAAAACTATGACTTTGGAAGAAGTAAGAAGACGCTGATGTGAGAGGTTCCCGCTTACTCGTAGAATTCTGTTTCTTTGTTGGACAGCTTCAAAGGCTTTTAGGTGCTTGTATCATTAAAAGGAAATCAAAAAGTTGCATGCATTGATAAGCTTGATTTAGATAAAAGGAAATCGATCCTTTTTCGGGGAAAGAGTCAGAAGAGCCCGAGGTGTAATCCAAGGCTACCAAGCTATAAACTGTCTTGCTCTCTACGAGGTGAGAGAAACCAGAAATTCTCAGATTTGCAGATGTCAGTGTGTGGGGGTGTCTGTGTCTTGGGCCACAGGAAAAGAAAATTTGGAAAACTTGCCCTAAATGTGAGAGTGGATGATCACAGAGAGAGAATGTCAGCCTTTGTCCTTGAAGACCCGCGTGGCATTTGCTGGGCCAGTTTGAGAAGTGATTCTCTACATCTGATTTTATTTTTCATGGAACCACTTTTGTCCTCACTGTTTCACAACTTGGACTAGGGACAGGGAGCATCGAGCAGTTGAAACCTCTCACTAATTGCTGCTTTTAGTTGGTATGATCTCCTCCTGATGGATTCTGTGGGTTCAGTTAAGGCTTTTGACGGTTGGCAATGGGATTATTCAAAGCCTTAATTAAGTTCCTGCCTCTCCAATGGGCCAGGTGCCAGTTGCTGACACAGACGCAGGCCCCTAAGCGTGGTCATGCCATGCCAATGGCTCACACTTCATTCTTCACTCTCCTACCATATCCATGATGTAAGTTTTACAGGCATTTTTTTTGGTTCTCATCTGTCTGGGGTGTTAATGTTTTAATTCTCCTTTCTGTGCCTCCATGCCCATTTATTTTTTGAGTGAGCTGATACTTGGAGATGGAGCAGATGATTCTTTGTCAACTAATTCCTCAGCACCGTTGGCTTATTTCCTATTACTTTTCAGTTTTTAAATCACCAGCTCTGTCCTAGTCATTTATCATAGAAGAAGCTGCCTGGAAACAAGGGAGGAGTTCAGAGCAATGTGCTGCACAGGCAAGCAGGCAGGCAATTCTAAGCAAGTAGACAGTCATATTGCAGAAGCAGCTTTGTCCAGCTTGGGGGAGACATCTGTCCGTGTTTTCCTTCACGTCCCATCCTCTAGGCTCAGCTTCTCCCAGAATCTATTCAGTTACTCATCAAGATCTGAGTAAATACTTATTGACAACCCCTCCAGTCTGTTTGTTCCGGCCCTAAGGATTTCTTAGTTCACTGCTGAGGTTTTCTTCATGTACTTTCCCTACTCCCCAGTGTCCTGTCAGGCAGCCTGTTTTCACTGTGGCCTCAGCTCAGTCCTTTCTCCCCTTTTGGTTTCCCTCCATCCCTGACATGGGCAGAGAGAGCCTCAGCTGCAGCTCCTCCCCAGCTCTGCCCTGCAGCTGTGTGGGCTTGTGTGCATACAGGGACAGGCCCACCCAGGAACAAAAGACACTCAGGAGATCATCCAAAACAGCAAAGTCACCCCCCTGTCTGCCGCTGACCAAGCTAAGAAGGCAGATGTGTTGCTTTGAGGCTTGCGGAGGTTGTGGGGATGGAGAACCTACCTCTGGGCTCAGGCTCTAGTAGCCTGTCCTGGGCACCTTGGAATTGACTGAAAGCCCTTCACGCATGTCAGAGAAACCTAACGAGACTTAGTACCCTTAAGAATGTTTTACTTTCAGTCATTAAGGAGATCTTCAGACAGCACTGAGTTCTGAATAACTCCCTCAAATACGACAGGTAGGTGTGACGTAGCAGCAAGCAGCTGCCTGCCTCCCAGCTTTCTCCTCACTATCCAACACACTCAGAACAAACCCCCATTCCTTTTAAAGGCCTTTTGAGGCCATAAAGGTTTTTTAGGACATTTTATAGAGCTGGAGCACAGTTTTACTGTTTTGAATTATTATAGGGGTTATGGTTACTGTATCTTTATTTTTATGACAAGTTGTCGGTTATGCTCTTGATTTATTTGATCCCAGGCTTTAGTTCAAGAACACAACCTCCAATTAAATGTGGTTACTGTGGCGAAAACACGATTCTCCTTCGAATGACCCTCTTTGGGGCTGTTTCCAAAAACTCATTATGGTGAAAAGTCAAGGCTGTCCGTTCACATACATGAGCATTCCTTTTTGTGGTCATTGGTTTTCCCATCTGGAGGATTAGAGGGGACTGAGGCTGTGGGCGGGACACAGAGGAGACTGGAGGGAGAGGAAAGAATCTTCCCGCGGAGGCTAAGTGGGTCACTCTTTAGAACCACACTGCTTCCGAGACGGACAGGACCTTAGACATCAAGAGCTGTTTCCTTTTCAGTGAAAGGAAGGAAGAGGCTAGGAAGCCATGCGAGACCCAGAACGCAGGCTCCAGCTTTCATGCTCTCCTCTCTGTACACTGACTCTCCTAAGGGTATCCTGGGCATACGCGTAGCACCAATCTTGCCTATCTTAGAGGGTATTTCACAGAAATAGTGCAGACAGGGTGGCTTAAGCAACAGAAATGTATTTCTCACAGTTATGGAGGCTGGGAAGTACAACATCAAGGCACCTACAGATTCAGTGTCTGGTAAGGACCCACTTCCTGGTTCATAGATGTCTATCTTCTTGCTGTGTCCTCACATGGTGGAAGGGCACGAATCCTATTCATGAAGGCTCTTCCCTCCTGGCCACCCCCTGAAGGTCTCAGCCTAATACCATCATGTTGGGGCTTAGGCTTCAACCTGTGAATTTGGAAGGAATGCAAACATTCAGTCTACGGCACTGTCCTGTTACTCTGAGAAAATAGCCCAAGACTTGCTTGTGGTATGGCCATATCTTTAGTGAACCCTTTGACTTTTTCCCAAAGTGGAAAGCAGATACTGCTTTAACCCAGAAGAGATTTAGGGTCTATTAGAGATAGACACTTATTAATGCTTTGGGTTCTACAGTGTTTGTCTCACCAAAAACATGAGCTAACAGTAAGGCACAGAGAGACAGCCATTCAACTTGGAGACCAATATTGTGGTGCCAGCTCTGCCACTTAACCTGCCATGTGAAATCACTGGCAAACCATCGACTTCTCCAGGCCCCTTTCCTCAGCTCTCTGGGCTCAGTATGATTGGCGTTGTGTGCTGTCACAGATGTTGTTGGTGACCTCCCCCCCCAGGCCACCCGGCGGGTACACACACCCCTTCCCAGCTGCAGTGAGTGTTGGCTAAGGGTTCGCAGGTAGGGGTCCCTGAATCCCTATTTCAGATTCTGCTTCTGAGGAACCCGACTCAAGACACCTCCCTCACAGTGTTGCAAAAATTAAATAAGATTCTATACGTGGAGGCCCTCTAAAAACTAAAGTATCAGTGGGTTTTTAGTGTGGTCTTAAACCAAACTGTAAAAATCCCAGCTGTGGCTTCTTGGTAAAGGCGTGTGGGGAAGGCAGATAAAGCACCCAGGGAGGGCAGGGCCGTCATCATGTACCCCAGGTTTCTCTTCTTTCCCCACCCAGGAGCCCAGGATAGTGGGCAGACAGTAAAAATGGGTTTTCTTGAAGTTGACTGATTTTTAGGTAATGTTAAAATAGTGGTTGGACAAGTTTTTCCATATTGGGAGGATAAGAACTGGAGCTGCAAATCATTCAGACCTTGGAACGGAGCAAGGTCACAGAAATTCCTGTTTTTGCTTCAGATGCAATGAGTACAAAAGTCCCATTGCAAACCACAGCTTTCTAAGAGGTGCCAGTTTTAGCATATTTAAAAATCCCTGGATATTTATTTTAACAGGACATTTCAGAGGTAAATTTGGGGTGGGTGAGTGTGTGTGTGTGTGTGTGTGTGTGTGTGTGTGTGTGTGTAAAATGAGAGGAAAATTGAAAGGGAAAGAGGGAGCTGTGTCCCTGAGATCTGGAACAGTTGCAGTGTCCCCAGTTAATCATTGATGCCTAGGGGTCTGATGGGCCACCTGAGCTGGCACTGCTGCAGGGGGCCAGAGTACTTGCTAATGGAATGCTAAGTACGCCTTTGGTGCAGTTAATGATTTATTTGTGCCACTTACAGTGCTCTGCACTCCCTTTTTCTGAAGCTCACAGAAGTCTGGAGGTTAGGCTGGCCCTGCCTAACAGAGTGGAGGAGAAGATTACGATGATTTGCAAATTCACTATGTGACCAGACACCCCAGGGGCTTCCTTCTGTAGGAAAGAGTTTCTTTCCTGAGTTATTTCCTGAAAATATGATTTAACAGAGGAGAATCCTACTTTAATAGTAGTTGTTGTCCGATGTTCCTTTGCACGAATCTTTGTGCCAAGATAGTGCCATGAAATGGCATGATTTTACATGAGTATGCATCATTTGTCACCTTCAAACATGCATGATGTTTACTTGTGTAGGGTTTTTATTTCCCTTGCTAGATTGAAGTACCTGAGCACCTCCACAAATTAATGTTTGTGCCATACATTCATTCCGTAAACACGATAATATACAGGGCACACATTTTCATTTAAATGATTTCTCTATTTTACAAAAACCAAGTGTGTTATTTGCAGAAATATCAGAAAATAATAGAAAAAGAGGAAAGACCCAGAGACAACCTCTGTTTCCACTTCATTTCCTATTATAAGATGTAAGACCTTATCTGTCCACTCACGTGGTCCCCAGCAGCCTAAGGTGGGACATACGTATTTCGGTGAGGCTTTGACGGCTTCAGACACTGTTGTCTGCTTCTGGGGGAAAGTGACGTCAGAACCTAAGCATTCCCTCGCACGTATTAAATCTCTGTCATGAGTATAGTTTAGATTTTGATAGGAAAGGGGTTTTTGTTTGCTACCAGGAATTATAAATAAGATGGTAATATTGATTTGGAGTTTGGGTTTTGTGTGTGTGTTTGGGTGTGTTTTTTTCTTTTTCTTTTCTTTGTCATTGAGCTCTGACTACAAATTAGTGAGGAGGGGAGGCAGGCCTTGTGAGGTTCCTAAACTATCACAGAAGGGCTGCCTGAGCATAACCAAAGAGGGGGTAGTTTACTTGGGGGTTTTCCCTGTTATTCCATGCTTCCTTTCCCAGGAAGACATCTGTATCCTGGCTGCTGAGAAACAGGTCTAAGGATGAGTTCGGGGCTGGACATCTGGGAAGGGAAATCCGCACTGTCCAAAGACAAGTAGTGCTTCGCTTAGCACAGTTCTTTCTTCCTCAGCTGCTCAGGGAATGAACTGTATTGTGGTGCCCAGGCACGCGTGCGCACTCCACCGCCCCGCCCCTTCCTCCCACATGCTGATAGAGCGTCCTCTCTGACCTTACTGGGGGCGAGGGGTGAGGAGAATTATTGCTATAGATCACGGAAGCCTTTCGTTATGAATGTAATTTGGGATCATCTGGCGAATTTCGGGTTTGCTCCATCCATATCCATTGTCTCTTGTCTTGGAGTGGCTACATGGATAAAAGCTGGTGCTACCACTCTTCTGTAATGCAAACAGCTTCCTCAGGAGGTTTCTGTGATGTCGTCTGTGCATTGCCAGTGCTAATGTCCCCTATTCTGGGCTCCCAGGCTGTGTGTCGCTGGGCTAGTCTGAGCCCTGTTCCTCTAAAGATGACTTCATTCTGAAGGGCCTGTTGAGTTTCAGGAGCTTGAGGGTTCTTGGGGAACTTTTTCTTTCTCTGAAACTCTAAGTGATTTCTTTCCTTGGAACTTCTCTCTCCATGCATTTCTCCCTCTTTGGGGAAGAACCTTCTCTCTGAACAAGTCGTTCTGGGGCTCAGATGCATCGAGTACTCAGGAAAGTGCTTACTTAACACTTAGCACTCTATAGAGCTTAGCTGCTCACTATTCTCAGAGAAAGACAGAGCATCTGGGGCAGCACTGCCCAACAGAAGCACCAAGCAAGGCACATACGTAGCAGTAACTTTTCCACATTAAAACAGTAAAAAGAAACAGGCGAAATTAATTTTCATGATACATTTTGTTTAACCCACCATGTCAAAAAGACTATCTTTTCAACATGTCCTCGATATTTTTAAATTATCGAGTTATTTTACATTCTTTTTTTATACTCAGTCTGTAAAACCCAGTGTATAATTTACACTTACAGTGCAGCTCAGTTAGGACAAGCCACATTGCAAGTGCTCCTTCACCTTGCGTGGCTCGTGGCTGCCGTCCTGGGCAGCTCAGGTCCAGAACCTTCCTACTCAAGGTGAGTTCTGGGGACCAGTAGCATCAGCGGCATCTAAGAGCCTGTGTGCCCTGTAGCATCTCAGGCCCATCCCAGACCTACAGAAGCAGAATCTGCATTTTAACAAGTGATTCATTTGCGTGTTAGTGTAGGAAGCACCAGTCTGAAATCCCCATGCTCATCCCTGTTCCCTGGGATTCTGTTTTAACTGGTCTGAGGTATGGCCTGGGAACTTATATACAGGTTTAAAGCTCCCCCAGGTGATTCTAACATGCAGCCAGGCTTGAGAATCGCTTGTATAGTGGGCTGTGGAGCCAGGATGCCTGACTCGGCCACGTTCTACCTTCGGGACCTTGGGAAATCCACCCAAACTCTCTGCGCTTCAATTTCCTCATCTGGAAAATGGAGATGAAAGTAGTATCTGCTTCAAGGATTTTTATGAGGATTAAAGAACACATGTAAAGCACTCAAAACAGTACCTAGCAGATAGGAAGTATGCCTTCAATGTAAGCTCTCACCCTTTCTTCTTTTTCCTGAAGGTCCGGGGTTACCCAGAGCCCCAGGTGACGTGGCACAGAAACGGGCAACCCATCACCAGTGGGGGCCGCTTCCTACTGGATTGTGGGATCCGGGGGAGTTTCAGCCTTGTGATTCATGCTGTCCATGAGGAGGACAAGGGGAAGTATACCTGTGAAGCCTCCAATGGTAGTGGAGCCCGCCAGGTGACAGTAGAGCTGACGGTGGAAGGTGAGTCCCAGGAGGAGGGAGCCCTGGTGGGAGGTAAGCCGTCCACTTCCCCAAGGCCACAGCTCCTGCTCCAGCCGTCTCTTGAGAGAGGGCCCCATAAGAGAAAGTACACCCATCCCTGCACTCAGGACCTTTTACTCTAATGGGGGAAATGTGGTCCCTGTGAACGAGGGAGGTGTTCCACGAGACAGTATTTGTCAAGTTACCCATCACGTCACTTTCCTTTTCCAGTCTTACCATGGCTTCCCCTCACACCGAGACAGATACCAGACTCCTTACGACGCCCTGCCCAGTCTGGCCACTGCCTGGCACTCCAGACCGTCTCCTACCATCCTCACCCACTCTCTCCACTGTGGTCACACTGGCCCCCTGCTCTTTCCAGCGGAAGGCCTCAAGGCTTTCACCCTGCTTTCAAGTCTAAGGACGAGCTCTTTCCGCAGCCCTTCACCTGACGCAGGCCCTCAGGTCTCTGCTCAGGTGTCCCCTTAGAGAACCCTTCCCCAGGACTCTCCATCCTCTCACTCTACGCCAGTTTTCTTCTCTCGGACTCGTCACTGCCTCACAGCCTATTATCTCCTCCACCCCCTACCACTACATGGAAGCTCTAGGAGGAAAGGGACATTAGCTTGTTGACTGCTGTATCTCCAGTGTCTAGAAAACCTCCTGGTTCGTGATAGATGCTGACATATTTAGAGAATGAATGAATGATATTTATTATCATCATTATAAAGTAATACATGCCCATTATTAAAAAGTTTGTAAAACTCAGAAAATATAGAGGAGATAACCATACCAATGTATTAACACTGATTATTTTGTCTTTTTTTTTTCCTTTGTACTTACAAAAAGATTCTATTAACTTTAACACTGCCAGGAAAGACATTTGACCATCAATAAAGCTATTTCCTTTTGCTGCGAGTATATCCCCCACGTGCCGAAGCTGCTTCACGGGTGAGACCGTTCCCAGTTCAGGCTGCCTGATGTCTGAAAGGACATGTCGTCAGACCCTCAGACATATGGCAGGTTTTCCTCCATCCTTCCAGGCCTTTCTAAGGGCTTAGCAACCAGAGGGTCAGACTCACTTGCTCCTCTCACAGAAGATAGTCCTCCCAACCTGCGTTTCAGGGGACACTGTATGTGAAGATTAAGGTAGCCCGGGAAAGTTCCACAGGTGGCCGGGGCACCTGGGCCAATGTTTCCCTGTTTTCCTACTTCATGGAAGTACAAACAAGCTGTTTCACGGAACAGAATATGCATAGTTTGGATACTTTCCCCAAATTCTTTCACGGAGTGACTCGTTTCTTTTAATGACCTTCCGATGCCTGTGGGCTGGGACATTCCCGATGGAAAGTGGACCCCGGTCAGAGTCTCTGAATGGCCCTCATCTCTGCCAATTCTGGTGTTGCGCTTTCCCCTACATTATGTACTTTTCGATGCGCAAACTTCGAGCTGAGGCCCACAAAAATTATTTTATACCCATGTATTAGCTTCGGCTGCCATAACAGACCATGTGGCTTAAATAACAGAAATTGATTTTTTCACGGTTCTGGAGGCTAGAAGCCCAAAATCAAGGCCTGACAGGGTTTGGTTTCTGATGAAAACTCTCCTCCTGGCTTGCAGATAGCCACCCTTTTACTGCATTCTTACATGGTGGAGAGAGGGCTCCAGAGTCTCTTCCTGTTCTTACAAGGGCACCAGCTCTATTGGATTAGGGCCCCCCCCCTCTGACATCTTTGAACCTTGATCACATATTCACAGGCTCTGTCTCCAACTATAGTCATACTGGGGGTTAGGGATTCACCATGTAAATGTGGGCGAGGACACTAAAATTCAGTCTATAATACCCCTTTTCTGACTTTCTGTTCAGAGCTAGGGAAACGGAGAATTCAGAGTCAGAGGGCCAAGGTTCTGTCCCAACGTTTTTCAAGTGGATGTGTGACTTTAAACCTCTGGACCTCTGTTTCTGCAAAATAAAGGGTTTGAATTCAGTGGTCTCTACAGCCTGGGCTAGCCCTTGTTTTCTGTGATTCATTTGAAAGAATAGGGTAGGTTAGGAGTGCAGAGGAGGTATATAAAACCCAGGTAATATGAACCTTTTTAAAAAAATTCCCGTCATTGAAGAAGTTAAATCTGGTGTCTCAACAAATTTTCGCAGGCAGGGGCAGGAAACAAGGCAGGAGAGCAGAATGAGAGAAGGCTGAGGCTCTCAATCCTAACCCCTCCCCTTTGGTTTTAATTTGGGGAGGCTCAGGCCCAGACCATTTAAGATGTTGTATGTCTTCTAAGCCTAGGAGACAGGATGGGTAAGGCTGCACCCTCCTTAACTGTGTACATTTTGCTTCTGCATCGAAGGCCAGTTTCAGCTGATGTGTGGTTTGGGGCCACCTCACAGACCATAGGCCTGGAAAGATCCTCTCTGGTCTCTTCTGCCATGGATAAGTTGTTGACTGTGGCAGGGTAACCCAATTCTTACAAACGGAATCTAGCAGATCCCCTGCCTTCTCGCCAGCTCTCTGCGCTATGCTTCTCGCTTGGAAAGAGCAGAGATCCTGGAATTAAGAGTATAATTCATATGTGGAGCCTTTTGACCCCCTAGTGGTCAAGTTTGGTAGGCAGTGTTATCAAATGGTCTTGGATTTTAGCTCCACTAAGTTCTAACTATGGGGAAACTAACCTTTCAGAGCCTTATTTCCTTTTCTGTGAGCTGGAGCTAATGGCTGTCCCATGGGTCGTGTAAGGATTAGTGCAGCACTGGAGAATAGTAGGCACCCAGTAAATGGTAGTTTTGTCATATCTGAGCCTGGTATTCACATCCTGAGAACTACTTCCAGAGGGAAATCCTGGCGTGGAGAGTAGGGAGAAAAATTCCTCATCTGGGTTCCAGTTTGGTACCCGGGGCCAAGAAACATGCAATATCCTCTGTGAGGACAAGCGCCTTAACAACAGGACAATTTGTGACCTCATGCAGTGGGATGCAGCCCTAGTCTGAGCCCCGGAAAGGCTCTCTGAAGCCCGCCCTGAAGCTCACCCACCTCCAGAGGGCGGGTCACAGAGGTTTGGTGCACAGCAAGGAAAGGACATGGTGCCTGCCCTCTGGGAGCTTTCTCCTAGATGGAGGGGCCACAGGCCTGTCCTCTAGCCCAGCACTGTCCTTAGAAATATAATGTGAGCCACATGTGTAACCTTAAGTTTCCTAGTAGCCACATTCAAAGAAACAGGTGAAATCAATTGTAATGAAATATTTTACTTAATGTGATATATCCGAGATACAATCATTTCAACATAATCAACATAAACTTATTAACGGGATATTTTACATTCTTCAGCATTTGGCATGTATTTGACACAGCGCGTCTCAATTCAGACTAGACGTATTTGAACAGCTCAATAACCCCACAGAGGTAATGGCTACCGTATTACACAGCACGGCCCCAGAGGTTCCCATTGGAATAGTGATAAACGAGGCTTATACAGAGAAACAAGAGAAACCCACATGTCCGAGCAAGGTAGTGAGTGATCCTGGGCATTCACATCCACAGAGGGGGCCTAGGGTGTGGGGTGGAGTGAAGGGTGGTGCTGAAATGGATGGGCCCCACACCCGGTGGTCTGAGTCTGAGAAGGCCCTTTGTCTTTCAGGGACCAGATAGTCATTTAGGTCATGTCAAGTAATAGAGGGCTAATTTTAAGGACATGAGCTCAGGAGCCCAGAGAGAGCCAAACTGGCAGGCTCAGAGGAGATCCGGGCCTTAGGATGGCTCATATTCACCTTAAAAAATTAGTGCAAATACAGGGGCGCACGAATCCCCTCAGGACCTTGTTAGAGTGCAGGTTCTGATTCCGTAGGTCTGGAGAGGGGCCCGCGTGTCTGCAGTGCTAACCAGCCCCAGACGAGGCTCGTGCTGCGGGCCACAGAACACACTTTGAGTAGCAAGGAAGGATGCAGTTAGTTACAGATTGATGCATTTCGCCTGTACAGTGATTCTCAAATGTGAGCACACATCCAAATCACGCGAAGGGCTGCTGAAACTACATACTGCTAGGCCCTGCCCTGGAGTTTCTGATTTAGTAGGTGTGGGATGGGCTGAAGAATGTTCATGTCTAACAAGTGTCCTAGTGGTGCTGGTACTGCTGCATACAGGGACCAGTAGTTTGAGAACGAGCTGGCTAATGTTTCTACCGTATGTATGAGGGTTCTCCAAAGAAACAACAGTAGGTCGTGCATAGAGGTGTGCCTCGGAGATACTGCAGGTTTGGTTCCAGACCACCGCAATGAAGCGAGTATCACAATGAAGCGAGTCATAATCTTTATGCTGGTGGATGGTATTGCCATCAAGTTGTTAAAAATGCAACATTTGTGAAGCGCCATACAGTGAAGCACGATAAAACAAGGTGTGCCTGTGTCCATGTGAAAGAGATTCATGACAAGGAATGGACTTACATGCTCACGGAGGCTAAGCAGTCCCAAGATCCACTGTCAGCAAGGTGGAGACCCAGGCGAGCTGGTGGTGTAGTTCCTTTCCTCTCCAGGTCCAAAGGCCTGAGAACTACAAGAGCTGATGTGGTTTCAGTCCAAAGGCCAGCAGGCTCAAAACCCAGGAAAAGTTGACATTTCAGGGCAAGGCAAAGGCAAGACAAAACCCATGTCGCAGCTCAAAGGCAATCAGGCAGGAGGAGTGTCCTGGTATTTGAGGGAAGGTCTGGCTTTTCATTCTATTCAGGTCTTTCACTGACTGGGTGAGGCCCACCCACATTAGGGAGGGCCATCTGCTTTACTCAGTCCACCCACTTCAATGTTAATCTCATCCAAAAACACCCTCACAGAGATACCCATAATAATGTTTGACCAAATATCTGGGCACCCCGTGGCTCAGTCAAGTGGGCACATAAAATTAACCATCACACCCACTGAGTACTTAAATGTAACATTCCTGAATTACTTCATGGAATCTTATTGACACATCTTTTTTGAGCTAGCTACTGGAAATATCAACTAAGTAACCCAGAGATGCTATAAGAGTTAGCAGTGGGTACGTGATGTGGGCTGGAAAGGCAGAATGGGAATATGTGCATTTGTAAGTTGTGAGAAAGCAGCAACAAAGCCAAGAAAAAATGTGTAGAAAGCCAGGTGTCAACCAACTGAATGGGAAAAGATTTTTGCAAACAACGCTTCCGATAATAGGGTAATATCCAAAATATATAAGGAACTCATACAACTCAACAACAACAAAAAAACAAACAATCCAATTAAAAAATGGGCAGAGGACCTAAATATTTCTCCAAAGAAGACGTACAAATGGCAAATAGACATATGAAAAAATGTGCAACATCACTAATCATCAGAGAAATGCAAATAAAAACCGCAATGAGATATCACCTCACCCCAGTCAGAACGGCTATCATCAACGAGACAATAACAAGTGTTGGAGAGGCTGTGGAGAAAAAGGAATCCTCATACACTGTTGGTGGGAATGCAGACTGGTGCAGCCGCTATGGAAGGCAGTGTGGAGGTTCCTCAAAAACTTAAGAATAGAACTACCATATGACCCAGCAATCCCTCTCCTGGGTATCTATCAAAAAAAATCTGAAAACATTTATCCATAAAGATATATGTGCTCCAGTGTTCATTGCAGCTTTATTTGCAGTGACAAAGAAATGGAAACAACCAAAGTGTCCTTCGATAGACAATTGGATAAAAAAGCTGTGGTATGTATGCACAATGGAATACTACTCTGCCATAAGAAAAGATGAAATAGTGCCATTTGCGACAACATGGATGGATCTTGAGATTATCATGCTGAGCAAAATAAGTCAGACAGAAAAAGTCAAGAACCATAGGATTTCACTGATATGTGGGATATAAAACTGAAAACAACTAAAGAACAAGACAAACAAATGAAGAAACAAAACCTCTTAGACACAGACAATAGTTTAGTGGTTACCAGAGGGCAAGCGGGGAGTGGTGTGGTAGATAAGGATAAAGGGGATCCAATATATGGTGATGGAAAGAGAACTGACTCTGGGTGGTGAACACAAAATGTGAGATATAGATGATGGATTACAGAATTGTACACCTGAAATCTATGTAACTTTACTAAAAATTCACCCCAGTAAACTTTAATTTTTTTAAAAAGATACTATATATATATATATATATATATATATAAAAGCCAGGTGTGACATAATCATAGCTAACTTGCATTTAGCTCTTCCTCTATTGCTGGTAGAGGGGATTGGTTATGTTTAGGACAGGTACCCCCATGGGTCCAATCTGTAGAGATACAGGGTGGAGTAATGAGCGTAAAGCATGGCTGCCAGCTGGTTGTTCCTTCTGCAGGCCCAGGGTCAGAGCAGGTGTCATTGGGATGACCATCCCAGTTTCTGCCTATGCCTGCTCTGCCAGTGTGATTCTGAATAGAGCCTCCTTTGGTTTTCAGAAGAGTCCCTGCTTGGATAATAAATTACATGGTTACCCTAGCCACGACTGATATGACTGGTGCACTGGGCAGTGAGTTAAACTTTAAAGGTGATGGTGAGAAATAAAGGATTATTCTAGGGGAAGAGGAGTAGCAAGAGTAATAGTTTCAGAGAAAATGGAAAAAATTATTTTCATCTCTGAAAAATAAATTCCAAGCCATTAGCCACTCTGTATAAGGATGCAACGAACAATTTTTTTTTAATAACTGAAAATAATGAATATGTATTTGGTGGGGTATAGATTTAGCCGGGAGCTCCCTCCTCTTGGGGAGTTTTCTTTGAAATAAATAAATAGGGACAAAAACCTGTTTCCTCCATTCTTTCTCGATCCAGCCTTGGCCATCACTTTTCTTCTCTCTCTGTTAGGCATCCTATCCTTCATGTAAAAGGATAGGCCCTGCTCTGCCTCCATTCCTGTGGAGTTCTTTCCCCAGCTTCCTCCCCTGTTTGGTGAGGGTTCTAAGGCTGCCCACTTTTGTCTCTGGCCCCTCATCCTAGAATGTCTCCCAGAAGCAAAGAGCAAATCCCTCCATCCATCGCCCTGGTCACCATTCTGCTCCTCTCCGTGTTGGGTACTGGCAATAGAGCAATTCAGATGGGGGTCCCTGCCCTCTTGCCGTTGACTTTGTATTGGAAAGACAGACTATATAAGTAACAGATACAACTTTGGTAGTAGAATGAAGTGCTCCCTGACCATGCATGAGAGAGAGGGCCAGGGGGCAGGGCGCCTAGAATGTGACAGCAGAAGGGACAGTGACCTCGTGTCGTGGGATCTAAGGGAGAAGAGAAGCCCTAGGAACTTAGAATTAACTGAGGGGCAAGAAGGCTGGGGTGTTTATCTACCATTTCCCTGTCTGTCATTACTTGAGGGCTTTTTCCTGAGACATTCTCTCTCCATCACTCTGGCTCTCCCTGCATGTGACCTGAGTCTGCTCCTGAGACCAGAAATAAAGCCACAAAGAGTTGTGGGAGTTTTGTAGACATATTTAAGAATATGAAACAGCAACAAAGTTGGTGGGGCCAGAGCAGAGTGAGTGAAGGTAGAGTGGCGATACATCTGGAGAGGCAGGTAAGGATGGGCCCACATAGGGCCTTTAGTCCCTGGTGATGGGAAGCCATTGGGAGGTGTCAAGGAGGAAAATGACATGATTTGATTTAGGCAAAATCTCACGAAAGTAGAGGGGGTTGCCATTGGTCTTCTGTCTGTAAGCATCGATTTCCTGGAAAATGAGTGAGAAACAGTTGTTTCCACACAGAAAGCATTTCCCAAATCCAAACCAGAGGGATCAGCATGCTGGATCTTTTAATGGTGCATTGGCCTATGAAATGATAGAAGGGGGCTCACCTCACCCCCTCATCTCCCTTCACTTGTTTGGCTTTTGTTCCTTTGTCCCAGAAAGATAAAGGTTTTCCTCTGCTCGTCTCTCTACCGCACCACTGGCTCAGTGGGTTGCCCAAAGCTGTTGTCTTTGCTTTGCTGTCCAGTTGTCCTGTTCAAAACAAAGCCTGGGCTCATGCTGTCGGCCTGGGGCTGGCCTCCTGCCCATCTCCTTTCCAAACACATTTCCTCCCTGCCCCAGCTACCCACACTCAGTACTGCCGCTTCTGCTCTCTGCAGCCCCACCACACCACTGTCCTGTAATCCAGGGCTCCCTGAACTATGTGAGAGAGAAAGGGTCAGGTGGCAACCCGCCTAGAATGTGGCAGCAGAAGGGAGAATGACCCCAGGCTGTGGGATTTCAGGGAGAACAGTGGCCTTACTGTTTTCTTGTCCAGCTAGACTGGCGCCACGAACACCATCATTCTTGGGTGATCTTGAATCCGTAGGAAATATTCCCATGCCATCTTTATTGTGATTCCCATTTTTCAGGGACAGATTTCTCTTTTATTTCCCTTTTATTTTCACATTGGAGTGGATTGATGACATTATGTATTTTGGCCCATGTCTGTTTATATTGGCTGAGTTTTAAATTATTGTATTCCTCAGGAATGTCTGTCGTGATTCTCCTTTTTTGTTCTCATATTTCTTTTGTACTGTCTCCTTTTATCTTAAATGTCCTACCTTCTTAAAGACCTGCAAGTGTATTTCCCATTTATATTATTTATGAACTCTCTTTAGTCTGTAACACTCGCTGCTGACCTTTCTTTTTTTAGGGGTGTATGTCCTCGTTTTTAAAAATGTAGTCAGAATCAAAATGCTCTGAGTGTTTTATCCTTTTCTGTCTCATCAAAATTAACAATATAAATGTGGTAGAGAATAAATTATTCTTTTAGCCCCACTAGTCTTTTTGCTGTAAAATAGTTGGGTATCAAGCCTGCGTTGGCAGAAGCCTCATTCATTTGCTAGACAGAAGAGTTAGATGACAAACTACTTGGTCTCATTCTAGTCTTGAAGGATGTCTGCCAAATCTCCTTTGCCTTGACTCCCTTTCCTCCTTTACTTTCACCTTCCACTTTGCATTTGTCTCTTTTTCCCTCCAAAATATACACCAGTGCCCCTTGCTGGCCCAGCTTTGATTTCTACCATCAGTGCTGCCATCTTTTCTTCCCATCTCTGATCCCACCATCCCCTCCTCCCATCTCCAACCCTGGTGCTTTCTCAGTGGCTCATAGTTCTACCCTCTTCTCTATTCATCAAATTTTATTGAATGTGCTAACTTTGTGCTGGGATCGAAGAGCAACAAGACCTGGTGATTGCCCTCTAGAGACTGACTTTCTTGCCCTCATATTTCATTATTATACTGCAGTTGAGATTCAACATCAGGATGTATTTACGAGGTGCTAACTTTGGTCCTGTGTGGGAGACATAATACTCTGTCAAATTCTTTCTGCAAGAACCTGGTTGGTCAGATGCAATGTAGACACGTTAAAAGCTAAGCAAAAACACAAGGCAGCATGGGTTTATTTGTCAAATGATTGGCACATAGGCTCTGTAAGCTCAGAAGAACGAGACTTCTGCAGGCTGAAGTGGTCTGTAATGTCTTCTTGGAGGAGGAGGGACTTGGGCTTGTCCCAGAAGAATGAGCCCGATTTGGATAGCAGATTGTGATTCAGATGCTGGGACTGGGAGGAAAGTGGAGGCCTAGGGGAAAGTTTGGGCCTGGGCTAGAGGGTAGGTGAGTAGCCAGGTAGAAGCGGAGAGAAGGGAGAAACAAAGCTGAAGGACAGAGCAGGAAAAGGCTGTAGAAGGTCTGGAGCATGAGACCAGGCAGTTTTTCGAGTCATATCCACTGCGGAGTAGGAGCAGACTGGATTCCGCCCCTCAGTGGTTGCTTTTCCATTTTCACCCTGCAGGTAAGCTCTCTGGATGAACTGCTCCCCTTAGTAACAGCCAGAGGGACATCTGTGTAGTTCCTTTTGCCTCAAACCTTTTTTAACCTTACCTTTATTTTTCTGAATGCCTGGGTTTATTACAAGCATTCTGATCACAGTTTTTTTCATGTGCTCCATCAGTCTTTGATACACTATTTTATATGATCCCCAACAAAAATGAGTTGCTTATTAATACAATGAATTTCTCTGGAACCACGTTTACAATACCTTCCCGTACGCTGCATGGCTTCTGATCAGACACCTATATGGCAGACAGCGGACATATAACTCACCACATCCAGCCGGCAGAGGCTGGGGGACTCCAACTGGATGTAAAATTTTCTGTTTCTGTTCTGATAAAATGATGCAAAATCAATCTTTATAACTGTGGTACTAACGGGAATGCTTGCTACGTGGCTTAGTGTGTTTGGGGAATCGCCATGGAAAGTGGCTCTAGAGAAGTGAGCTGGGATGATTAGAGTCTTGGCCTCTATAAAGAGTGATTTTTCTCTCTGCAGAGCATCGTAGAGTACTTATTTAAGACAATTGAGAGATCGCTGGCCACAATTTATTGAACTGTTCCCCCCTCCAAAACAAAACTTGTGTCACCATTCCTTTGAACTCGTGGGGTAAGACATGACTATTTTGTTCATGGATGACCGGGAAATCATTTGTTTTCTAAGTGGTGGATATTTTATTTTAACCCCCTGAGAAAGAATTGATTCTTTACTGTGTCAGTTTCCCGGAGTCCCAATCAGAACTCCTGAAGTGTCTGCTTGGTGCCCTGGGTTGACCTCCTTAGCTTCCATGGAGTGTGACATGTACTTGTTATTGAGTGTCACAGGAGAAGAATAAAGGACCTGTGTACATTCCAGCAAGAAGGGGCGACAACAGTGAACTCCAAAGCTCCCTGTCTGAATAGAGACTGTTGAATGAATAGTTTGTATAGGACAAGGCCCCTTTATATAGTGCCAGGCAGCCTCTGGGAGGAGCCAGTTAGCATTTATGGTTAGGACTTTGGTGGCCCCGGGAAGACAAAGCTGGAACTTCGACAGGTGACAGCCCACATCTCCTTGGAAAGGAGGGCAGCCAGGCCACCTCAGTCATTCTCAAGTACTCCCTTTCCTTCTCCAGTCAGTCGCCAAATCCTGCTGTGCCATCTGCCATGCAGTTGTCATTTGTCCTCACTGCCACCATCCTGATCCTGGCTGCCATTATCTCTGTCCTGTTGCACAAATTCCCAGCTGTTCTCAGTTCCTCTCGTAACCCATTCTGATCTCCACATTGCTGTTTAAAATATCTTTTTTAAAAAATGCCAATGGGATTTTATTATTCCCTATCTTCAAATCCTCCAGTGATCTGTTGCCTTTAAGTTGAAACTCGGGATCTTCAAAAGGCCCAGCAATGAGATGTCCCGTCTCCCTGCTTTGAAGCATTTTGCCTCTCTCTTACTCAGATTTTATTCTAGCTTTTATTATGCACGTCAGCATACTTCTTGAAGCTCTGGCCAATGCCTTATGCATAATAGGAACTGAATCAGTATTTTAGTACAGAGGAGGTTTCGAAGATCCCATGTCATCAAATAGAAAATTGTTCTGATACCACACTTACCGTCTGGTTTTTTTTTTTCATTTTCTTTACTTCAGTGATCTGTAACTTGTCTTGCTAAGTAATCTTCTTTGAAGTTTATTTCATTCTTTTTCATATAGTATGTCTCCTCTGTTATTTATCCTAAAACTACTTTCTTTTTTACTTTTTTATTTTTCTTCTTCTTTCTCTCTTTATTGAGCTGTAATTGACATATAATACTGCTAACACTACTTTTTATTTTTCTCAGTTTTTAGGTATCCACCCATATACTTGTTCACTTTTGTTTTTCTGTACTAGTTGTACAATGTTTTTTGATCATTCACTTTTAAATCCAAACATGCATATGAATCAGTGCAAACATCTAAACATTTCATTATGTCTTCTGATGTGCCTGGACGTGTACATATTGAAATAGTCACATATCAACATTTACATATTTTTAAAAATTTACATATTGAAATAAATATGATTATAATTTACTTTCCTTTTATTTTTCCTTAATATTTTAGTTAGGGCCTTTACATTTATTTTATTTTTGAAGATATATATATATATCAGCAAACTCCAATTCAGGATAGCCCAGGGAGCATTGCTCAATATGTGTTATAAAAAGTGGGCATTTGTTCTGATTAAGTGAAGAACCACTATTTTAAGTAATCTTCAAAATCCACTTTGAAGTTGACTACAAGTAGTGTGACTGCCTGCTGGTTTGCCTGGAACGGTCCTGGTTTAATCCTGTTGTCCTGGCAGAATTATTAATTATGTCCCTTTCAGCGTCGAAAGTCTCTGTTTGGATGATAAGTTATGTCATCATGCATTTTACGAAGCATTTCTTCTCCTTACCGTCTTGATCTCAATTATTCCCCTTCTCAGCGGCCTTCTCTGTCTCAACTCAGGCTTTCTATACCCCTTTGACAAAAAGTGCTAGGTTCCCCCCTCTGTTAAACTTTTCACAACTAAAACCTGGCAGCATTCTCTTTTACTTGTCCTTGAAAAATCTAAGATTAGTGTTTAAATACCTTCAATGCGTTGCCCTTTCTTTCCCTCACTAACTTGATCCTGTCTTCACCGATTCTCGTAACTTCTCTTCTATTTTTGGCATTCTACCTTAACCCCCTTTCCACTTATTTTTCTACATAGCCTTGCTGTTCTGCCAGATTTTCATAGTTTCACAAAATTAATTTTGCCTTATCTGTCAACTTGTAACTTCAAATTGTTTGCCTATAAATAGATCCTTTTAGTTATTTTAACCCAAATTCTCTTTTTGTTTTGATGTTCACTCTGTGTTGTTAGCTCACACTAAAATAAGCATTCCTCAATTCCATTTTTAGCTGACTGCTTTATGTGTTAACTTTGGATCATACCATAAACTGCTCTTATTCTGAAACGGAAATACCTGTGAACAGCATTCTTTCGCTAGTCTCTGAAGAAATGCCATATTTATTGCTTTATTTTATCTTTTAAGAAATGAAGGAATTTTAGCCTTTGGATTAAGATATTTAGCTCCCAGGAGTTTTAAAGATGCTTAGTCTAATATTTTTATTGTGGTAAAATATACGTAACATAAAATTTACCATTTTAACCACTTGAAAGTATACAATTCACTGGCATTAAGTATATTCACAATGTTGTGCAATGTTGTGCCTAGTTCCAGAACTTTCGATCACCCCAAACAGAAACCCCATATCCACTGGGCAGTCACTTCCCACGCCCCGCCCCCCGCCCGTGGCAACCATTAATCTGCTTTCTGTCTTCTATGGATTAGCCTCTTCTGAACATTTCATATAAGTGGAATGATACATTTTTTGGTGTCTGGCTTTCCTCACTTAGCAAATTTTTTCAAGGTTCATCCATGTTGTGACCTAGGAGGTTCTGCTGCATTACTTTATTCCTTTGTATGCGTAAATTATATTTCATTGTGCGCATAGACCACATTTTGTGTATGCATTCATCAGCTGATCAGTCCGATTTTTACCAAATCTTTACTTCAAAATGAACTGAAAAAGATTTATCAAGTCTTTACTCCAAAATGTTACAGAAGCGTGCTAAGTGCAACGAAAGGTACGTAGACCTTTTTAGGCAGGAGTCTTAGTGATTGGGTATATGAGTATAGCTAATACGTGGGACGGAGCATGGATGGCCCTTCTGTTCTGGAGGGCCTGGATGCCAGAACCTTTCTCCTTTTGAAATTTTCTTTCTCCATTCCCCACCCCCTACCTTTTTTTCTTTTTTTTGATAATGAGATCATGTTGTGTTTTTTCTTTGCCACTATATTTATAGGTTTTAAAAAATACAGCTGAATAAAATTACTCGTGTCCCACTGCCCCTAAACAACATTTCAATATATTTTCCTCTGGTTGTTTTCCTATGTTGGAGTATTTTATTTTTACCCGATTATGACCACATTGAATAGGACGTTTTATATGCTGCTCTTTTTTCGTAAAATTCATTTATGTAACAAATATTGGAATGTCTGCGATGTGCTGGTCCCTGTTCTGGGTACCTCTGATGAATGAAGAAGACATCGTAGTGGGGATATGGTTCCAACGTCCTCAGCTTACAGATGATATTTAAAGCTGTGGGGCTGTCCAAGACCTCCTGGGGGAGAGCCGAGAGTGCTGAGGACCCGGGGTGCAGCCTTGGTCATTCCCACGTGCACAGATGGAGCAGAGAAGGAGGCTGAGGAAGAAAGGGCAGCCTAGTAAATGCAGGAGAGTCTGGAGGAGAAAGTGCTTTGAAGGGGAGTAGCCCGTATGTCACGTGCTACAGAGCCTCTGAGGGAGGTGGGGGTTAGCGGTAGTGCTTTGGCCAGGTGGTGGTCAGGACGGAGCTCATGGAGTGGGGAGGCCCACAGCGCAACTGGAGGGTACCCAGGAGCAGATGATAGAATGTTTTAACATATTTCTGTGTTCCATATATTCTTAAACATAATTGAATGGCAGATTAAGATGCTAATTGTACACTTCACTTACCCACTTACTGTCTTCCTACCTTGTGACATTTGCACTGTTTCCAGTTTTTACTGTTACAAAAAAGACCAAAGTGAACAGCTTTGTAAACTTGCTTTTCTACCTTCAGCATCATTTCTTTTGACTGGAGGCAGAAGTTGCTGGTCTAAGAGCAGAGCATGTTTAGAGCTTAGGATTCTCATTCTCTCTAATGCTTTCTAAAAAGACTGGTTCGCAGTTCCTCCAGCAGTGTCTGAGGGGCCCCCAGCAGCATAACTGCAGTGGTCAGGTGGGTCCTCCCAGAGCAGGGAGGACCCTAAGCTTCCTATCAGCTTAGAAGTTCTTTTAACCTAGAACAGAGAATTGAATGACACAGACCAAACCCACATCATGGAATGAAATTATGTATAGCTCACTATACATAATAGTTGTGTAAGTAGTTGTGTTACACAGAACGCATGGACAATAATTGCCAATCCATAGGGAGTCACACTTAAATGTGATGCGGTGTTTGTTATTAATCCTTCTTCACTAAGGTTCTGGTGAAACCTTAAACCAGATATGGCCGAAAGAAATACTCAGCCACGATCTTCATCCTTCATTCCTATTCGTTCATATAGAGGTGATCAGAGTTGGAATTGAAGGGAATTCACCCTTTTCCAGTAAACACTCTTCGGTCTCCCACAGCAGCTGCCTGCTGATATCAGGAAATGTAGTCTGCCCTTTCTGTGTGTGCCTTGGGTGCGGTTTTACAAACATTCCCAGCTTGTGGCAAAGAGAACAACTTCCAGGCTGAGCATCTCAAAACTCCCTCCTCTTCCTCTCCCTATTCCTCAAAAATACCTCACCATTTTATAGTCCCTTCCTGTTCACATGACGACTCCTCCCCCGCCAGCAGCAGCAGCTGGACAAAAGGAGCTGACCCCAGCTGCCTTGCTGGGCTTGCTGTTTAACTGCTTCCTGCCCAGCACAGCAGTGCCTCACCCGGGACTGGCAGTGCCCAGTGTGCTCTGTACAGGTTCGGGTGACGTGCTGGCTCCATGCTAGCTTATTTCCAGTGATCTGCTGCATTCCAGGTTCTGCTGTTTGTAGGGCCTTAGTAGAAAGATGCAGAATTGATTGTGTTTAACATGAATAGCCTGGGTAAGAGAGATACACGTGCCTCTCCCTCCCTCCCTTCAACTGGGTCATTTTTTAGAGAGGTCTTGGATGGCCAAAGATAATCCCCAAAGTAGATGCTCCAGGGGCATATGCCAGCTCTGCAGAATGGTTACGTGTCCTAGAAGAGGCAGACCTGGATGCATTCCTGCACTGTCACTGGCTCTGTGACTTGAGTGGGTGACTTAACTTCCCTGAATCTCATTGTTCTCATCTACTTAAACAATAGAAGGATGATAGTGTACCAGCCTTCTGAAATTATTACAGGAAATCATCCGAGACATATGTAAAGTGCCCACCACAGAGCCACACGGGCTCAGTCAGGGTGAACCGTTTCCATCATTATCCCACCAACCCCGGTTGTCGACTCTCGCCGACTTTCGTTGCTCCAAGTTGGTGGCTCAGACCCGACTCTTCAAGCCTCTTTCTCTTTGTTTCCTACTTGCAGGGGGCTTTGTGAAGAAGCCTGGTCAGCCTGTTTCCAAAACTTCGGGGTAAGTTGTGTGATGTTCAAGCGAGGTTAAGGGCGGGATTGGCTTCTCCTGTGGACTTGGCACCACCAGTTTAGGGAGCAAGTCTTCTTGGGCGTCCTGGGTTGTGATTACTAAGGCGGAAACCTATTGGGACGCGATGTGTCATTCACACATGCCTCCTGACCTGGCAGCCTCTGGACAGACCCTTGACTGGCCTAGCTGCTGAATGCGGGCAAGGGGCTATGTGGCCGTAGTCCGCAGGGATGTCTAGCCATCAAGGCAACAGTCAAAAGACTTACCTGAGCAGACTTACAAGAGGCAATCAATATGTGACACTTCTTTTGGGAAGTGAACCTGTATTGTAAGGGTAAGTAACAGTAGCTGCCATAACAAACAAGCCCCCTAATCCCAAGGGTTTAACACAGGGAAAGTTTATTTCTTACTCAAGCAGAGTCAATTCAGAAATTCTTGAACAGGTGGAGAACCTTCCCATTATCTTTCAGGGACCCAGTCTCCTTCCATTTTATGGCTCCATCGTCTCCCAGGCCTTGGAGCCTCTGCTGGACCCTCTGCATCTAGCCAGAAGAGTGGGCAAGAGAGTGTGGAGAAGCTCACAGGAGGTTTTATGGGTCCAGCCTGGAAGTGGCATACAGCACTTTTGCTCACATGCTGTTGTCCAAAACCCAGGCTTTTGGCCAGAGCTCAGGTCTACCTTACTTCGGGGGAGGCGAGTAAGTGGAGTCCAGCTGCGTGCCCAGGAGATAGAGGAAATAAGTTTTGGGGCTTCAGGTTTTTCCAGAGGGTACGTCAGAAATGTGTTTGAGGTAAAGAGCTGGGAAGGCTACCCTTTGCTGGTTTTTGATCCCAACTTAAGTGACTTGGGTGGGGCCACAGAGATGAGGATCTGAGTTGCTGCTGGATTCTCTGCTGATTTCTTTCCAGGGACAGATTCGCATCCTCCACAGTGGAGACCCGTCCTAGCATCTGGGGAGAGTGCCCTCCAAAGTTTGCTACCAAGCTAGGCCGAGCGGTGGTCAAAGAAGGACAGATGGGACGATTTTCCTGCAAGGTCACTGGCCGGCCCCAGCCACAGGTCACCTGGCTCAAGGTGTGGTTTTGTCCGCCCCAATTCTGGACCACGCCTGGGGACCCTGACAGTTCAGGGTTAGACCCTTTGACTAGTGGGAGTCTGTCTTTCCAATCCCTTCTAATGCATCTACAGGTGGTTCTCGAGGGTTCTCTGTATAAGGGTTCTCCTATGTCTGATAGCCATGCTTGTTCTTTCCTGTTTGCACACTCTCCCTCTGTTACTCAGCCTGCAATGTCCTATCATCCACACACTCACAAAACAGCATAAAAATTATCAGTCAAGACAGACCTGACCATCTCAAGAGAGTGGAATTTGAAGTCATGGGACTAGATTTCAAGCCGTGGCTCCCTGGCTCACAACCATGTGATACTGGGCAAGTCATTTGATCTCTTGGAATGTGGTTTCCTTATCTGTGAGGTGGAGATAATCCCAGCTATCTCAAAATACTGTTGGGAGGTTCCATGTGGAATTGCTTTATAAATCCTTCCGGGCTGAGCAACATGAAGGCAGAGGTTGTGGAAGAGGTAGAGGGAGAAGTAGAGGCAGCAGTGGGGTAGAAGGGGTAGATGGTAAACAGGGCACTGGGGAGTCCCGGGGAACACTTGGGGTCAAGGTCAAGGACAGCAGGTTTTCCACAGGGGGAGCTCCTAGATTAAAATGAGTGATGGGACACGTTTGACCTATTTCCTAATTCTCCTAAACTAATGCTGGGAAAATAATAAAAGAAAAAAGCAGAACTAAAGTGCGGTGTATAGGATTTCCCACCTCAAACTAGGGCTACTTTGAAACAGGTGACATACATCTGCTCTAAGCTGGATCAAACATCACAACGCATACATAGACCTTGAGTCAGAGCTATTGGGCTGTCTGTCCAAAGACTGTTCTCATGCAGCATAGGGGATATAGTCAGTGATGTTGTAATAACCATGTGTGGTGTCAGATGGGTACTAGGCTTACCGGGCGATCACTTCGTAAGGTATATAGATGTCTAATCACTCTGTCGTACACCTGAAACTAACATAATATTGTATGTCAACTGTAATTGAAAAATAATTTTTAAAAAAACAAAGACTGCTCTCTAAGCATGTTGGCAGAGCCCAGAACAGAGGGCTTGCTGCCCATGCCTGGTGTCTGTCGCACCAGGATTGGCAGGAGGTAGGAGGACAGTGCCCGCAGGTGGCAGTTGTTGTTGTTGTTTTTGAACCAAGCCACCTTATTGCCATCCACAGGGAGATGTTCCCCTGCAGCCAAGTGCCCGTGTGTCTATGTCTGAGAAGAATGGCATGCAAGTTCTGGAAATCCATGAGGTCAGCCAGGATGACTTGGGAGTGTACACATGCCTGGTGGTGAACGGATCCGGGAAGGCCTCCATGTCAGCTGAGCTTTCCATCCAAGGTACCGGCTGCTCGGGAGGGCTAGTGCCCACGCCCCCTTCCTGTACCCTCCTAGGAGCTTGTTCCTTACACGTCTGTGTGTTACACGTGTCACACTTATGTACGCTTGTGTACCCTTGAACCAGAAGGAGGGAAATGGGCCGGCAGCACAGACATGACCACAGAGGAAGATGCTTCACTTGTGTCTCCGCCCTACACCCTACACCTGTGTCTTCTGTCTTTTCTCCTTGCTCAGACTCCCTTTTTATGTCTCTAAATGTCAACTGGAAGAATGGATATTGCTAATATCTTGCTGTCACCCCAGATGTAACTTATCATCCACTGTCTCCTCTGTCCTTCAAATGAGGTGTTTCCTCAACTTAACTCTTTGTACCCCAGGAGCGCCCTTTTCCTTCTCTCCAGACTGGACATTCCAGCCTCCCCTTTGACCCCGCCTCTTCCTTGCTGTAAGCATCAGCACCTGTCCGTTCTTCCTTTGAAATATCTTTGACTCTATTTCCTCCCGGTATTGCCCTGGGTCCACCAAGTGCAGCCTGGGAAAGCCGAAGTGTGTGGAGCAGGAACCTTGAGCAAGGTGGGATCTCGGGGCTCAAGGAAGGAAATGACTTTCACTCCCTCCTCCTCTTTTCTTACCTTCTTTTTTCTTCTGTAATTTTTCTCTTCCACATCCCCTTCCTTTCTCAGAAACTCTTCCTCCTTGCTCTCTTTGCCATTTTTGGCCGAAGCATTTTTCACAACCCACAGAAAGAAATTTATTCTACATTGCCACCCAGGACATGATCGGTATATAAACATTTACCTGAAACAGATTATATGAAACAGTCTTGAGTTGTACTATGTACAGTACACGCTGGTATTTTCTGTTCCATTCTACATCGTTAAGGGGGCGGAAATCCTGGTCCCACAGAACTTGGCTTCACAGCTCACGGCAGGATGAGGACCTGCTGTTATGGATGGATAGTAGTGTTTTAGTCACTCCTCCCTTTACTTGCCCTAGCATTGAATTAAACCCTGTTCGCTTGTGAAGTGCTTAATGACAAAACGCTATGTTGCCTGGAATTTGTTTTAAAGCACTCCCAGAAAAAGGCTCCTGAAAAAGAAAAACACATAGACCAAAAGGGATAGATAAGACTGGCAAAATATCAGCATTTCCTTAATCTGGGTGATAGCTTTCAGGGTTTGTTATATCTGTCTACTATTGTATACTTTGAAATTTTCCATGGTAAATTTTTTTTTTAAATAATGTGGCAGGAAAAAATACATATTATACGTTTCTTTGAAGAACTGAATAAAATTACACTTCCCTTGTACATTTTCAAAGCAGGTATTTGTCAAAAATGATCACGTCTTTGAGGGCCGTGTGTACTGTTTGGGTTTGAAATTTTCAGTCAATATTGAGTTTGGTTTGTCCCTCAACTGGTTTTGTTTCCTTCTGTGGCTAGTGAACAGAACAGGTGCCATGCCGCATGGTATGGTAGCAGAGGCCACCAAAAAGGCCCAGGATAGCAGTGGAATTATTGATATATGTCCAGGGCTCAGAGGAGTTTATCAAATTAAACCAATAAGTTCAGGACCAGGGAAGCTGAAAGGAGTGAGGGAGGTGGGACCACAGGGGAGAGGGAAGGTCAGAGCTTAGAAAGTGAAAAATTCTGTAGTAAATGACAGATTGTTGTCTTATGACAGATTGTTGTCTTATCACTTTCTCCTCTTGGTGTGTTGGTGTATAAAATATTCCACTAATAGTCTTTCTATCCTCTCCATTTCTCCAGGTTTGGACAATGCCAACAGGTATGTCTAGGCTTTGTGATTATTATGTTTCCATCTTGAAAATGCCCTGTAAGAAAAAGAGGGATAATAATCAAGAAACACCCTGAATTTCTAAGTCATCACATGGGGAGGGAAAACTGACTGTTTGGGGCAGGGGGAGGCATTGTTTTATTTCGGGAATTTGTTTTGTTCTGTTATAACATGACATCCAGATTCTCTGTCAGGCTTGCCATTACTCTCGAAGACTCAATGCCATGGTCTTTCTCAGTGTCCGCTCAGTATCTTCTCTAGTCAGGGTGATTAGGAAGGGTATTCTGCTCTGGAAGGGTGCCTTCCACGTTCCAGGCCAGAATCCACTCACCCATCCAGCACACTGCGTCAGGACCTTCCTTCCCTGTGTGCGAGTCTCAGTGCCAGGCTCTGGGTGGGTGAGCAGGCACCTAGCGTCGAGGCGGGCTTTAAACAGAGCGCATGGATATATAATTGCAAACGGTGGTGCCTCTCTGAGGAATAACAGGGAAGGAGGAATAACAGAGAAGCGCTGGTTTAGATCAGAGGGTCAGAGAAACCCTTTCTGAAAACTTGATGTTCGAGCTCAGGCTTGTGAAGAGTAACATTAGCTAGGTGAAGAAAAGCTCAGAGAGAAAGTGTTCCAAACAGGGAGTAGCATGTGTGAAAGCGGTGAGGTGGGAGATGGGCCTTGGGGGGCCCCGAAGGAACACCCCTGTGGCTGCAGCCTGGTAGGCAACAGAGACGGTGTCTTGTGAGGTTCCAGAGAGGCAGCCTGACTGAGCCCTCGCATGTAGGGACATCTTGGCAGGCTGCCGTGAGAAGTTCAGTTTTATTCTTAATATAGTGGAAAAGTTGTTGGAACGTCTTTAAGCTTGAAATGACATAATGTGGTTTCTGTTTTAAAAGACTGACTACGCTTGCTATGTGGAACATAGGTTGGAGAGGGCCCGACGGGCGAGGGGAATCCGGCTGTGTGGTTTGAATGAGGGTGGCACTCGTGGAGAAAAGAGGCAGATTGAATGAGTGTGGGTAGAACAGGCTCGGGATTGGGGATGACGGGCGTGTCAAGAATGGCTGCTTGTTTTCTGGTTCGGGAAACTGAGAAAATTGCAGAGAAAGACCTTTGCTCTTACTCTCGCTTCATGGGCTTTTGTGACCCCTGGAATCTGTGCTTGTGGTGAGTAATGCTTGTGAGTAACCCGATGATCATTCTGTCCTTCCCCCTTCCCCACTGCCCTCCCCACCACCACCACCATCACCACCACCACCACCACCACCACCAAGCAGGTCATTTGTGAGGGGAACAAAGGCAGCCAGTTCAGATATCAGGAAGGAAGTGACCAACGGAATCACGCAGGGGCCAAAACTGAACAGCCTGGAGACTGCAGCTGACAGTAAGCAATGCTCCAGCTCCCAGAAAGGTGGCTCCCTGGCTCGGGTCACAAATAGCCAACCTCAGCCCCTGGGGGAATCCAAGCTGGAGCCATCCAGGGACTCACCTCAAAAGGCCCTGAGGACCCCCATCCTGCAGAAGTCTTCCAGCACCATCACCCTGCAGACCATGAAAGTCCAGCCAGATCCAAGAGCACAGGCTGTGGGGCCCCTCTCTCCTTCCAGAGAAGAGAGGGAGAGGCCAGCTGGTCCCCCTCCAGCCACCCTCCCCACCAGGCAGTCTGGCCTGGGAAGCCAAGAAGTTGTGAGCAGGGTTGCTACCAGGAAAATCCCTATGGAGAGCCAGAGGGATTCAACATTCCCCAAGTTTGAGAGCAAGCCCCAAAGCCAGGAAGTCCGCGAAGATCAAACAGTCAAGTTCAGATGTGAGGGTGAGTACAGCTAACTCAGGTCACTGGCTCCCACAGTATAGCTCCCTTCCTTCAGCACAGTGGCCTGCGCTTCCTGTGTCCACTTTGGACCCCCTCCACCCTGGCAGCCACCTGACAGGGGTCTTCCTTCAGGAAAGAGTCAGTCTAGTCACTTCCTTTGTTCTGGAGAAACACCCAGGAGTGGCCCACTGCCCGCTGTTGGATATCAGCCCTGTGCCTTATTCTTACCTCCTCCAGGGGAAAACTGGGCATCTCCATCACTGGCCACAGGGTCTCCTCTTCCATCCCTTCTGCTGGCTTTGGCTCCCCTAAAGAACTGGAGGTCACCCTGTGTCCTGCCTCCCCAAGGACCCTTCCTCTATCATGGGATGTTTACTTTTGTGGAGTAGAGGGTTGAGGGGTAAGACATGGACTGAAGCCGGAGGGCAGCCGCACGCCAGACTGAGCCCTTCCCTCAGGTTCAGCCCCACCCCCAACCCTATCCCCACCCCACAAGCACAGTGTGCTCTCAGGGGGCCTCACAGCCATCACCTGGCCCTGTAGTTTCAGGGATCCCGAAGCCCCAAGTGACCTGGTTCCTGGAAGGTGCCCCTATGAGGAGACGAGAAGGCACCATTGAGATTTATGAAGACGGTGGGTCCCATTACCTCTGCCTGCTGAGAGCCCGGGCAAGGGACAGCGGAAACTACAGCTGCACAGCCTCCAATGTCCGAGGCCAGGTGTCCTGTGGCTGGACCCTCCTGGTGAAAAGTGAGTACCTTCCTCTGGGCCCCTCTGTGTTCTCAGAGGGAGGACCATTCATGAGGGGCTTCACATACTGCACCAGGTCAACTTCCATAGCCCTCTGCCCAGGGTGCACAACCGAACAGAAACATTGGCCCTACACACATGCCAAGGCCCAAGTCATTGCTCCAGGATGGTGATTCTGGATCAGGAGTTCCTATCAGAATCACCGCAAAATAAACATGCCCAGGCCCCACGCCCAGCCCAGCTGAGAGCTACCTTTTTTTGGTTCCTCAGCTGTCTGAGTAGCTCCATGACTCACTTTTGGAACCACAGGGAACCAAAAGTTTAGAGTAATAGGAGATGATGTGGCATCCCACATCGTTTATGTTTATTGTACTATCTGTTTATAAAAGCAATGAGTGTGCATTGTGCGGAATTTCAACAATATATGATCTTATGACTCAGAAATAAATGATGTTTTAATGTTTTTAAAACAAATTCGGCATTGTGCTATTTGTATACCGCTTTCTAGTCTAATTTGCTCATGTTACATAAGCATATTTCTATACTATTTCTTTCTATATTATTTAATAGTATTTGAGAACATAATTTTTAGTGCCATGTAATGTTTCACAGAACAATGTGTCTAATTTAGGTAGGCTCTTATTGAACGTTTAGATGCTTTCCATTTTTTCACTGTTGTGGCAAAGCTATGATAAATATCTTTGTACTCATCTGTCTCTCTGTAACACTGCCCCCTCTCTTTAAGTGCTGTTTAGCGGCCCTGGGCCCATGTCATAGTGCTGAGGAACATACTAACCCACAGGGATAGAGTCAGCAAAGGTCGGGCTGTTGGAAACTCTATGGGACAAATAACCTTTGCCCATTTTTTCCACAAATAAATTGCAAGCAAAAAGAAGAAGGGAAAGACAACTTATAAAAAAAACTTAGATGAAAAGATACGTAAGAGACATCAATACTTGCAAAATATGGACTTAGTGTGGATCCTGATCGAGACGCCTTAAAAAAATTTTTTTTAATGAGAACATCGGAAACATTTGAGCTTAAAAAGATATTTGATATGAAGGAATTACAGTTGACCCTCAGTATCTGCGGGGGAGGGGTCCCAAGACTCCTTGTAGATACCAACATCCAGAGATGCTCAAGTTCCTTCTATAAAATGGCGTAATATTTGCATATAACCTACACACGTCCTCCGCTGCACTTTAAATCATCTCTGCATTCCTTATAGTACCGAATACAATGTGAGTGCTATGTAAGTCATTGTTATACTGTATTGTTTAAGGAGTAATGACAAGACAAAAAGGTCTGTACATGTTCAGTCTGTACACTACATACTACATAGCAGCAACAAGGTGACATTTTTGGGCAATATTTTCAATCCCTGGTTGGTTGATTCTGCAGATACGGAACCTGCAGATACGGAACCTGCAGATACGGAGGGCCAACTGTAGTGCCATTTTTAAGATGTGATGGTGATCTTGTGATATTTTTTTAATTCCATATATTTTAGAGATACAAATTGAGGGGTTTTTTACTGGTGAAATGATATGATTTCTGATATTTGCTTTAGGAATAATCCATGTGAGATGGGAGCTTGTGGGGGTATAAAGGAAATGAGATTGGCTATGAGTTGATCATTATTAAAGATGAGAAACATATATAGGATGATTCACTAGACTGCTTTCTCTACTTTTGTATGTGTTTTAATTTTGCAATAATAAACGTTTCCCAAAAAACGCAAGAAGGGAAAGAATTTAGTAGTTCCTCCACAGAGCAGGACACCATGCAACCAGTAGACAAATGTGGCCGACCTCTAGACTCAGATGGCGACACGTGTCCAAGACACATTAATAAGGGAGAAGAGCCAAGTACAGAGCCATGTGTATCACATGCTATCTGCATAAAGCGAAAAAAGAAATCTCTACATATATGTAAACAGATGCTTGTGGGTGCATAAAACATTTTTGGTAGGGTCCACAAGTTGCCTCTAGGAAAGGAAACGGGTCCATAGGATGGGCGGTCCTTTTCACTGTGTACCATTGATTTTCCTCTTAATTGGGATTTTTACTTTGTTCATGAATTCCTTTGGCGGGTATTATCCAGTCCATTCAGAGATGTGCCTGTAGGCCGAGCTCGCAGGTCCAGGAGCCCGAGCTCATCCTGCAGGGCTCTCTGTGGTTGGACAGGGAACCGACACATGCATCCTGTGCACCAAAGGTTAAAAACCAGCAGGCTTTCGCTGGAGTGTTCGCTGTTGTGATTAAATGGAAGCTGTGCATAGAGACTGTACTTGCAGCAAGTTGGAGGTGAAAGAGAATGTTTGGTTTACAAAGCTGCAGCCGAGCTGGGGCACGGGGGATGGGAACTGAACATGCCCCAAAGCTTGCTGGTCTTGCCAAGATTCAGCTGTTTGTGTGTTTTTTAATTAATGCTCCTCAGAATGTTGCAAACCTTTGGCTAATTTCCTGAGTTCTGAAAAAGTTGGTTTTGACTTTTTGCCAGCGTGGAGGAGTGTGTTTTCAGAAGTCCTTACTCCGCCATTCCAGACTGCTGCTTAATTCTCTTCTTGGAGACACTAGATGTTCTGGAACTTCTCCAGGTGACATCACCTGCATGCAGGTCATCTGACACGTGTTCTTTTAACCTCTCCTGCAGCACCCTCTTTCTCTCTTTTTTTCCTATCACTGCAGAAGAGCTGTTTCCCTTACCGAGACTTCTCTTTCCATCCCTTCCCATCTCCGCAAAGATTGTCACTAATAATGATTTATGATCCCACCATTATCTTTCCCCATCCCCGTATGTAGAGGCCTTTTTCTTCTCCCTACAAGCATGCTCTGGTCTTCCCCATGCTGAAAAAGAAAGAAAATCTTCCTTCTGCTCAACAGATTAGAAGATACTTTCCTTTAGCTCCACTCTCTTGAACCCCGAAACTTGCTGCTAAGTGTAGTCTCTGTGCACAGCTTCCCTTTGATAATAACAGCTAACGGTCCACCCAAAGCCAGTTCAATATGCCAGGCTTTGTGCTGATGCGTTTCTTGCATTGTTCCATTTAATTATCCCAACAACCTTATGAGATCATTTTAGTTTCATCCATTTTCCGGATGGGAACACTAAGCTGTAGTAAGGTTAAGTGACTTGTCCAAAGTCACTAGCTTCACGTCTGGAAAAGTGCTTGGCACAGAGTAAGCCCTCAAATATTAGTTTTGCCCTCAAACCCCAGAAATATCATATGGCTTTCCCCTTAGCACTGTATTAAATAGCTTCTCCTGAAAAGCACCCAGTGAGACATCTTCTAATCACCAAATCCCATTATCTTTCTGCAGCTGTCGGCCACCTTGACATTTCTGCAGCATGCTCTGCTTGTTGTAGAAAAGATGATCCATCCCTATTGCTCTTAAGTAAGACCCTCAATCTACAAAATGCCCCCCAGTTCACTGATGTAGAAGGCTTCTGGAACGTTTAGTTATGTGGCTCTCAGTTAGAATGCACCAGCATCATGAGGGAATTTAGTAATGCACAGTCCCAGGCCCCCAGCCATCCTGAACCATTGGCCTAGGATGGAAAACCTGGAATTGGAAAAAATAATTATAGTAATTTAAAATTGAAACGTTCTCACCAGTGGGCATGTGGCCTCTCCATGTAAAAAGATATTCACAAGACTGTGCAATCACCAATGGAACATAAGGAAGATAAAAGACACTAGGAAGTAGAGTAGGACCAAGAAAGGTGGGAAGAAGCTCTAGGGGTGCACCAGGGGAGCAAAATCAAGACAAGACAGGAGGTGCCTGAGTCCTGCTTCCAAGTATAGATAAGGCAAAGCCAGGCCTCCGAGGAAGCCCTGGGTGCCCAGGGCAGTGAGGCGTCTGCCTGCAAGACGTGGGATGACTGCCATCAGTCACCAGAGTGGGCCAGCTGTGATCTAAGATGGCCTGTCTGTTCTTTGCCCTCACAGGGTTGGCCGTGGTGGAGATGGCCCCCTCATTCTCCAGTGTCTTGAGGGACTGCACCATCATTGAGGGCCAGGACTTTGTGCTGCGGTGCTCGGTGAAGGGAACCCCAGTGCCCCGAATCACCTGGCTGCTCAATGGTGAGTAGCCCCTGCCCCGGTCCCTTTGGCCCTGCCTGCATTCTCACTTGACTTCCCCATTGATCACTCTGGGCCACGTCTGCCTAACAAGGAAACACAAGAACAGAGAGAAAATGGGACCTGGGAATCTGCTAGTGCCTGGCTGGGGATCCCATCTAAATTACTACTCCTGTCTGAGCCTTGAGCTCCTTGCTTGCAAGATGAGAATAATGCAACCTACCTTCCAGGGTGGCGGTTATGAAAATTAAATTAGATCCTTTATGTAAAACAGTTAACGAAGGACTTTCAGATAGGTGCACAAGCAATTTAATTCCTTTTTATATGGCCAGACTCATCATAGGCCCTCAATAAATATTTGTTGAGTCACTAAATGAACAAAAAACCCATCAAATTAATGAACCACATTAAAGTTGCTCAAAGGACCTCATCTTTTATTTAGTGGCATCTGTTTTGGGGTTCACAAGCCAGTAATTCTCATTAATGTTATAGTCCTATGGAGACATGACACCTTTCTTTTTTTTCTTTTTTGCCAAGTAATACCCTTTGAAAAAAATTAATTCTCATGTATTGTCATCCTTCTCTTTTTAAAAAGGCCTTTAAATTCCAAAAGTATGGGAACACTCTAATTTTAGACCTGAGAACAGTCCATAAATTCAATGAAATTGAGCAAGGTCTGCTTCAGGGATCACCAGGGAGGATGAAGGAACACCTGCCAAGAGTCAGGAGACGGGCACTTGTCCCTGTCTGCCACGGAGTGGTTGGGTGACCTTGGAGAGCCCACTACCTCTCTGGGCGTTGGTTGCTTTGTCAGTGAGGACAGGGGCTGAAACAGAAGGTTTGGGGCTTGGTCCGCTCTCACAGCGTAGAAGAGGCTCCTTCAGGGAGCAGCGGCCCCCGTCCCCTAGTCAGCGGCACCCGTCCCCTAGGCAGTGGCACCCGTCCCCTAGTCAGCGGCACCCGTCCCCTAGGCAGTGGCACCCGTCCCCTATGCAGCGGCTCCCGTCCCCTAGGCAGCGGCACCCGTCCCCTATGCAGCGGCTCCCGTCCCCTAGGCAGTGGCACCCGTCCCCTAGTCAGCGGCACCCGTCCCCTAGGCAGCGGCACCCGTCCCCTATGCAGCGGCTCCCGTCCCCTAGGCAGCGGCACCCATCCCCTAGTCAGCGGCACCCATCCCCTAGGCAGCGGCACCCGTCTCCTATGCACCAGATAGCCCCCAGTCGTTTCTGCGCCATTGATGTGTTGCTGTGACCCTTCCTCACTGGTATAGTTTGTCAGGCTTTGATAGAAATTGGCTTTAGTCAGTGAGAGAAGGTGCCATGGAGTCTTCGTCTGTGTGATCTTCTTGGGCAGATGAGTGAGAATTGACGTCTCCTTTCCCTCCACCCTCACTCAGGACAGAGTTCCTGTCACATGCCCTCATGAACGGCAAGGAGGCAGCCTCCTTGGGGCTGTAGCAGAACATGGAGGGTAAGGAGTGAGAAAGTTTCCCTTCCGCCTCACTCAGAGTCTAGTCCTGCAGTCATGAAAAACTGTCTATAAAGGGCCAGACAGTAAGTATTTTCAGCTTTGCAGGCCATACTGTCTCTGTCACAACTACTCAGCTCTGCTGTTGTAGCACAAAAGATATAATTTTCACATCATAAAATAGTCTTCCTTTGACTTTTTTTCAACCATTTAAGATATGTAAAAACGATTCTCAGCTTTCAGGCTGTATGAAAACAGGCCTTAGGTCAGATTTGGTCCACAAACAGTAGTTGGCCGACTCTGCACCCCTCAGGGCTGGAAAGCAAACCCACCTTCTTCTTGGTGAATCTTGGCATTTCTGCAGGCTAACCACTAGAGGGCGATCGTGTCAAGTTGGATTCTCTTGGCCACTAACTGGTCTTCACCTTGGAGCGGGAAGGGTTCTGTGTTTCCCAGTTCTGAGTGCCCTGAGGCAACAATTTTTTTTGGGGGGGCACCATTTCATCCCATGCTTGTGGGGCCAAAATGAGTTATGCTCCAGAAAAATTAGAGCTCTCAAACAACTTGTCAGTGCATGTTTCAACAGCAGCGGCCCTTTGATGGCAGATCAGGGGGTATACTGGTATTCTCAAGGAAGAGAGGTTTGGGGGTGTCATTTTCACACAAAAATAAAAACAAAAAGTGGCGTTTGATCTGCTCAGTAGCAGATTCCTGGCCCCTGCCTTTCCTAGCCCCCAGCCACCTTTTCTGAATCGGCTTGGGTCGGGCAGAACCTCTTTCCTCGGGCCCTCTGGCAAGCTTGGCAGTCTCTGCCAGGCTGTCATGGAGACATGAAGTGTTGCTGTGTGCAGAAGAAAACACTGCGTTGCAGGGAGAGGACTTCTTTCTGTACTGTCTCCCTCCCCCACCTCCCACCCCCAATTTTATGAAGTGCGAACCAGGATCCTGGGGCCTGACAAAGGCAGAAACTGACAGTTGTTTCCTATATAGCGAACAGACACATTCCTGCTCTAAGGCCAGACTCTTCAGTAATGAGATTTTATTTCCCCCTAGAAATGAAAGCTCATCTTCTGGGATGATAAAGTCCCAGAAACATATAGCATGAAGGAAGCCACTGAAGTTCATAGCATGTACCTCTGTCTCCATGCAGGACTTCACGTCCTGAATCAAGGGCCTCTTGTGGAAGGGACTCTGGGAAGTAGGGGCCAGAGTCATTCTTAGTTCCCCATATTTACCTTTTTCATGAACCCTTAATGCACCTAATTACATGAAGAAATGCACCGAATTTCAGCTTTAGGTTGAGGTTTCTGATAAATATCTACAATGCGAAATGCAATCATTTCTGGAGAATTCGAAAAGGAGCCAGGAGTTCAGTCTCTGCAAGGTCTGTTCTGCCTGAGGCTGGGCTATGGGCCAGTTGACCCTGTAAGATTCTTTCCAGGCTCAGAATGCTGTGAAGTCCAGGATGTGGATTTGGGGACTATTTATTTACACAGAATGCACAGAACTATGTCCCTCTCCCTCCCGCATTCTAAATGCCTCCAGAACCCCCCCCACACACAGCCGCTCCCTCTCCTTCATCTCCCTCGCACCTTCCTCTTTATCCACCCACAAGCCTCTGCCCAGGTGGCTGGGTGTGTAATGGCACGTCATTAGCCCTCAGTGGATCTGAGGGAGCGTGAGGAGCATCAGCGTCTTGACCACAGCAGCTCTGCTGAGGCTCACATCCCCTGCAACCGTGCTCCCCGGCCTGAGCCCGGCTGTGCTTCCCTCCACAGAGCAGCCCATCCAGTATGCTCACTCCACCTGCGAGGCGGGCGTGGCTGAGCTCCACATCCAGGACGCCCTGCCGGAGGACGATGGCACCTACACCTGTGTGGCCGAGAACACCTTGGGACGGGCGTCCTGCAGCGCCCGGGTCACTGTCCACGGTAGGAGTTTGTGCAAACACATCTGCTTTGGAGAAAGGGACGGCACCTGAAGGCAGGCAGGTGGAGGAGACGGCCTCCTGCAGTTCACAGTGACATGGGTCTGGCATGGGAGATGGACGTGCAAAGGCCAGTCCCCATCCCCCAGGGCCGAGGGAAGATGCAGGGGGAAGAGGCAAAGACTCCCTTGACTCAGGAGGCTCCCGATCTGGGAGGCAGGAAATCGCACACACTGAAAGATGACCTTGGAGGAGGAACCCCATGCCCTCAGGTCTTAGGGCTCTCGCAGATGACCCCTCACACATTGGGGGACACTGCATAACAGAATGCCAATAGTGAGATTCTAGAAGGCCATTGGCTGTCCCCCTTTTCCTTCTGCCCCTGCTCCTCCCCACCACCCCAGGTTTATTTTTAATACATCACCAGCCTGGTGTCCAGTAATCTGATTATCATGGTCCTGCATTGATCCCTACCAAGCACTTAGTCCCCAGTAGTCACGGGGCAGCCACAGGACTCAAGACGTGGTAGTGACCGTCCCCGGGGAAGTGCTTCTTGGGTCCCGGAGGTTCAGGTACGCCGACTCCCCACCCTCACCCTGGGCCCCAGCTCCTGTGTGTGACGGAGGCCTGGGGCCTTGGACTGGGTGCGCTGTACTCTGCTTTCCCTGTGGACCAGCAAGAGGACCGTGTGTCCTCACTCTGTCCCCAGGGCTCAGGCCTCCCGGGGAAAGTCTCCCTATAATGTGAGCAGCTGCCTTCTAGAAGGCCACAGTAGAGGGTTTCACTAAAAAAGGCAAGGGAAAAATCGTGCTGGTTACTGGGTTCAGTACTTCCACCTCACCCATATTTTCTCATCTAGACTTCAACAGCTCTGCGGAGGTGGGGGTGCTTTTCCTGTTTTACGCAGAGTGGTCTGAGGGTCCCAAAAACTTAATGTGACTTGCCTAATACGCCAAGCTACTTAGTCAAGCTGACCTTTCAAACCCAGATTCTCGTGACTCCACACCCGTGCCCATTTCTGGGCCTGCCCTTTCCAGAGCGTGTGTCCCCTGGCCCAAAGCGGGAGGGTGGCGCTCGGGGCTGGACAGCGTCGGCCCCACAGGGATAAAGGAACTCGCTGACCGAGGATGTGACCGCTGGCTCTGTGAGGCTCCCTGCCAAGAGGGGGCATGCTCCCTGGCCTCTCCAGTTTCTCTGAGGTGCCCCTGCAGGGATTCGTCACCCATGACCTGACCTCCCCTCCTTCTAGGAAGCCCTTCACACTCAGGTCGGAACCTGACGCTGGCCCCAGGGAATTTGTCAGCCGGCAATTCGGTTTACACACAGAACCCTTATATCCTCACAGATCTCATTTCATGGCTGACTGAGGAGCCTGGGGAAATTATGGTGATGAGACTTAAAAGGAAACAAGACCAGATCTGAGCCTCGTCTCCTTGAGCCAAGAGAGCAGCTCTCCTCTTCCCACCAAGGAGCTCTTCTTGGAGGCCCATGTGACTTACCCCAAAGTCTAGTAATGGCAGAATGGCAGAATGGTGTGCAATGGGCGTGTCATTGGAACGCCCCCTTGCTAACCTCAGCCAATAACCCAGCTAATCCAGTGCCTGTCCCAGGTTGCCTGTGTTAAGATTGGATTAGAGAGACCCAGCTGAGCTAAAAGTCCCACTGAAGTGTGTGTGTGGGGGGGGGGGGGGGCAGAGTGTCCCAGATGAAGGATCAAGAAGTCTTTGTGGTTAACATTCTTGCCTCAGGTCTGTGGGAGGAGTGGGGCCTGCCTGATCACCCATCCAAGTGTGTTTTAAAGCAGAAACAGGAGAGGTCCCCGGCAAGGACTCTGCCAGGGCCGTTTGGTCTTGCTCTGAGAGCAGCCCTGTGTGAGTGAGAACCCCTGCCCAGTGTGGGGATTTGCTGTCTTGTGAAGGCCAGAGGCTCAGATACCATAAATGGAGAAGGAGGCTGAGAGACGCAGCCACGTGCTCAGGCCGGCTGCGTTGGGGCTCTCTGCACAGGATTGGGGCTGGCTGAGCCTGGCACAGTGACACCCCTGGCTTCGTGCCCCAAGGCACTTGGGAAGCTGGAGTCCACATCCTGCACCATCCTCACTCCACAAATTGTGGAGTTGTTCTTACTTAATTGGCAGCTCCTTTGGCTCCAGGTTCTCTGGGGGCCTTAGGGGGTAGGAGATGACGACAAAGGAGGCATTTGTTCCCTACTGCGCCTGCCGCTGTTCCAGCCTTTCCCTTCGCTACCCAGGCCTGGCCTTTCTGTGGCCTCAGTGTGGCTCCAGGCCACAGTTGGAGCACAAATGTGGAGCAGACTGCCTGGGTGTGAATTCTGATCCTCTGCTCACCCCTCTTTTGACCTTGGCTGCTGTTCATTTCTCTGGGCCTCATATTTCTCTTCTGTGAAATGGGGACGCTGATAGTCACCTTGCAGTACTACGAGGGTTGAATGAATATTCATAACATCCCCAGAACATGGGAAGTACTCAGTGTCTGCTGTTAGGATGACAGTCCCACGGAGCCCCAACCTTTAAACAAGGTAAAAGTTTAAAATGCCAAGTCTAAGGAACCATCTTACCAAAGGATCAACTTTGTCACAGTGGGTCTGTCTGTTTTGGGAAGAGGGACAGAGAATCAGAGGATCAGAGAAGGGAGGTGTTGGGCCAGACACTAAAGGCTTGGTCTCCGGCATGCCATTCTAGGGTTCTGGCCACAAGAGGGCGCCAGTAGCAAAGTATCCCCCTCGGTTGTTAGGGTTCCAGGGCAGAGCTGTTTCTGAGGGCGGCTCTGCTGGAGGCAAGCTCAGTGGGAGATTTCAGCAGATACTTTGCTGAAGACCAGACATGGGGACTCTTTGTCACCTCCTTAGTCTTTTGCCAAGGTTTTGCAATCATCCAGAAGTTGCTGGCCCAGCACTCTAACATGATTTCTGCAGCCACTTTCCCCTGCTTTCTTTGCCTCCTCTCCTCTGTATCCCTTCCCCCCAAAATATGGCCAATTCCCTCCCACAAATGTCACTTCCTTGGGAGGCCTGATCACCCCGGAATGAGTTCTCTTACCAGCTGTACTACCTCCCCTGTCGTTTTGCTTATTTAGCAACAAATCTTTATTGAGCATCTACTTTGTTCTGCGGCGGCTACAGTGAAGAAGCCTGACAAGCTCTGCCTTTGTAGCATTTCCATTCTGATGTGGAGACGGGCAACAATCAGCACCTGGTTTAATCAAACACTAACAAGTGCTATTAAGAGAATGAGAATAAAGAGGGTGAAAGGGGTTCGTTTTTAGTTGAGTGATGAAAGTAGCCTCCATGAGGAGGTGACTTCTGAGCAGAGACTTCAGTGAACTGGAGAAAGAGCTCTCCATGCAGGTGGTACAGCAAGAGCAACAGCCCTGAGCCAGGAGCAAGGTCAGCCGATTCAAGGAGCAGTGAGACGGCCAGTGTGGCTGAAGCAAAGTGAGTGGGTGGCCAAGGGGTAAAGGAAGAGTTCAGAGAGAGAAGCAGGGGTACATCATGCAGTAAAATTCTGTGAAATTTTACTCTAATTGCTTGTGTATTTGTCTTCCCTGTCAAACTGTAAGCTCCCTGCAGGTGGGGACCATGTCTTATTTATTATTGCAGTAGAACAGGGCCAGCCATGTGAGTGTGTATTCAGTGAATGAATGAAACAGCAAACTGAGGTCTGTTGCGTCTCCCCAGCAGTGCAAGGAGCATACCCCCCCACACACACCTCCTCACTTGCCTGGGGGTTCCGTGCTCATGGGAGGGTACAGGAAATCCACAAACTAGTTCTCAAGAGCCCCTCACCAAATGTTCCTTCTTTCCTTCCCCCCACTTAAGGAAAAAAAATCCCCAGTAGTTAACTAAGCAGTGAAACCCTTCCCTTCTGACCCAGGAGGGAGCCTAAAGGACAATTAATCCAAATGCCTGCAGGGCCCAGCAAGACCTGAATGAAAATAAATTGTTCAGAGTATTTGGACTAACTCATTGGTGGTGGGCTTCCTGAGGCAAGAATATTTTAGTTTGTCTCCTCTTGGAGTATCTTTGTCAGGCTAAAATTCTTGAGTGACTAGATTTATTAACCTGCTAATTGCACCCATGTTGACATAGTTTTTCAGCCTAATGGTCTGTTTATTTCAGTGAAGGTCTGCTGGGCTTCTTAAAGGTGCTTAAGGACATAAAATTTGGATTTTTATTTTTATTTTTTTAACGTCTCTAGGAAAAAAATTAAACTTAATAAGCGTATTTATTAGAGTATTTGTTTTGACGAAGAGCTCCTAAGGAAAACAGTGGGCACCAGCAAAGTCAGCCATTCTTGCAAATGAAGGCGTCATTAACGCCCAGTTTTTCAGGGTAGTGACAGGCCCCCTGCAGAGCAGCTTTGAGCACTGGCAGCCTCTGTCATTGGAAGACGCTGGCTGCCACCTCCTCTCTCCTAAATTATGCTCAAGTACTCGGGACATTATGTAGTCTGTCCAGTTGGTGTCAGGTATGAACCCTGCTCGCCATGAGTTTAAAAACACAGAAAACTTTTTAATACTTGTGTTAGCTAAAGAGATATTGATTGAAGGACAAGGATAAACATTGGTTTTAGCTTGTGTCTTTTTAAAAATTTTTTTTATTTCTTGAGAACCTCAGTCTACCCAAAAGATCTGTCCAAAAGTCTTTTAAATTCTAAGAAGGTAAGCGGTTAAATATGAAATTATTTTAAAACCAATATTTTCGCTTTATATAGGTTGGCTACCACAGAATTTGGACATGTGGGTCCTTCGTGTCACAGAAGGACTTCCAAGTATATATTTGGACACTTGTGTCTGTATCCTAGAACTTGAGCCTCACTTTACTAGTCAGACATTTATAACTGTCTACAACCCACTGTAGGTCATATCTACCATTTACTTGCTTGGAGTCCTTGGTCAGAAATGCCATCCAGAATTACAGCTTTGTGTTCCTAATGGCAAAATGTGAGCCTTGCTGTGACAGCGTGGTGAAGAGTGTGGTTTCCAGGCCCTCATCAGGAGGGAACATTGGGTGGTTTGGATGCTCTACCTTGACGTTTCAAGTTTGATGAGAACTTCTAAGGCAATATGAAGGCCGTGGCTGCAACGATCCCCGCTGCTCATCCAGCTACCCTATCATTACTGGTCAGGGATCTTTTCTGGGATGTCATACGTCATGGTTTCCTTTCATTCTTTTCCTTGCACCCTTCTCTTCCCATTTGCTTCTTAGGTTCTAGAGAAGTCAGTGGGGAAGAAAAGCTAAAAGAGAGCAGGATTGTGAGGGAAGACTCTGTGTGTGTGCCTCAGATGTAGATATCGTACTGACTCTCCAAGTAGGCTTGTTTGGTTAGGACTTCTGTTGAGAGAGAAGTCAGATACCTCCCTGGGGATTTGCACTTTGCGTAGACACCCTGCAAATGGGAAGAGGCTGGGCTCCACGTCCACTGAGTGATGGTAACCTTCCTTTGATGAGTTCTCTGGAGCCAACAGTTCATGAATTTAGGGAAAGGAGAAGGCAAGCCTTCCTCCCTAGACCGTGCCGGATTTTGAGCACCAAATAAAGGAGGTAGGAGGGACTGTGCTTCCAGAACTTCCTTCAGTTGGTGATTTACTGAATTTCCATAGTATGACAGTGTTTGGAGTGAAGCAGATTTGCGGTTGGAATGGTATTTTGCGTTGTAGTGACTAAGCAGAATAGCTCAGGCTCAAGTTTAAGGAAAATCCATAGTAGATCTGAGATAAAGAAAATTGTTTTCCCTGGCCCTAACTTTCTAAGAGGTCTGTGTCCTCCTGCTTGAGAAGTGTTGGGAGAGTGAATGTTAGGAAGTGGAGGAGAGCCATTCCACGTCCATTTTCATAAGGTGACCACCCGTGAATCCAGAATGCTCTCAAGTTGCTGACAGACGGGGGATGGGACTTGGTCAGTGTCTGTGACAGCAACAGGCAGAGGTCCTTTGTCTCTCTGTCTCTCTGCAAGAGACAGCCCTGGGCAGCTTCTTAGGTGGCGGGTGTTTTCTACCAATATCCTGTCTCTATTTTCTATTTCTGTGTCATCTGCTTCAACACGTTCAATGTAGCATTCCACAATTTTTCGTTTGAATCTGAAACCAGTTTTGAATGAGCTGACAGACTGCAGAGGGCTGTTTTCAAGGAAAACTCCTCCGCTATTCACGGGTAAACATGTGCATTTAATGCAAATTCAGATCCAGAAACATGGTGCTTCAGACAGTAGCGTGTTGGCTAATAAAAGTTGGCAGGTGGAGAAAATACACCCAAGGAAAAATTCAGAGTTGGTTTTCCTACTAAACCCATACAATGGAAAGGAAGGACTCTGAAGGGGAAGACAGGAGAATTATCGTAGTATGGAGGGAGATTCTGAGATCACAGCCAGACACTGGGACCCAGGCTGGAGGAGGGTCTTAATTTCAAGCCCAAGAGAAGCTAGAGGCCTCGTTCATGTCTCCAGGTGTGTGGAACGGGTTATACAGGTTATTGTGTAAGAATTAATAAGAAAGGTAAATTGCACCTGTTGTGTGGGTATTTAATACTTTCTCCAAATAAAAGCTTTTCAAAAATATAATATCGGGTGAATACCAATTCATGTGTTTTCAACTAAAACCTCTGTCCGTTAGTGTTTTTAATGAAGAACATTGTTTTGATAGAAAATCTCATCAGTTAAAAAACTGGTTTGTTTTGTTTAATTCCCGTAACAACTCCTCTTTCCACTTTTGAATGAACTCCACTTTACGGTTGAAGAAAATGGATGCTCAGAGGTCGTCAGCTGTCCAAAACCCCAGCTAAGATGCGGCAGCCGTAGGCTTCCTACTGATCCCACCTCTGTGCTTTCTGCTTTGCTGCTGTGGGACCCTGATGAGTCCTTTGCCTGATGCTTTTGCTTCACCAGAGCAAGAACTGAATGTTTCAGTTCATGAGTAGGAGCTGTCTTGAAAACCAGTTTCTGGGGCCAGCCTTTTAGCTCAGTGGATTAGAGCGTGGTGCTCATAACACCAAGGTTGCTGGTTTGATCCCCACATGGGCCACTGAGAGCTGCGCCCTCCACAACTAGATTGAAAACAACTTGACTTGGAGCTGATGGGCCCTGGAAAAACACACTTTAAAAAAAACACCCCCCCCAGAAAAACAGTTTCTGATGAGTCAAAACAGAGCAAAAGTAGACAAGGAGGAAGAACAGTGGCATGTGAGGTCAGTGGGATCAGAAAGCCATGTGTCTCTCTCCCTCTCCTTCCTTTCCCCCTCCATCTCGCTCCCACATTCCTTCTCTCTTCTTCCCTCTCTCCTCTCTCTCTCTACTCTTCCCTTTCTCCTACTGGTTCCCTTTCTCAAGTCCTGTTGACAGCTTTAGTCTCTATGGCATCATGTCTACCTGTCAATAAACTGCTTAAAAATATTCTGAATCTTCGTTCTTGTCTTCCCATCGTAGGATAGGCTTGGTCCTTTTTATTTTCTCTCAGAATGGAATAGTATCCCATAGCTAGCAACTCTATTTAATGACGAAGTGAGTCGGTGAGTGGTAAGTCATTGGCCAGGGAACCACGTCCCGAAGCAATAGATCCACTCACTTTACATCTTTAATCCTAGGCCAGTAACTCAAGGAGGCTCAGCCCTTCCTGGATTCCAGAGAGAAGGCCTTCTCTGGGCTTGGTCTCAGCAGAGCAGCCAAAAGAACAGCTGTGGGAAAAACCTGGGGTATATTTAGTCTGGCCCCACTTGAGCTGGGTAGCAAGTCTGTCCCTAGGTCCCAGGGACCCCTCCCTTGCTATTTGTGTGCCACAGCCCGTGCCTGCTGTCCCCAAGGTTCCCTGCCCTTCTCAGGTTCCCTGAGGCACCCTCGCCACTGAGGGCTTTGCCTCAGACCCTGGCTCTTCTCCCCCTGCCACGAACCAGAACCGTGACAGATGACAGCTAAAGCACAACCCCACAAGAGTGTATCTCTAGGGTAACCAGTGACTCCGGGCATGAACACAATGATAGAAAGCTCCCTGTGGAATCTAGGTGGCCAACCTGTGTTCTCAGGACAGTGGAGGGAGAGATCCCAGACCAGGAACCTGTTGGTCATACCAGCCCCAGGAGCTTGGGACAGGCCAGCTTCTTTCTCTGAGCCTCAGCTCCCCCTGCTGTTCAATGGGGAAGCAATCTGTCCCACACCACAGGAAGTTGAAAATAACACTGAACAGCGTCATGAACATTATACTTTAGAATCTCAAAGTGCTGAACTTTGTAAGAAATTGTCACCATGTCATCTCATTGGCGGCTGTCCATGCCCTTTCAGATCGCTGCCTGATTAAATGTGAATGTCCTGGTTTGGGGGGACTTTTCTCATTATAGTATTATCAGATTGAGTTCGTTCCACCAGAAAGACCCGTTGGACGACGAATGGCACAAAACCTTTATTTGTATAGTTATTATGTGCCAGATATTGTTCTAGCTGCTTTACATATGTTATTTCTTTTGGTCATCTAAAAACCCGGCAATATTTGTCATGCGTGGTGTTGATGATGTACAGGCCACTTATCAGCGTTGGATTTTCATCAGCAATGATGATGACTGTCTCATCAGCAGTTTAGAGGAGAGAACAATGAGGCTTAGTGTGGGGAGCTTGCGTTAGCTCATGCAGCTAGAGCTATGGGCTCAAAGCACCAGTGTACATCTGTCTCTTCTTTTATCGAATTCCACAGAGGAGTGAGGAAAAACTGCTGCATGGTGTGTAGGCCACAGATGAGCCAGAATAATTTGCTTAGCTTTGCAATTAAGTGGAACACATATTGCCCTTTTTACCTGGCTTCCCCTGCTCTGCTTTAGCACTTCTCCCTTGTCAAAGGTGTAAGGTGTGGGTCAGCAGGCATTATGTTTGTCCTCGTGGAGAGTTCCCCCCCGGGTGCCACTGAAAAAGCTGGTTCCCTTGGAGGAGACAGTCTCCTGAGCGTCTTGGCCTTACTGTCAGGAGGCCTGGATGTAAACTCTAGGTCTTCCTGTAACAGACACTGTGACCTTGGGCAGGTCACTTTCCCTGAGCACACCTGGCCTCTCGGTCAGTAAAGCGGGGCGGGGGGAGGGGGGGTGTTGGGCTCGAGTTTCAGGATTCTATTAGGGCTGCTTTTCTCGGGCCTCCTAAAGGCAGCTGCTTGCCCTAAAACTGAGATCCTCACTGGCTCCTTAATCCCAGCGCAGTGTGTTTGTAGGGAGGGTTGGTTAGTTGTCTCACCCTGTGAAGAATTTGGGGCAGTTGAATGACTTAGTCACTCACTAGTGTGGATTCACAGTCCCTCTAGTCCCATGTGACCCCAACCTGAGGTCTGAGAACAGGTTCCTCCTGCACAGTTACTCCCGCTCACATCCCTCTTCTGGCTGTGGGTCCTTGGGGAAGAAAGAACAGGGTCAGGAGGCCATGGGTGACCCCGGAACTAAATGCCTGCCCCAGGCCAGTTCCCACAAATTCAGTCACTCTGTTCTCTCTCCTGGAGGGACAGCCGTGAAAGTTTGTTCTCAATTGACTTTAGAAATATCCCATGATATTTTTAAGCAACGGTTTTGTATTCCTAACAGTATTTGCCTCAGGTCACATAAAAATGAGTCTGTAATCTTTGGATGCGGGCCCAGTCTTCATTTGTGTGTCTTGTGTGTCATTGCTGATAATAAACCCACCAAGTAATTGAGCCCAAGTGGATAGGTGTGAGTCAGCTGCCAGCCCAGCCTCACAGAGTGTCCTCTCAGATGGTCTGAATAGTCTGAACAGTCGTACAAAGTCTTTCCACATATTGTCTCAGAACTCCCCACGTCCTGGGATGGATACCATTATTAACCGTTAATATCGGGACGGAAGTTGAACTTCGGATAGAAGCGGTGACTTGCTTGAGGCCAGAACCCAGCCTCAGACCGTAGCTTTCCAGTGGCTTTCAGAGAACCAGCGAGAAGTGGCGGAGGCGGGAGAGGGGTGCAGGCAGTGTCCAGGCCACCGCTCAGGAGGAGGAGACACAGATATGCTTTGGTCCCCACTTGCCGAGACCCATAGGATGACGTGGCTTTGCCAAAGGTCCCGGCCAGGACACTGGGCAGTGGGGAGACCCAAAGAGGAGCTGCCACTGCCTTGAAGGAAAGGGAGCCGGAATGCCCGAGGTTCCTGCCGCACCTATAAATGAGAGTGTGTGCACGGAGCTCAGGGTAGCTGGGGACTCTGGCTGAGAGAGAAGGGAGCACTCTGGACAGGCGAAAACATTTTGTCCTCATGCCTTCCCCGTCTGTGCAAGACAGGAAATTCCTCAAGTCTCCAGAGGCAGCCTGCTTTCCTGGCCACTGCAGCCCAGTCAGAGAAACAAAATCTCTGCATTTTCAATAGTGGCCCCCCAGGCCACCCCCGCGGTCCCTTACCAAGGCTGCCTGGCTGCCCCTCTGTCAAAGGCAGCAATACTGGGGGTGGGGCCAGGGGACCTGAAACCCCATCCTCTGCTGCTGGACTGTATGGTTACCCTGTCTGACTGAGCTCACACTCCAGCTCCTTGCCCTTCATACTGCACTTACTCTAGAGGAAATTTTCCTCCAACCCCCCAGGCCTTTCCAGCCTCTCCCATCCTTGTTCCCAGAGGCTACACGTGGAGAGCTCTGCAGTGGGCCATATTTTGTTTTCAGTGCCAACAGATGAAAATTCAGTGGCAAGTTTGGAGTTAGGCCTTTCTCAGGTGTGTATAGCACCCTGGAAATGGATCCCCTTGGCTACATGCTTCCTGGAGAAGACCTGATGTTTGTGGCCTCGTGTCAATAAGTACCCAAAATATCAGTCGTTTTCCCCCAAAACTTAGAGTTTAAGTTAGAGGTCTTGTAGCCTTCTCCATCCCTACCCCCATCAAAAGACAAAACCAGAAAAGTTGAAAAAAAAAAAAGCAATTATTAAAGGTCAAAGCCATCTGGCTGGCAAAACAAAAGGCAAGATCAGAGACTGGGCAGTTGTGAGCTCTTCCTGCACCAGGGCTGTCCTGTGTGGGAATGCCACCAGCTCAGCCCCTTTGCTGCCTCTTCCCATTGGGCTCACATGAGGCAGGTCAAAGCCAGCTTCAGGAGGCTTCCAAGAATAACCTGTTTGTTAACCCATTTCCCCAGAGAACTGAATGGGGGTGAGTGGGCCAGCCTTGAACCGAGAGAGTTGTTCTAGTTTATGATTTTGACTCGCTGGTATGCTCCTCTCTCTCTCAGAGAGAGAGAGAGAGAGAGAGAGAGAGAGAGATCTTTCCACTCTGCTTTTTATTGAGGTAATATTCATGTACCGTAAACTGCATAGATGAGGTGTGATCAAAAATTACGGTGAATGTTTGAATTTTTTAAAAATTATTACAGTAAAAGACACGTTGCCATTAATCCCCCTCAAAACACTCCCCCTCGCTTCAAACACACTTACCCCATCCTTCTTGCCACTTTCTGAAGCAGTTCTGGAAGTCCTCTTCCGTGAGTGTCTTTAGTTGCTCTGGCCTGGCTGCCTCGATGTCCTGAGTCGATCCAAAACGTTTACCTTTCATGGTCATTGTGACTTTGGGGAAGAGCCAGAAGTCGCACGGTGCCAGATCTGGGGAATAAGGTGGATGAGGGCACACCGTAATGTTTTTATATAACAGAAATTGTACCAGAAATGATGAGTGACACGGAGCCTTTTCATTTCGATCATAAAATACGGTGAATGCTGCTGCCAAGTGCCACCCAATGGAAAGACAGGGATTTTCAATATGGGAAGCAGCCTGTCGAACCTTAGTAACAGTGTGAGACAAGTTTCAACTTGGTCGGTGCAGTCAGTCAGGTGTGAGTCAGGTGTGAGCTGAGAGAAGGTGTGTTTTAAAGTGTGCCGTAAATCATCCTCCATCACAATGCTCTGTGTCACACATCACTTCTTGTATACGGCAATTTCTGTCAAATAAAAACATTACGGTGTCTCCTCATCCACTTTATTCACTGCGTCTGGCACCGGGCAGCTTCTGGCTCTTCCCCAAAGTCAAAATGATTCAGGACATCGAGGCAGCCATGATAGCGCAACTAAAGACACTCATGAAAGAGGACTTCCAGAACTGCTTCAGAAAGTGGCAAGAACGATGGGATAAGTGTATTCAAAGGGAGGGGGAATATTTTGAGGGGGATTAATGGCAATGTGTCTTTTTCTGTAATAATTTTTGTTAATTTAAACATTCACCATATTGTTTGATCACACCTTGTATTTATGGCATATGATTTGAAACTTCACCCATGAAACCTTCATCACAGTTAAAAAAAAAAAAAGAAAAAAAATCTCCATCACCCCGACATGCTTCCTTGTGCACCTTTACAATCCATGCCCTCAACCTCTGCCCAAAGCCACCACTGATCTGCTGTCTGTCACTACATTTTGCATTTTCTGGGATTTTAGATAAATGGACTCATCCAGTATGTACTCTTTCTTTGTCTTCTTTCGTACAGTGTAATTTTTGTGAGATTTATCCCTGCTAGACAGAGATAAATCCCAGATAGACACTACAGTGTCTGTCATCCGTCCATTCCTTTTTATTTCAGCGAAGTACTCCATTGAAGGGCTGTTCAGAATTTGTTGATTCATTCACTTGTCAATGGGTGTGTGGGTTGTTTCCAGTTTGGGGCCATTAGGAATAAAGTTGCTATGAATAAGTCTTTGTATGTGTATAAGTCTTTGTATGGGTATGTGCTTTCATTGCTCCTGTATAAATACCCAGGAGTAGAACCATTGGGTCATGTGGTCAATGTATATTTAACTTTTTTTAAAAACAGCCAAACTGTTTTCAAAAGGGTCTGTATCACTTCACGTCACCAGCTGTGTATGAGAGTTTCAGTGGTCCCGCATCTTCGCCAACACCAGTGTTTGAGATGATCAGTCTTCTTAATTTAGTCATTCTCATAAGTGTTTGGCTTTCTTGAGGTGCTTCAAAATCTCATGAGATGGCAGTGGAGCACCATGCAGTCATAGAAAACAATGAGGAAGTTGTTCAGTTCTGTTCCATGAGAGACATCAAGATATATCGCTCAATGAAAAAACAAGAGCCCAGTCATTGTGTATACTCTGCTACTATTTTTCTTGAGAAAAGAAAAGAAAAGATGATGCCTGTTTGCTTATATGTGTTATACACATTGGCCATCTCCAGCAAGAACAATAAGAAACTGAAAATTGGTTGCCTCTGGGGACAAATGCTAGATGGACAGGGGTGGATGGGAGACTTGACACATACTCTTTGGTACCTTTTGAATTTTGTGTCATGTGAGGGTATCAGTTGTTCAAAACAGTAAGTAAACTTTAAGAAAAAAAATCTTATAACATGCCAAGTATTGCCCCGACCCTTTGAAGTTCTCCTGAGGAACCTAGATTGGGCGCGGCCCTGCAGGGGCCTGGTTCTTTCCCCACTGTCAGGCTAGAGCACGGTCACGCCAAACAGAGAAAACGGCACACCTTGTTCTCGCTGCTCTCCAGCACCTCCCCCAGCTCCTCATCTATTAGCGGTCAGTTTCTGGCGGGAACCTGAACCGGACGGTCTTGTGCCCAGGGATCATTGAGTCTGTGTTTGTCACATGAATGAGTGGATGTTCACCCCTTCTGTTGTCTGCCACACAGAAAAGAAAAGTGACGGGAAGAGCGAGTACCTCCTGCCCGTGGCTCCCAGCAAGCCCGCCGCACCCCTCTTCCTGCAGGGCCTCTCTGATCTCCAAGTCATGGACGGAAGCCAGGTCACCATGACAGTCCAGGTGTCAGGTCTGTCTCTGCGTCTGTCCCCTCAGGACGTCTGTGAAAGTGGGCGTGGTTGCAGCGTGGGTGTTGCACCCGATCATTGGCTCACCAAAAAATCAGTCAGGGACTATGAGTCAGTGGACCCAAGGAAGGGAGCCTCTTGGTCCCTCTTTTCTGCTTTCTCAGAGCAGGGTTTTCTGGATTCAAGGGTAACTAGTCCCAGGGAAGAAGATGGCCACAGCTCGAGGGGTGAGGGAGTCATGTGACAACAGTGTGGCCAGTGTTGCCGGTGGATTTCAAACACTGGTGCAAAACCAGATGATGTGAGAACTTCCCAACTCTTGGAAGATATTCTCAGTTTCTCTATTCAGATTTTAAGGTGAGAAGATAGAGCAGAGGTTCTAAAACAGAGAGGTGGTGACAAGACCATGTGATTAGCAAGCAGCCCAGTGTGAGATGTCACAATCCTTGCAAGGCCAACAAGAGACGCCTGGGGAGTTTACCATTCATTCCATAAATGGTTACTGGCCACTGATGAGTCCTTCTGATAGCCTGGGGGTTGCCCTCCTGGGTCTTTAGTTCCTCTTCAGCTACCGAAGCAATAAAATGAACATGGCCTCACAGTTTTCGCAATCCCTGGGTAAACCTCCTGCTACTGCAGGGTGGAGGCAGCCTGTGACAGTCCCAGGCAGAGCTCTGAGGCCGCTCCCCTGGCCACACTCCTCAGGGTGACAGAAATCAGAGACGCTGTGCACCTGGCCTCCAGACTTGCGCTGGCTAACCCAGGAGACAGGTGTGGTCTCCTCTGTCCTGGAGCCCCTCCAGAACCACTCGGGCTCCCTCGGCAGCCATCCTGGCGCCTTGTTCCTCTGGAAGCAGAGCATACCAGCTCAGCTCTAACCATAGAGAAAACCCTCCCTGGTGGCCATTGGTTTATGCCTCCAACAAATGGCTAGAAACTGCCCAGGAAAGTAGATTAGTAAAAACTGAAAATGCTATTCCCCATGAGCTGTGTTTAGAAATTCCATATGTTCCGATGCCCATCTTCACCCTCAGACAACATTGGTTTGGTAGCAACATGAAATGCAACTGAGCTTCCCTGCTGGTGAAAGTTGACAAGAGCGTTACCATGAAGTCCCGTAGTGTTGCCTGGACATGCCCCATGTGAGGCAGCGCAGAGCAGGAAACACGTACACCTCCAACCCGGTGGGCCTGTTACCACTCAGTATCACCAGGCAGCTTGAATTTTAATTTTTAAAACCATTCTTCTTGGGTTTTTTTGTTTTTTTTTTATCTCTGAAATTGTACTTTTTCACTTCTGGGTTCTTTCTAGTCTCCCCAAATCTGTTGTTAAATAATTATAATGAACACGTAGTGAGTACATTCTTTGTGCCAGATGCTGTTCTAATCCGCCGTGCTAGTGGGCTGCTCAGGGGGCTGAATGAGCTTACTTAGTCCTTCCAGTAGCCCTTTGAGGTCGGTGCGGTGACACTATATTCCTGCTGGGGAAACTGAGGCACAGAGTGACGTATTTAGTGCGGTGTCACAGTACAGGGCGCCGAGTTGCCGCAAAGGCCCAGGGAAGCACCGATCCCCTGCCCTTCCTCCCCATTCAGGGACCCCACCCCCTGAGGTCGTCTGGCTTCACAACGGGAATGAGATCCAGGAGTCGGAGGACTTCCACTTTGAACAGAGAGGCACTTGGCACAGCCTTTGTATCCAGGAGGTGTTCCCGGAGGATACGGGTACCTACACCTGTGAAGCCTGGAACAGCGCCGGAGAGGTCCGCACCCAGGCCGTGCTCACGGTGCAAGGTGAGGCTGCCCAGTGGGTACGGGCAGGGGGAGGTGCTGCCATGGGCTCTCCAAAAGCAACTTGGAGGCCAGGCAACCATATGAGCCTGCTTTGCTCCCCACGTGGACCTTGTGCTCTCTGAGTCCCATCCCAGACCCAGCAGCCAGCTCCTTACCTTACGTCAGCCTTTGGCTGAGTGGGGCTGCCCTGCCCTGCCTTCTCAAGTCCCTGCCCTCTCTGGTGACAGCTGCATAGAGTGCTAGGGGAGAAATCACATAATACACATTAATAATTTGGCACATGGAGTTTGATGTGAGTTGTGGCCCTTTTAGGGTCCTTGCCTTTAGAGAGCCTCCATTTAAGAGGAGAGACACGTTACGTGCACACAAAGCAGGTGACAACTCTTAATCATCACATCTGATAAGATCATGACTGCCCAGCTCAGGGCCCCTGTACCGTCTGGGCTACGTTCCCTTGCTTTGGATATACAGTCATGTCAGTATTATCCTTTGAGAATGTAACCAAGATGGATTTGCCATAAAAAAGTCATGCTATATCTATATATGCAATAAAAGTGGTTTCTGGACAAGCTGTTCTTATTTGGTAACACGCTGTCTTCTAATCTTCACCCCCGTGGGGAACTGAGTGGACCCTGGCTGCTGAAAGGCCTCCCTCTCTACCTCAACCCTTTGCCAACTTCCAGAGCCTCAGGATGGCACCCAGCCCTGGTTCATCAGCAAGCCTCGCTCGGTGACAGCCTCCCTGGGCCAGAGTGTCCTCATCTCCTGTGCCATAGCTGGCGACCCCTTCCCCACCGTGCACTGGCTCCGAGACGGCAAAGCTCTCTCCAACGACACGAGCCACTTCGAGGTGCTTCAGAACGAGGACGTGTTCACCCTGGTTCTGAAGAATGTGCAGCCCTGGCACGCCGGCCAGTATGAGATCCTGCTCAAGTGAGTCTGTGTGGCCTGCCCTCCAATTCCTACTTCCTGTCAAAGTCCCGACCTGGGCCTGGGAAGCCAGAGGAAGCGTAAAATACTGTGGGGCTGGGCTTCAAGGTGAAGAATGGGCAGGCTTGATTCTGCGGACAAGCTTTCATTTCTTCCCGTTCAGTACAACGGACATTCATTGAGAACCTTTCCTTTTGGGTGCAGTTCCCCAGAGTCCTGTGTCTTACTACATTCTGCCTTTGTCCCCCCGTAATTTGGTGCACAGAGAATATGAAAGAGGGAAGAGTGGATTAAACTTGGAAAAGCAAGAGGATAGAGGGAATTATTAGTTATCTCTTTCTGTGTAACAAGTTATCCCAAAACTTAGCATCTGAAAACAACAATTATTGTCTCACAGTTTCTATGGCTCAGGAATTTGAACCAGCATAGCTAGAGGTGATTCTGGGGTCAGGTTTGTACATGAGGTTGCAGTGAAGATGTCAGCTCGGGCCGTCGTCTCTGAAGGCTTGACTGAGGCTGGAGGATCCACCTCTAAGAAAGCTAACTCACAGGGCTTTTGGCAGGAGGACTCAGCTCCTTACCGTGTAGACCTCTCCATAGGGCTTCTTGAGTGTCTTCGTGACATGGCAGCTGACTTCCCCAGAGCTCGTGGTCCAGAGAGAGAACGAGCTGGAATCAGCAATGTATTTTATGACCTGCCCTCAGCAGTCACACACCATTACTCCTGCTACATTCTATCGGTCTAAGTGCACCATTAAGTACAGTCCATACTGAAGGGGAAGGGAATAAAGTTTCACCTTTGGAGAGAGGAGTATCAGAGAATTCGTAGACATTTTAAAACCACTCCAGGGAGGTCAACTATCCGCATTCCTTTTTCCCTCCCCGTCGAGGCCTTTCTAGGTTACACAGGAAGGAAAGCTCCATGAACGCACACCGCTGTGTCCCCAGTGCCTAGAGCCGATCTGGCCCATAGTCAGCAAGTGGTAACCATTTGTTAAATGAATGTGATCCAGAAATGTTCTGCTGTTTTCAAAATGCTTTCTTAAAATTCCATGCCAACCCTGGGTTGATGGAGACAGAACGCCAGCCCCTAGGATTGGTCTAAACGTTAAAGAAGAGCACTTGGCAGCACCTTGACCCCCAAAATAGGAGGTTATATCACATCCTGGGGGTAGCTGGACCTGCCCTGGCTCAGGCACCTGACCGCTTTGCAAGGGGCTTGCTCTCCTAGATAAATCATTTCCCTATACTGTGCCCCTTAGGTTCAAGGCTCTGTGGCCACATTCTAAGGCTACTACCGTGATGGAGCATTATTCCTGTAATAATAGCAAAGCCTAGTATGTGCCTCATCTCCATGTGTCCTTTCTGGGCCTGTGCTTTATACTTGTGTCGGTTAGCTTTTACTGCGTAACAAACCACCTCAATACTTAGTGGCTTAAAAAACAAAGCCACTATTATTTCTTAGGAATCTGTGGATCTGCTAGGAAGTTATGCTGAGCTGGGCAGGGCTCAATGAGTCTCAGGTGAGCTAATGACACATCTGTGGTCAGCTGATGAGATGGTTGTGGGCTGGCTGGTCACGCTACTACCATGAGCAGTCTGCTCAGAACACACCAACAGCCTTTACTTACTGGCTGAATCACTTACTCTCAGGAAGGCACATCTGCCTCCAAGAGAGATGATGCACTCTTCTCCTAGACCGTTACAAATAATGGAAACTGATTCTATGCGAGAATAGAGCTTGACTGCATGGAAGGAGTAGTGCTTTGAGTCAGTGTTAATCAAATCAGACATCCTAAAAGAGATGAGCTTTTTGTGGCATTTTGAAGAAAACAGGCTGAGGCTTAGCAAATGCGTGAAGGCTTGGCTTGTTGAGGGCCTGTTGGATAGACTGAGTAGGAAAGGGTAGGGCAGAACAAAGCGCAGGCTGTGGGAAGTTAGCCAGGCCAGCATGGGGGGATTGCATTGGGAGGTCAGCAGGCAGACTGTCTGGGCCCAGCTGGGGATAGTCATAAAACTTAGACTGTCCCAGCTGGAAGAGACTTCAGAAGTTATCTAGCTGCCTCCTCATTTAATACTGGGGGAAACTGAGGTCTCAGGGTCACGGCCTTGCTTATGGCCACCCAAAGGCCAGTCGCAGAGCTCAGATTGGAACCCTAATCTCTGTCTTTAAATCAGATGCTCTTCCATTCCGTTTCTCCCAAGTGCATTGGGAACGTGGGGAACCTGGGAAATTGCACTCCAGTCCCCATCCACGCAGCCCTTACCCCTTTTCCCTCCCCAAAGTCCAGCCTCTTTGTTCCTTTGGGAGGCTGGTGCCCTGGCCTTGGCTTTGTCCCCAGCTGAGAAGGAGCAAGTCAGTGGAAAGTTCTCCTGGGAAATGTGTGCCAGGCCTGCCAGGGGCCTCGCTCCCCTCCAGCTTTCTCATCCTGACAAAAGTCAGACCTAAACCCAGGACGAAATACCTTTCAAGAAGGAAGACTGGATGGCTGGGAAGAAGCTAGGGTGAGAGAGCGAGGGTCCTATCTGTCCTTGCTAAAGTTGTGGGGTAGGTGGTTTCTACCTCCCCTTCCCTTCCCTGAACTAAAAGGGGAAATGTCAAAAAGTCAGCTCCAAATCCAGCTGAAATGTTTGAAACATTGATATTCTCCAGGAAATCAGTCTTTAAACTAATTTTGCATATAAAATTCATTCCAGAGGTAGGTGATTCAGAGAGGGACAACATCCAAGGATTTGTACCCAAAGAGTGGGCTTCTTATTCAGGGGTTGAGAGGTGAGGGCAAAAAGTGTTCTGTGAGTTTATAAAAGGTGCAGCTTACAGGGTGGTAGCCTCATATTCTCTGTGGCAGCACCTAGGCTGGGTGTGCGGCAGGGACCTCCCCCTCAGACCCCGGCCTAACTTGAGTATGTGCAGATACCCAAGATGGACCCAAAGGCCAGTTAGATTATGTGATGTGTGGATCCCAGCCAACAGGCCTGTCAGACCTTTGTGGGATTCCGATGAGCCATGATTCACCTTAAAGGCCCTGCAGAAATAGCAACCCCTGGGTCACCCCGAGGGACGATCCACGTAGTGGCCAGCCACCGGACCCTGAGGCCTCCACAATCCGTCTGCCCCTCAGACTGCCCGGTGCCTCGGGGTGAGGCAGAGGCCCCCGGCGTGCCTCCCCTCCTTGAGAGAAGGTAATGGAAAACAACAGAAGCCCTTACCTGCTTCTCCCACGAGCAGACAGAGCTTACTCCAGTGCAGCGGACAGGGCGCCCCACCATTTCAAGCCTCTGAAGAGTTTGGCTGGGGTAAAGCAGGGCCATCTGGTCAGCGTCTGCTGCTGATTTTTGCGTCTGGGCTACGTTCTACTTGTGACAGGAGGAAATTCAGCTGAGGAGATGTTGAAAAGGGCTACTGCGGAAATATGGCCCTTGGGCAGCGTGCTCCTGCTCCACAACAACCCCGGGCATCATACCCTGTGCCTGAGAGAAAAATGGGAAACAATGGCCTGATACTGGCCAGCTTCCTGGCAGAAGTGGGGTGCCAGGGTCCTGGGCCTCACCCCCAAATGACCTCGCATGATTATTCCACAAGTTGATCCAAGCCCCATAAGCCTTCTGTGTTAAGTGCTCAGGGTTCTCTGAAGGCCTCCCAGCCTTCCCAGGGCCTGACAGTAAGGAGGCACCTAGCTGCCCTTTGTTAGGTAAAGGAGCACCCTGGGCCCTCAAACTCTCCAGACGTGAGGCTCCCTGAACCTTGAATCTGTGCCCTCTGAGAGCCTGAGCATTGAGGAAAGTGGCCAAGAGGGGACTCAACAGAAAAGAGGAAGGATGGGAAGCAGCAAAGGTCAACCTCTTCTTGCATCAAGTACCCAGGAATGAGCAGCAACCCCTCCGAGCCCCAAGCATCATCTGCCATGCCATGAATTGGTAGCATGTGGCCCAGAGCTGAGACGGAGGCAGAGCAGGGCAGATGCCCACATACATGGGCAGAGCTCCACGCGCACTCAGATGTCTGTCCAAGTGGGGTGGTGCATGCATGGCATGTGTTCCCAAACACGGACTCCTGAACAGTGGGAATCCGTGTGTGTGCTTGATCTAGACACACACATCCCAGAATAGATTTGTACCGATGAGCACTGCAGGGCTGAGTGGCCTGGTCACAGGTCTTGGATTCAGGCGGGCCAAGGTCCCAACTCCTTTCTCACTGGGATGTTTGGGAACAAGAAAGAACAGATATGAAAATTGTGAAAGCTGGAGGGTGCTGTATGAAATGGTGGTTATTATTATAAAGCGTTGCCTTTGGCTCTCAGACCTGCCGACACCCCATCCCCAGTCTGAGCAGAACCTCTTGGCTGGTCTGAGCTCAGCAAGGCCAGCAGGTGGCAGTGTTGTGGGGCCCGAGGGCTGAGCAGCAGCACCCGAGTGCGGGACAGCCCCGCTGCTGAGCGGAGGGCGCCTCAGCTGGTCCCACACCAGCTTGGGGAGACCGAACAGTTCTAACAGTGGGGTAAAGAATTTGGAACCATCCCCATCAGAAGGAAGAAGAGAAAGGGCCTCCCATGAGGGCGACACCTGTTAGGTCTTTAATACAGAAAGTTCTGATCCGAGAGCATTAGCGGATGGGTAGGGATTTTCATTTCATGAGCAGGCAAAGCAGAAGTAGCAGATGGGGGGACCCTGTGAGGAGAGGGAAGTAACCAGCTCTATGTGAAGGGAGCAGGAAGTCAGACTAAAAGTCCCTGGGCCCGCGGACCTCGACCGCAGGGTCTAGACCAAGCAGCTTCAACAGCCTTCCGCAGGTTCAGTCTTTTATTGACTGAGTGATTGACTGATTGTATTGTTTCTGTAATATACTAGCAGAAAAGAATTCCTACTCTGGATGCCTATCTTAGCTGTTGCCCAACAGATTCCTCTTTTTTTTTTTCCTTTTTAAACAAGAGCTGAGAAAATGAAGGGTAAGCCAAGGGGGAGGGGAGGGCCCTGCCCTAAACCTAGGTCTGGGGTGAGCGTATTGGGGTCACAGCTAAGCCTGTGTCCCCCGTCTTCCCTGGAGCCAGCAACCAGCCTGTGGCCAAGTCTCTGCTCGTCCTTCCCTGGTCACAGCCCTCGGGCTGAGCAGGCCCTCAGCCCAGAGAGCCTGTCGCTCTGTACTGAGCCCTCGAATTCTTTAGGAACCGGGTTGGCGAATGCAGTTGCCAGGTGTCGCTGATGCTACAGAGCAGCCCTGCCCGAACTCCTCTGCGGTGAGTGCCCCCCAGGGGTTGCCTGGCCAGGCCCCATGCCACCACCCACCCACCTTCCTCCTGGCCCCTGCAGGCCCAGCCCAGCAGCCCCAGATTGTTTGTATCCTCCAGCTGAGGCTGCCTGAGCCAAGAGGGAGCGATTGGAAGGAGAATGAGGGAGGGAGAGCAGGGGAGGAGAGTGGGGGGAATATTTTTTTTTTTTTGCACACACCCTTATAAGGCTACTGAAGTCATTACCGATGTAACAAACCAACTAAGCAAGCAAGCGCCTCTCACCAATGTTCCCTTCTATAAACACAGCCTGGCCAGCCCCCACTGCCCCTTCCTCCTCCCCTCTACCCTCCCTCTCTCAGGGATTTGCTCTCCCCTGACGTTTCTTTCTTACCCAGCCCCTTTTCCTCCTGCTACTTTCCTTTTTTCCTTCACTGGTCGCAGGGGGAGGGAGCCTGCCAGCTGTGAGGGCCTCTGCAGCGGTGGTGCTGATGGTGGTAGTGGTGACTGCTATGGGACCCTGAGGCCTGGCTGGCCAGCGAGAGAACAGGCTTGGCAAGAGGAGGAAGACGGTGAGGGCGTGAGGGGAGTGCTGAAGAGGCGCGTGGAGACTCGGCAGCACACGGAGGAGGCCATCCGCCAGCAGGAGGTGGAGCAGCTGGACTTTCGTGAGCTCCTGGGGAAGAAGGTGAGTACCAAGACCGTGTCAGAAGAAGACCTGAAGGAAATCCCGGCTGAGCAGATGGATTTCCGCGCCAACCTGCAACGGCAAGTGAAGCCAAAGACTGTGTCCGAGGAGGAAAGGAAGGTACATAGCCCCCAGCAGGTCGACTTCCGCTCTGTCTTGGCCAAGAAGGGGACTCCCAAGACCCCGTTGCCTGAGAAGGTACCACCTCCAAAACCTGCCACCCCGGATTTTCGCTCAGTGCTGGGCAGCAAGAAAAAAGTACCAGCAGAGAATGGTAGCAACAGTGCTGAGGGCTTGAATGCCAAGGTAGCAGAAAGTCCCAAGGCCGTGGGCAATGCCCAGCCTTCAGGGTCTCTGAAGCCCGTGGGCAATGCCAAGCCTGCTGAGACCCCGAAACCCTTGGTCAATGCCAAGCCTGCTGAGACCCCAAAACCCTTGGATAACGCCAAACCTGCCGACACCCTGAAACCCATGGGCAATGCCAAACCTGCCGAGACCCCAAAACCCTTGGTCAATGCCAAGCCTGCTGAGACCCTGAAACCTATGGGCAATGCCCAGCCTGCCGAGACGCTGAAATCTATGGGCAATGCCAAGCCTGCTGAGACCCTGAAACCCTTAAGCAATGCCAAGCCAACTGAGATCCCAAAAACAGCAGGGAAAGAAGAACTCAAGAAGGAAGTTAAGAATGATGTGAACTCTAAGAGGGGGCATTCAGGGGACACAGATCAGGACAAAAGCTCAGAGAGCCTAGGGACAGCCCCAGCTTTCAAGGAGAAGCTACGTGATGTCCATGTGTCCGAGGGTGAGAAACTGCTACTCCAGTGCCAGGTGTCCTCTGACCCCCCAGCCACCATCACCTGGACGCTGAATGGAAAGACGCTCAAGACCACCAAGTTCATCATCCTCTCCCAAGAAGGTAATAAGGACGGGGGCTGGGAGGAAGGGGCCTTTGTATGAGGGTTACGGTCAGCTCATTCAGCCTTGCTTGGTCTGCTTGTAACGCAGAGCCTCCCTCACTGACAGGAGAGGTGCCACCACTCAGCCCTTGGGCACATGCTCCATTATGAGGAGTGAGAGTGGGAATCGAGTCCTGTGGCACATGCCCAGGTCTTGGCATCTGTCCGGAACCCTCTCACAGCACCCCCAGCGGTGGGCTCCTCAGAGCATATGGGGACCTGTGTTAATGCCACATGGCTCTGGCTTGGAGAAGGCTTTATTCACAGGCTTGGATATGGGGGTGCAGGGTCTGGAGCCCACTAGGGACTCTGAGCTAACAGCTGATTTTGCAACAGCATTCTGGGTTTGGTAATTGGGGGGCATAGGACTGTGATTTAGGGTCAGTAACAACTTCAGTCTTGATGACATTGTGGGTTTGAAGGGAACTCTGGGGGAGCCCAATACCCCAAACAGCCCCTACAGCACACACTCACTGGCGGATAGAGCTGCTTGCTTCCTAATTTGGATGAGACTTTTGTTTGCTGCTATTTCACATTCTTGGGTGATGGGGAGAAGAGGGGGGGCTCTACATCCTCCCATCTGGGGCCTTTCGGGGTCTGGAGTACTCTGGTGGGCCAGTTTATACCTAGAGAAGCGATGGGAGTAAGAGGGATACTCTCCCTGTACCCTCAATTTGATTTGAAATGTTTTTGTAAATCCCGAGCCTGGGTGGGAGCTCCAAGACCAGCAGACTTCCCACACCCCACTCTGGTGGCGAGCTCTAGAATAGAGTCCAGCCTGAGCTGGGGGTTGGTGCTGGTGGCTGTAGACAGGGCGGGGTACAAAGCTCTCCGGGGAAGTGGCATGTTACCTTCAGGGGTAGAAAGCAGCCACCGCAGAGGCCTGAGAGGGTGGCTCTTGTGAAATCCAGATCAGCTGAGATGTCAGAAACACTCTCCCCACTGGGCTGCTCTCCATCCTGTCTTCCGACTGTACCCCTTTCCAATCCCTCCCTCAGCCCTCATCCCGCTTGCATCCTTCCTCTTAAAAACCAGAATGAAGCACTTGAGGATAGTAACAGCCCCCTCTGCCCTCACCCCTCCCCTCCCTTCTTTATTCCCTCTGCATCTCAGATAGCAAATCTGGAACCACTGAGTGTTTTGACTGTAAATGCTGAAGGAGTAAAGGAGAAATTGGCCAGGAGAGAGAAAGATGTTATTTTCTGCTAATGTGTTCACCTTTTTCACACGGATATCCCCAGATTGGCACGGTCTTCCATAAGTCATCTCATCCAGCCCCCTTGCCTCCTCTAGTTCCACCTGCCCATAGCCCAGCCACAGGTGGGCCTGGGGATTACCACGGTGGGGTGAGATGTCCAGGGGATTAGATGCCACAGCCTTCCCTGTCACCCCCGTGGACCCTCCCAGTTGGGAAGTCTTTGGTAAAACTGATCCACAACCTTGACCGAGAGCATTTCCCAGGTTACCGTGTGGTGATCTCTGTGGGCAGGATGGAAGGTGGGACGTGTAGTCACACAGGTCTGCCTGGTGTGAGGTCCATGGCAGCTGAGGGCAAGGCCCAAAGCGGTGCCATTGCTCTTGGACCTGCATGGAACCTGCAGGCCCACCAACAGCCATTTATAAATGGTCCACTCCACGAAGCAGTGTACACAGACCTCGGCCCTGGTCTGCAGAACACACCTGAGCCATTAGACATCGGCTGCTCCTGCCCAGAGTACCTGGAGTCTGGTGGGTCTGGTGGTCACTGAGTGTTAAAGGGCATCGAGACCTTTAAGGCCTACTCCAGCATCACCTCCCCCAGAAACCATCTCAAAGGGACAGTTTCGGTCCAAAGTAGGGGAAGGAGAAATGACTTTTAGAAAGTCAGCACAAGGAGAGGAGAGAGGTACTGAGAGGGAGGTGGGCGGCACTAAATCCAACTTTAAAAAATATTCTAAACATTTGGAATTCTCCTTTGACAAATAAGCCTAGCTGGCATTTATTGAACACTGTGTGCCAGACACTGTCCTAGGTATCTTACACTTTTCCCTCATTGAATCCTCGCATCTGCTGTACTGCCCACGTAACAGAGAAGTTTAGTACCTTGCCCAAGGTTGCACAGCTAGTTAGTAACCGAGCTGGAAATTGAATGCGGACAGTTGAGTTCCGATGCCTAGACCGCTATGCTATGTTACCTCTAAGTTAATTCTTATGAGCACGGCAGCACACTGGTGTAGCTGAGATCAGTCAGCTTCCATGATCAGTCAGCTCACCAAGAATATTGTCTATCAAGGGAAAATGCTAATGGCTACTCTTCAACACTCAACAGTGGTCAAGGGGCTAGAAGAATGGTGCCACCCTCTGGGCTTGCCAAATTTCTGGTATTTTCACTGCAGTGGAGAAGCAGACCCTGAAACAGGCCCGTCTGTCTTGCTATGGTAGGGAGCGTGCCTTGTCTCAAAATACCAGCCCCACTTTCTGTCCACCATCCCTTCTTCAGAACTTCACCAAGTTTTCAAGATCCTAGGTTAAACACGGACCCAGGAGAAAGCCTATCAAAAGCTTTATCCGTGAGCCCTTCAGCAGGCCCCACTGCAGGGAGTAGGGCCCTCGGAGAGGTGTAAGCAGATCTGCTTTCAATAAAAAGCAAGGACACACACTCACGGTGATTAAACTATTCCAGTCAAGTGCCAATGATGAGCTGCTGGGAGCAGGAGGAGAGGGAGCTGAGTGCTGGGGCCGTAGGGAAAGCTGGTGGTGAAAGAGCTGGGCCTTGATGGGAACCTTGAAGACAGGCCAGGGCTCTCCGCCTGGAAGAGAGAGGGTATTGGCTGCGGGGCAGGGGCAGCACGGTCTGGGCCATAGAAGAAGGCATGGCCTTGCTCTACCCTGTATCATGCTAAGAAACTAATCCAAAGGCAGCAGGGAGCCATGTAGGAGTCTGGAATGAGGATCACTGTACACAAAGCTGGGGTTTAGAGGGTTTTATTGACTCCTTGCCCAAAGACAAGTAAGGAGCCCACTGAAAAGGTTGAGGAGAAAGGTGGTGAGGCCATGGACACCAACAGGAAATACCTAGTTCAAGAAGCCAGGATGGAATTAACAGAAGCTGTTGCCTGGCTGGGAAGGGTGGGGGAGAGGGGAAAAGAAGAGGAAGGCGTGAAGACCACGAAGCTTCAGTGTCTGGGTGACCAGGGTCTCAGTGAAGGATTCCATGGGAATGAGGGCGCTGTGGTTTGGGGGGGAAATGGAGGGCGGTGGCTGTTAGGCCTCCTGGCCCTTCACACCCCACAGCTCCACCTCCTCCACACCTCCACCTCCTGACATGGAACCCTTGCTCCACTGCACTGTGCCCTGTGCTGACTTCTTTTTTAAGATCAAGGTTCACTTCCTCCAGGATGCCTTCCCAGGCTATTGCCACCGGCCTTTGTCCGTGAGAGACTCTAGTGCTCTCCTCCCCCCACATCAACCTGTGTGTCTGCAAACCAACTGCTAGTGGGTGCTCTGGTTATAGGTTTCAAGGGGGCTTCTCTGAACCTGTGGCTTGCACAGGGCTTGAAGCCCATGAGTTCCCCGAAACAGGAGTATGTCCGCCCTACCTAGTGCCGGGGAGAGCAGAGGAGGCGTGATGGCAGCCCAGTTGGTTGGAGTGGCCACTAATTCTCAGAGGGACATGCGGAGGAGTCCTTCCTGTTCCTGTCTCCCCCAGAGCTGCAGAGTGCATGGCGTTCACTTCTAATGCCAGGCCTGCCCTCCAGCCCCACCAGGTGGCTACACCAGACCCTTTCTGGGCCTGCAGCAGTGCTCCCCAGGCCACAGCCCAGGGCTGGGAGGCCAGTGAGCCAAGCGGGCCCTGCGCTGCCCCCGAAAGGGGCTTTCATCGTTATACCTTGGTTCCTGTCCCCAGGCCAGGCTGCTCTCCAGGCAAACATTCCTCACAATCTAATAAGGAGCATTCATTTTTGTTGCTGTTGTTAACCGATGATTCATTTCGAGTCACTTTCAGTGTGGGATCTTGCAAAAGCTTTTTCAAAGCCCGTGTTAAGTTCATCCTACAAAGCACAAGGCTTTATGTAGCACCCACTACGTGTGAGGCACTCTTCTAGCTGCTTTCGTCGTAGGCACAATCCACTCAAAGAATTCTGAGTTAGGAGATTTTTTTCATTTTAGAAATTATAGGCATACCTTGGACATATTATGGGTTCTCTTCCAAACCACTGCAATAAAGCGAGTATCGCAGTAAAGCAAGTTGTAATCTTTTTGCCAGGGAAGGGTCTTGCCTTCAGTTTGTAAACAAACAACATCTGTGGAGAGTACGTAATTAAGCAAAACACAATGAAATGAGGTATGCCTGTATATTCTTTTTGTCGAGGTAGGTTATAGCTGATGAAATGTTTATGACTTTCTTTTGCATAGATCTTACCAGATCACCTGCCACAGAAATGTGCCTTTGTCATTCTCAGAATGTCAAATATTTTTTTACTGTGGCTGCATTCCAGGCTCAGGGAAAACATTCATAATAGATAAGGTCACTGCCCTCTGGGAGCTAGTGTGGGAGACGGGTATAGGTTTCAGCAGTGGCCTTGAGAGACATGTTTTGGTTAAGATGAACTCAGGGCTTAGAAGGGTCCATCTATGGCTGGGGGGCTTAGGAGTGATATGGAAGGTACCATCCCTGAGGAGGTGACCTGGAGCTGAGTCTTACTATCCAGACAGGTCAGGGGAACCAGGTCAGGCAGCTTCAGGACACAGCCCCACGGACCTAGCGGAGCTATTCATTAGACCCCTGGTTCTGTGGTGACCACTCCCATCCCCCTCACCTCCCTCTCAAAATTCCCCACCAGGCTGAGGCTTCTCAAAAAAAACGCTGGGAAACGTTTTTTCTCCGGGAGGTCAGGAATAAGCTGTCCCACAGGAAATACCAGAGTCTTCAATCTGGGCTAGCTGAGGCTCCAAGCCTGCCTGGGGGCCCTCCCCCGGCCCACGCACATGGCCAGGGGTCCAGGCTTTGAGCGGCTTGGAAAAGCTGCCTGGTCTGCTGCTATCCCTGGTGAGGGGGCGAGGGCTGTGGTCCAAATGCTCCACTGGTCCTGTGTTCTCGCACTGTCTTTGCAGTTTGTGCCATTTTGGTTTGAGGCTGAAAGCAGTTGGGGAACTGGAGCTGGAAGGCAATCAAGGATTCGAATGGGATGTCCATGGGGAAACTTCGTTTCACACTGAAGGGAAATTGCAAGATGGGGTCTGTTTCCTCTAAACCTCGATCGAGATTTGGGGCCACAGGTCCCCTCAGCCTCCTCTGCCCTCCCAGATGAATGGAAATTCCTCCCTCTGGAAGAGAGTTGCCCACATTCCTCCATTCCTGCACCTCACGATTTGCACTCTCATGATAAGCTTCCTAAAAATCCAACCTAAATCTTTTCTGTTGCAGTTTCTGCAAATTCTGTCTCCTATAATGAAAGAGATTCCAACCCATTTGCCTCCCTTGTGGGAGAACGCAGGGAGGCCTTTCCTGAGAGGCAAGGTCTATGTGGGGGGGTTGGGGGCTGTGGACCAGCCATCCTGTCTCAGGTGGTCGTTAGGACTAAGGTTTCCCTGTTTAAGACAAGCCCAGGTGTCGAGGAGTAAAAGGAACCATGACACCTCTGCTTTCTCTTTCAGCCTCTGTGAGGTTCTTTGGGCAGAACCGACATCATCCTTCCTCTCTCTGAATATCCTTGTGTTTGTTGCTCAAATCTGTGCATCTCTCTAATTGGGGTGAGGGTTCTTTTTGAGATCAAAGGCCTCCCTTAGACCATGCCACCCCACAGGTACACCTGGGACGCACACAGCTCTGCCCACCCAGGGCCCAGGGGTTGTCGCAGGAAGCGGCGGGGGGAAGGGAGGTGGCCGAAGCCAGCAGCTCCAGGCAGCAGGATGCAGGCGGCTCTGGCTCTGTCCATGTGTGTCGACTGCTGCCCTGACCACAGGGGCAGCTTTGGGCAGGACGTCATTCTGTTGGCTTGTTTGTGTATCTGAAGGCAGGAACTAGGGTGCTGATTGCTGCCTTCCTACCTAGCCCAGCAGGCCCAGTTCTCGAGGGAAACCCCCAGGGTTATCCCCCAGAGAAGGAGCCAGCCATGGGATGAGAGACCCAGGATGGGCAAGGACCAGACCCCAGATTCCTGTGTATGCCCAACCTGACTCCTCCCGACCAGACCAGAAGAGGTGTGCTGGGGCGGGGATAAGACCCAGTTAGAGTCTATGGGGAAAGAAGGCCATCTCCACCCCTCTCTGAGTGACCACAAGACCCAACACTGAAGGGAGGCAGCCCCGAAGTGCCCCTCTGCCAGCCCAGTGCCCAGCTTTGGCCATGATTCTCAGCTCCGATACCGTTCCCGAAAAGCCAGCTCCGGAGTCGCAGGCTGCAGTCACCTTCTTCGCCCAACAGCTCTCACAGCCCAGTGCCCTACTGGACAGGGAATCCTGCCCTCCCCCACCCACCTCTTTGTTCAAAACTCCCTTTTCCAAGGTACTTTCCCAGCATCAGGGCTGTAAGCTGGGCAGCGCCCCCTCACCTGCCATGTTCCTAACACAGGTCTGTAAACCTGTGCTTATCTACTGCTTATCTCTCTCGGTGATGTCCCAGTGTGCTTGGCCCGTGTCCATCTGCTGCTTCTGTTGCATTAGCTGGCAGACACTATTTCTCTCCCTTGTTCTGTACTTTTTATTTTATATCCTCATAAAAGAACTCTCTGGAAGGGGGGTTAGGGGTCCCAAGAGGGAGTATATTTAGGGATCAGTTATTTTGGATGAGGGTTATCAGCAAAAGTGCCCTGGCTTCAGTGGTGAGAGGGGTTGGTTCCCACAAGGCCTCTGACTTCAGGGCTCCCAGACGCCTCCCACGTGACTAACACTCACCTGCTGTGCTTCAGGTTCCAGGGCAGGAATGAGACCCTTCCCTGGTCCACTCAACTGTTTCCTCTTCCTCCCCAGGCTCACTGTGCTCCGTCTCCATCGAGAAGGCCCTGCCAGAGGACAGAGGCTTATACAAGTGTGTAGCCAAGAACAGCGCTGGCCAGGCTGAGTGCTCCTGCCAGGTCACTGTGGACGGTAGGTTGTGCCCACCCGTCGCCGCCACACACAGAGTGCCACTTCTCAGATACCCTCCCTAGCCCACTGTACTGAACAGAACTGCACCCAAGGCTGCCATCCCTCCCTGAGGCATTCCTTTCACAGGTGTCAAGCCATCTTTTACCCAAAAAGTGACAGGAAGGAAAGTGGGAGCCTTACTGGATGGCCCTCTGTGGCCTCAGCCCCGCCCCTGCTGGGGGGGTGAGGGGGGAAGAGTTGCTCACCTTGCTGTCTCTCCTCCCCAGTCCTGGCCCCAACCCGAAGAGCCTTGCTGAACAGGGAAGCTGGGCACAGGGCAGGAGGAGAAAAGACACACCCACAGGAAAATGACTGCGTAGTATTTTACAAGCCGCAACAAAGAAGGGTCAGTGCTGGCAGGACTGGCCTGTGAGGAGGAGGGAGCAGTGGGGTCCATGTGGGGAAACTTCGTCCGGGAGGTGAGTAGGGGCTGTGTCTTCCTATAGAGGGGACAGGGCTGCCTCTGCAAAAAGGGAAAAGGAAGAATAGTACAGCAGAGAGAGAGGGAGAGATGTTTAGGGACAGAGAGGTCTGCCAAGTCTGAGTGAGGTTTCCGTGTGAAGAAGGGGCAAGATGAAGCCGTGAGGAGTGCCATCTGTCCTGAAGGAAGGCCCATAGTGCATTTGTAACTCTTCTTGCTCCCCTCTATGTGCCGTTCAGAATTAGAGACTTGGAGGTGGAACAAAGAGGGAAAGCGTGCTACATGAGAGTTCCCTGGCCCACTTAGGGCCAGGCCACGACCAGAATCCCATCTTGGAATTCAGTTCAGTGCTCTTTCTTTATATTTTTGTTATTCGCTGCGAACTGTCAAAAAAGGTAGTTCAGGGAAAAACGATTTCTGGCCCTTGAAATTCCTAGTTAGTAACCATTAGGGACACTAATTAACTAGTGGCCAGAAGGCATCTTGAAGACCAGCTTGGTGGTCCTGACTGCTGAATCTGGTCACTTGCATTCTAAAACCCTAACCTATTTCATTGCCATTCCATGAGATGTAGAACCTTTGTCCCCATTCTGAATTTTATCATCTGGTTTCCTGATCCCAAAAGCTGAGGTCTGTGGTACGTAATGAGTGGGAGAGAAGGAAAAAAAGTCTTACAAAGAAAAATCTTCTTAAAAAATATACACACAGCAACACAAATTAAGTTCTCAACAACCAGCAGGAAAGCTGGAATTGTCGAATGGTGTGTGTCTTCCTGGAGAAAGTGAATGTATTTGCCACAGGGGCTTTGAGTCTATGGGAGAAGATTTGATGGGTTGAAATGAGTGGTCAGTTCAGGGAGGGGCTTGAGACACGTTCTTTGAGGCTCTGGGTGGGGGCTCCTGTGTGTGACCTGGGCTGTCTCCCACCCAGGTAGATTCTGCTGCTTTCCATGCAGGTGCTGCAGTTGAAGAAAAGAAACAATAGTGTTTCTGGGAACTTGACCCCAGAACCCTAATTCTGACAGCCCTACCGCTCATGTGGGACCCATGCAGGTTCCAAAGAACCTATAAGGACGGTCATCCTGCTGATGAGAATATCTGCGGTTGGAATCCTTAGCCCCTTTGAGTCCTGTTTACACTGCTAGCTGAAGGCAAGACAGCAGTTCATTCTCCTTATCTGCAAACTGTCAGCACCTTTTTGAGAAACAGCACGTGGTTTGTTTTTAAAACCAAACTGTGTTTTCAAAATAAAATTTCCTTTTCCCCTACAGAATACGCACTTGGGGATTTTTTTTTTTTTTTTTTTTTTAAGTTTCAGGGAATCCATTCTGCAACTTACGGGGGTTTTCTTTGTTTTGTTTTATTTTTTGCCGTAAATCAGTCTCCTTCTAGTTCATTCTCTTACTCTTTCCACTAATTTTGATGACCTTCGTTATTTATCTCTAGTTCCTACAAAGAGGCCTCCTCAGGGTTTGGCCTCAGGCTGTAGAGTGGGAGCGGGGTCTTAGGAGAAGAGCTAGAAAAGGGGTTAGAGGGAGACCAGCCGGCACAACAGGACTGACGCTCAGGTGGGTTTGATTTTGTTTTGTTTTGTTTTCAAAGAGAATCAGGGCAGCCCCCTGGACACCCACTCTTTTTCCCGTGGCTATACTCAGAGCTGTGTCAGTGTCCTGCATGCAGGTGGGCTTCTTGCCACTTTCAGCTTCATTTTTCCATCAAGAGCCACCTCTGGGCACATAGTAAAGGACTGCAGTCTCCTTAGGGGCACCCCTGCCACCTTTCAGCACTTTTCTCCTCCTGTGCTCTACGAAGCTGAATCGGTTTCCTCTCCTTGGTTGTCTCCTGGTCTTCTCAGCCCTCTCCGCCCCCTAAGGCCGTAGCACCTGACTCAGAGATCCCCTTGGGTCCATTTACTCTTTGAAATTATAGATAAAATGCTGTGTGTGGATTAGCGCATTTTTCTGAAGAGAGGATCCATAGTTTTAAATCAGAGTCTCAAAATGAATCATGAATTAAAATACATTGAAGAACTACTTGCTATGTGAGGTAGCCATGACTGAATTTTCAAGCCCCGTCACTGTGGGATCTTCCAGTCTCTCTCCATCTGCAGCTACCTGCCTGATCACTGGATAGGACCAGTCCCGCCTTCTTCCCCAGGGCCAGTAAGGTCCCTCTCCACTAGGGGAGGGGAACATAGCTGTTGTTGGTGTCAGTCTTCCCGCTGCCACTCAGCAGGGCCCTGCCCCCTGGCGTCACTCACACAGCCTGGCCAAGCATCATTAAGACTATCTGTGGCCAATATAATGATATATTTCAAGACCTCACAAAAATGACTTTGGTTCATTGGCTGTTCTGTATTAACTACACTACCGTTGCGCTCTTACAGTAAAGACAAAGGGAGGTAGCCCTTATGGTGCCGCACAGATGACTGTTTTAATCATGATGTTTGAGTGTCTTCCCTAAGAAAATGGGTGCACTTGTGCACTTTCTTGATTATAGTCGTACTGCCCCTCCTTCCAAATGTGGCTGAAGGCAAGTGTCAGCTTGTACCATAGAAGGGAATTAAAGCCTAGCGTGGGTAAGGACATGCCAGAAAACTCACCCAGAAGAGAAAAGGCTGACCTTCAAGGCTTGCCATGGCCAGAGACTCGTGCATTTTAGTTTATGCATTCATTGGGCAGAGTGTCTTTCTCACTGAGAAAAGCAAAGCTGAGCAGGGTCAGCAGCCTTCCCAGGTCACACAGTGCTCAGGAGATGCAATGTGTCTGGGTGTGTCTGACACCACACCCTTGGAGCCACCTTGCACAGGGAGTTACAACACGACCTACTCGGGCAGGGCTTGAAGCTAGATGTTTCTGGTTCCAAAGTCTGCACCTTTCCATGACCTGTTGTGGCCTCCTTTCTAGTGAATAACACGGCAGTGTCCACTGTCCAAGAGGTACAGGTCTCCCTTAGTAACAGCCCTTCCTGCTGGGAAGTCCTTCTGCACATCTGGCCGGAGTGACCCATTCCCTCTTATTCCGACCAGGTGAGAGGAAACAAAACCCTTTGTAGGCCAAAATCCCAAGACAGGACTCAGAAGACACCTCAGTGCCCTTACGGGCATGTCGAGGCCTTCCAAGTGGGGTCACTCTTGTCTAGCCACCTGGCTGAGGACATCTGGCCTCAGCTGCCAGTGAGATCAAGGGCTTCGCGACCATGGAGGGGTGTGCCTGTGTGTGCTAGGAGGTGATGTTCCAGGGGGCAACCAGCCATCATTCATTTAACAAATACGTGAGTGCCCATTCTGTGCTAGGCTCCCCTCCAGGAGCAGAAGTTACAAGCAGCGGACAAAACAGAAGTTTCTGCCCTCAGGGACTGTACATTCTAGTGAGGAGGAGATAATAACATGGGTGAACACATATGTCACAAAATCTCAGGCACTATCACATGTTTGAAAAAAACGAAGTGGGGCAATGGGGGAGGAAAGGCCATTGTTGGAGAGGGTGGTTGTGGGGCTTCTCTGAGGAAATGACATTTGAACAGGGATCTGAAGGAGATGAGGGAAGGAGTCCCAGAAGTCAGAAGGAAGAGGTAACAGCGAGAGCAAGCGCTGAACTGAGACAATGCCTGAGGCATCCCCGGAAGTAGGGAGTCGGGGTGGCAGAGCCTGGACCAGGGGCACAGAGGTGGGAAATGAGATTGAGGGAGACCAACCACCAGAGCTGCCAGGCCAAATAGGCTGTGACAAGGAAACTGGATTTTGTTCTTAAGCATGATGGGACAACACTGGACATTGTAAAGGATCATGCTGGTGGCCATGTGATGACCAGACCCAGAAGGGGTAAGAGGGCGAGCAGGGAGACCTGCTGGGAGGTTGCTGCAGTAGCCCAGGCAGGAGGTGATGGCAGCTTGGGCTCCATGGAAGAAGTGGGAGGTGGTCAGATTCATAATCTATTTTGGTGGTAGGGCTGATAAGATTTGCTGATGAATTGAAAATGGAGAGAAAGGGAAGTCAAAGGTGACTCTTCATTTTCCTGGGGAGTGCAGATCAATGGTGGAACCCTCTACTGAGATCAGAATGTGTGGGGTAGGGGAACAAGCAAGAGTTCCTTGCAATGTGAGCTGAAGGCGCCCATTAGACGTCTAAGTGTGCGTGTCCCATAGGCCGGCATTTAGATGAATCTGGGTTGAGGAGGGAGGCCAAAGTTGGAAGTAGGATATGGGGAACCAGGCACATATGAGGCCATTTCATGCTCTGGGATTGAATGGGGTCCCTAAGGAGTAGCTGCAGATGGAGGAGGGAAGGAGGCAGAGTCCAACATTGAGAAGGAAGCAGGACAGGTCTGCGGAGCAGAGTGAGAAGGAATGCTCCCAGTGAGACAGGAAGAAATCCAGGAGAGAGGGGTGTCCCACAGGCCAAGTGGTCATCATTTCTATAAGAAAGGAATGATGGAGGTCAATGTGTCAATTGCTGCTGCCAAGTAGAGTAAGATAAGTCCGAGCGTTGTCATTGGATTCAGCAATGCGGAGGCCACAGGTAACCATGACGAGGGCGGGCGTGAGGGGAGTGATAGTCAAAAAGCCTGATTTGAGGCATACAGAGACCGAGCCATTTGCTGAAGGCCACGCAGGTGATACCAAGCTGGTGGGAATTGAAACCCAAGCCTTGGCTCCTAACCACTGGGTTCCAGCTGCCACTCTTGCTGAACTGATTTCAGCCCGCCTTCTTTTGTTGGTCTCCACCCGCCATGTTCAGAAGTCTGCTCACACTTATATATTGGTTCTTCACATTATCACAGGCAGCCAACGTGTATTAGGTTGAACTAAACAAAATTGCTGTTTTAGTAGGTCAAAAGCACTTGAATATTGGCAAGTGGTATGGTTCAACCTGAAACAAGCATATAAAGCACTTAACATTGTCCTGGGCACGGACTAGGTATCCAGTAAATGCCAACTATGACTTTATGCCCCATTCACTCCTCTGTTGCGGTGTTATTATTCCTACTTTCCCGAGGAAAAATGGCAGGCTCAGAAAAAGGCAGAAACTCGCCCAAGGACTTACGGGCACCAAGCAGCACAGACAGAAAAGAGCTGTTTCCTAACTAGACTCTCTCTCCTGATTATGCCAGCATGCAGCTTGCTCTGGGGCAGAGAGGGAGGCCAGCCCCTCTATCCTGCCCCCTTATGGGGCTTCTGGGAGCTTGGACCCCCCCTCAAAAGTCTGTTTACACCTCATTTCCCCTAGTAGGGTCAGAGCTCAGGGAACCCACCTGCTGGGGGAGACAGAAGAGAAAAACTTCCCTGGAAGGCTGAGTCCAGAGCTAGCCTAGGAGTGGAAGGGGTGAGGCATTGTCCATATAAGGACACATTTTCCTTTCTATGTGGAGGCCCCCCACATCCCCCACTGCCATCTTCCTCCCCCATGCTTCTTTGGGGCACAACCAGACCAGCAAAGGACTCCAGCCCTGAGGCCCAGATCTAGAAATGGAGTTCAGTTTCATCACCAACTGATTAAAATAGACAGAAAACACAAGCTGCTCTTAAACTTTTATTACTATTATTTTTATCCCCTGGGCAGCTGTGTGAGTGCAGAGCTGGTTCTGATTAAGCACATGGTCATTCAAGCCACTCCTTGCTGTGGTTTTCACAGAGCTCTAGTGGCTCGTGGTGCATGCACAGCCCCCATGGCGGGGGCTGCAGAGGGAAGAGAGGGTTCCAAGTCGGGGGGGGTGCCTGGTGAAAGGGAAATTGAGCCCCTTTCCTCAGGGCCATATGGAAAGATAAGGTGCACAAAACTTCTAAAACCAAAGCTCCAAGCACATGGCAGGGAAGTGCATGCACACGTCACTGTAAAGCCAGCACCCAAGAGCCAAGGACAGGCGCAGAGGCAGGAAACGTGCGGTGGGGCTAGTCAGGGAGGGCTTTCTGAAGGCAGAGAATTCTAAAGCAGATTCGGAAGGAGGCGAGGAAATGTGGTGAACAGCAGGAATGAATTAATAGTAAATGATCATTTTTCTGCTCACCAGTGTACTGTTGCATGCATTCTTCCCCTTGGGCCTCATAACAGAGAGAATGAGTGGCATTCCCTTTGTATAGATGAAGAAATAGAGACCCAGGGCACTTGAAATAATTTGCCCATCAGCCCAAGATTGCTGGTGACAAAACCCAAACTAGAACCCTGCTTTCTTGGTCCTACTCTAGGGATGTTTAGACGCAAAGCCCAACACAATCCCATAAGGAGGAATCTCAGGCCCTGTCTCCTTTCTTTCAGGAAACCAAGAACACTGGGTGTCTTATTCTTTGCTTGCTTATGCCTTAGCTTACCCATCAGTTTAAAAAAAACACTTGATTCTTCTTTATTTCCCTCCTCTGATGTCCCAGAATTCATCAAGAGAAAGACAACAAAGAAAATACTAAAGCCAAGGAACACAGAAATGTCTGTATGTGCTCTGCCCTGTCCTTCTCTTCCTTAGAAAGGGGGGAAACAAACAAATTTCTGGGTGCACCTTTCTTTAAATTGTCATTGGTGCATGTCAGAGTGCTGATCTTGAAAGAAGGGACATTGGGAGGGCACCAGAGGGAACTGTAAACTTACCCTACGCCCCTGGTGATGGCACCCTGTTCCCCAAAATCAAGGGAAGCACTGACAGGTTTTTCTGTCTCTTGGCATAGTCCCTGAGACCCTCCCGGTGCCCCAACCCCACTTTTGTACACACACCACCACCACCAGCACCCCCACCCACGTACCTACCCCTCCACCCCTGAAGAGAGAGACTCGGAGTTTCCAACCTGGCAACGTATTAGAATCATCTGTGGACCTTCTGGATAATACTGACATCCTAGCCCTGACCCAAGCCAATTAAACCAGGATCTGGGGAGTGTGATACTTATGATAGTATGGTTCCAGTGTGGTTGAGAACCACAAAGGTTGACAAAAGTTGTACTGTACTGAGGACTTTTCTGTAGCTGAGAATGACCACATGCCTGGGGGAAACCCAATGTGAGAAAATGAAATCGTCCTCTTCCCATGGCACTTCCTCTTCCTCCATCCGTGTGTACATGGAACCTGGTGTGTGGGCCGCCCCCTGAGGAGACAGGATGCAGGCAGTGTCAGTTACAGATGGCGGGGACCCCTGACTTTCCATCTGGGCTTCCTTTGCTCTTACAGAAGAAGGTGGCAGAAGGATAACACGCAGTGGGGAATGGAGGTAGGGAAGGGGTCCTGGTTATCAGGTGCTGCTTAAAAGGATTTCTTCCAGCTTTGTTCCCTCAGCCCCATGCCCTGTCATTTACTGCTAGAAGTTCTACTTGAGGCCTACACTTAATCATTCCTGTTGTTACACATATACAGCTCTGGGCAGACTCCCTGGAGACATGTGTGCTGTGAGCCTGGACAATACCTGCCCCGGACCTCTACCCCTGGACTACGCAGCTAATAGGGAGTGGGCAGGCATTAGCTTGGGAAGGAAGCCTGACTGGGATGGAGGGATTTATATGGGCAGATCACACTCTGGAGCAGGAAAGAGACCCAAATGCCATCTAGAAGGAGCAATACGTCCAGATGGGAGCACCAAGCATCCAAGTGCCAGGGAAGTGTATGTCCCTAGCCCCTAGTTCTATGCTCCCATGCCCAGTCCCCAAACACCCTAGGAGATAGCATGTGTTAGCAGCCAGGACTGCCCCATCCAAGAGGAGGGGACAGTAAGATGGCCCTTCCGCCCCAGCCAAGCCACAGGAATGTGGCTGAAGCCTCAGCTGGAAAGTCCCACCCCCTCCTTCCTCCGCCTGAGCTTCCTCTCTTCAGGAGCAGGAAAAGGATGGGCAGGAAGGGGCTCAAAGGGGGAGGCTCCCTCCCATCGCGGTCCCTGAAGAGAGTCCCTTGTGGGGCAAATGCTGGAGCACAGTGATAACCGTTCAGCCAGCTGCTTCGCACCCCTGCTTATCTGAGTCCCTGGTGGTTTCCCCTCATCTTCCTACAGTCCGGTCTCCTGGGAGCCCAGCCCAGCCCCTGCTGCCCTGACAAGGGAGGGTTTCCTGGCATTCTCCACAGTGTGCATGCCCGTGGAGGACAGGCCTGAGGAGTTGTACACTCATCCATGTCAGCTCTGCCCACAGGCTGCTGCCAAAGCGTTTCACTGGGTCTGCTTTGGGGAGATGTGCAGAAGCACCCACAGTCCAGAGTGGGTGAGGCTTTGCCAGCCCCCTGCTCAGAGGCCTCCGCCTGGTTTGCAGGTCTGACTGTCAGTGCCCACCTGTAGAAGGAAGTTCGAGAAATCAGAGGATACAGACCCCTCTGGACCATGAGTCCAAGGGCAGGGCCTTGTCCCCTCTTTCCTCTGTACGAGAGACCTCTTCATGCAGAGCAGGCGTCTGGAAATGCAGAATGTTTAGCCCGAGAGAGTCAAGACCCCAGGAAGGGAAGGATGGGGGGAGATGAGCAGAGGGGCACCCCCTTCCCCCTGCCCTGCGTGATGTGATTTCTGGCAGCACGTTCCTGCTGCAGAGGGGAGAACACTAATGAGTTCCCAGGACAACGGCCTGTCCATCCATCTTGCCAGGCGACTGTGCTCTCCGCCTGATTTATAAGGCCCAGACGAGCGCAGCTCCTTCTTTGGTACTCTTGTGGAGAAAGGTCTGGGCTGCAGGCACTGGCTGCTCAGCAAGCACAGAGGGCCCTCAGAGGGGGCTGGAGAAGGGGTGGCTGGAAGGGGCTATCCTTTTAGTTGAGGTGGGATTTTTATTGAGATGCCTCCTCTGCGCATTTCCTTGGGCAGCTGCCAACTAATGTTTGTTGTCACCTGTTTTGCTCCAGATGCTCCCGGCAGCGAGAATGCCAAGGCCCCAGAGATGAAAGCCCGGAGGCCCAAGAGCTCTCTCCCTCCGATGCTCGGAACAGAGAGTAAGTACTTGTTCAGCTTGTCTCGGCAACCCCAGGACTGGGGGTCCGCAGAGGCCTCTGCTTCCTTGCCCGCGCTCCTAGAAGTCTGGCCCCTTCCCTCACCTGAGTGCCCAGTGAACTACTGGAGACCGAGCCCGCGGCCTTTTCTCAGCCGCTCCCAACTCTCCCCCACCTCCCCACAGCCAGAGTGGTGGTACCCATACATGTCCACCCTCGCCTCACTCGGGCCCCTTGTGCTTCTCATGAGGCCCCTGTGAGAGCGTCTCCTAATCTCTCCCAGGAGAGTCTTCCCTGCCAGGTAGACCTTTGGAAACTGGGCTCTGATCTTGTCATCCTGGTTGGAGTGCCCAGCGGCCCCCCAGAGTCTTATCGGTCCCATAGACATGAACTCTCCTACCTCCACACATATGCACACACATTCTGACATTGACCTCAGCCTTCTTTCCAAGTGCTGCCCCCCAACTCCTTTACCCCTGAACCCCTCATGTGCACTGGACATCTCTGTGTTCCCTCCTTCATGCCTTTGCTCTGGCACCTCTCCTCATGGGACGCCTCTCTCATGCGACAAGCTCCCACAGAAAAGCCACCTCATCCCCCAGTTTGTCCTTGCTCCAGCTGAAAGTAACTCTTCCGTCCTCCGAGTTCCCGTAGCGCTCGGCACCTCCCTCCTGCCGTTGACTGTCTTCTTCCCAGTGTCGTGGTGAGGTGTCCAGTCTCATCCTCCCACCTCCACTGTAAGTTCCCTGAGGGCTGCAACTGGGCCTCCTCACGTGTGCGCCTTGTAGGACGACGCGTGCTGTGTGTTGCTCAAAGCCCTTACCGCAGTCTCTGAGAATCAAGTTGCAGCGTGCTATAAATAGCAAGGGGAGAGGAGCTTCCCCTGTGACTGAACAGCTGTCTCCCTCCTTGTGGGTCTTGGCTCCCCCCAGGGCCCACTTATCTATTAGGCGTGGAGTCTAGGGCCCAAAGTGCTTTTACAGGCCACAAAATATCCTAACATCTTGGAAAATTAGAAGGGAAAAATAAGCTGCAGTCAAAGAAAATGTTTTAATTCATGATATTAATATATTCATCTTTATACCAATGCAGTTGTAAAATATGTGTGTGTGTGTGTCTGTGTCTGTGTGTGTGTCTGTGAGTGTGTGTGTGTGTGTATTTATATTTTTTGATTTTTCTCTTTAATGGAGAAAGAAGCCAATGAAAGCAAAAGTGCCTAGAGTCCACAAAAGTCATAATGCAGCAGCCCGGCTTCCACTACTGATTAATTATTGGTCTAATTTTGTTAGAACTATGCTTTGAATCCTCCAGTTTTAACAGAGGGTGTGGAGTTGCTTGAACAATGCTAGCACACGCTTTCTATGTTTTCAAAAACAAAAACAAGTTCTTAATTACCCATCCTAATTGAGGAACGTGATTGAGCTTGATTCCTTCAAAGGCTGTTTCTCTTTTTCTTTTACAACACTGTATTCTGTGACTTGGTTTTACTCTTCTTATCAAAGCAGCATATTTCCCTTCCTAATGACGAGCTTGACTTCTTTGTGCTCATACCAGCCAGGCCGTCTGGGATGCTCGGCCTTCAGTATGTCGGGGCAGGAAAATCGGAATAAGAATTTCTCATGGATGTTTAGCTGCTGCAGGGAGCCTCAGTTTACCGGGTGGACCTTTAATAAGTTATTGGAAGTGCATAAGCAATTCTAAGAAAAACCTAATAAGAATGGGCTAACGATTTTATCTTACAGAAGGATTTCTTAGGCCCACGTTCTATTAGTTACAGGACATGTGAGGAGAACAGGTGCAGGACCTTACAAGAGCACCCAGCGCTTGTGAATTAGAGGTGCGACAGGTGACACAACAGGTCCCGGGGGCAGAAGCAGGAGTGCATGGAGTTTGAGCTGAGAGGTCCCAGCCTCCTTAGCTCTGGTGCATCCATTCCAGTGAGGTCCTGAGGGAGGTGAGGCAGAGTCAGAGCTGTGAAAGAGAAAAACAAACTGGAGACCATGAGCAGACCAGGGCCCTGAGCTCTTTGCGCTAGAGGAGAGAGGGCTGTGGGAAACCCCAATCAAGTTGTCATCATCCAATTCTAGGGCAGGGGACTCTACCCTGGCTTCATATTAGATTCACCTGGGGACCTTGTGAAAACACTGCTGTCTGGGCTGCACCCCACACTAATTAAATCAGAATCTCTGGGGGTGGGACCCAGGCTGCAGTATTTGTCTTAACTCCTGTGTGCGCCTTCCACTCCACAGCTCCCACGCGCAGCACTGCAAGTGAGCTGTCAGATATGAGTGGACAGCGCTCATTCACAGTGGCCCGAGAGCCCTTGGGCGCCCCGCCACTGAGGGGACTGGGCAGCATGAGGAAAAAGCCAAGTCAAAATGCCCAACCCTGGGGCAGGGTGAGAGAAAACTGACCAAACAGTTAACCCTGCGGGACCCCAACTCACAAGTAGAGGAGTGAGGAGGGGTAGTGTGGGAAGATTTCAGGGTGAGGGAGACTCTGGGCAAGGTTGTGAAGCAGGAGAAGAATGTGATTTGGTTGAAGAAGAATAACATAGTGAGGAGAAACTGCACAGATGCTAGAATGAATATTGTGAAGGCACCCAACTTGGGATCTTCATATAAACATACAAAACAAGCATTTATTGAGCACCTGTGCCGCAGGCATCACCTTAAGGGCTCAATCTATATCACTTCCGGCAAGTCTCACCCTACTGAGCTACAAATAGTTGTTCCCATTTTACAGATGAGCAAAACTGAGCCTTAGAAAACTACATTTTCCTGCCCAGGGTCTCATAGCTAATAAGCTGTGGAAGTGTGAGGCCAAACCTGCTCTACGTTCCTGCCACAACCACCACCCTGTGTGCCTTCCAGAGTCTCAGAGTCATACTTTGCGCCATCCACACAAGCCTGGGCAGTACTCCTGTCGTCCCACTTGGAGGGCAGAGGTCTGACAGCCATTACAGCTAGGAGGAGAAGGAGGGCAACAGGTGGCATGTTTGTCTAGATTAAGACCTGTTAGGGTGTTTGCTACGTGCCTCTCAATGGGAAATTTTTTAATAACTTTATTTTCATATAATTTCAAATTTATGGAAAAGTTGCAAGAACAATACAAGAAACTTTTGTATACCCTTGAGTTAGATTCACCAATTATTCACAGTTGTTCCATTCTGTCATTCTATAGGTATATATTCCTATCTATTTGTCACTCATATGTTCGTATAGATCTATATATCCATTATCTATCATATAGAGCATGAGGCTATGTATACACTATGTATATGTTCATATGTGTATATTCATCGTATGGATATAGACACCATTTATGAATGAATTAGGGACATCACACCCTCAACCTCTAAATTTCTCATTGTGTATCTCCTAGGAACACAACCCCAATGCAGTTATTAAAATGAGGAAATTTAGCATTGAACCAATATTGCTATCTAATCCATGGCCTATATTCAATCTTTGTCAACTGTCCCAATCCTTTATGGATGGTTTTCCCTTGCTCGATGGGTGTTGGATGTGAGCACTTCAGGAATGCTTCATCCACTCCTTCAGCCCGTCTCCCACCTTTGGAGAGAGAACATGACAGAAGTGCACTGGCCAGGGGAGAAGCATCAAGGCTCCTCCCCTGAGGTGAGTAGGTATGGGGCGGCAGCAGGCCCCTAGGTGGGCCTCCCGATGTCCATTGACTGTGTCAGCTCTGGAGCAGTGCTCAAGGACCAGGCGTAGCCAGACAGCCACTGGCTGAGACAGCAGGGGACAAAAGTCTTGGTTCTGTCACTGATTGAACCTTAGTCAAAGCCCTTTGTCCCTCTGGACTTTGGCTTGCTCATCTGTCAGATGGGGACTCTGTCCGACTGACCCCAGGCTTTTTCCAGCTCTGTCATCAGGCCATTCAATGGAATCCTGTTTTTAAGTGACGGAGTTCAGGTAAGGTCAGCTAACTCCCTTTGGTATCAAATGATGGGTGAAGCGTCAAACCTGCAGCCAGCATGGGTTGTGTTCCTCAGCCGCAGAAACTTCCTGACCAGAAGGAGTTCCTACACATCAGGCCCAGGTTTAGGGTGTTCCAGCTGGAGGGAATCTGAATGGAATTTTGTGTGAAGGAAGCATCGATGGAGCTTAAGAAATGGTTTTAGAAAATACAGAGGAGACCGTGCTGGTATGATAACAGACCCAGGGATTCCTCCAGTCAGTCTGTAGAGCTGATGGTCTTTTAGAAAAGAGATAGATGGGAATCCATAGGGCAGTTTTACAAGTTAAGGAACAGGAGCCAGGGCTTGTCTGAAACTCCAGTGCCTGGCCCAAAGCAGGGATATATTCATATTAAGTATTTGATTTTTCAAACTGATTCATGAGTTTCCATGCTTTAAGGGCCCCTGACTCCACGTGCTCTGGGATCCAGGTGGGATACCCCTTTGTAGTCCATGCCTGGCCTTGGCCCGAGCTTCACCTCTGACACTGGGCGCTTCGCTTTCTGTCACCACGATGGACCATCCCTGATTATGATGCTGTTAGATATCTTTGCTTTGACCTCCCGTATATGTCTCTCTCTGAAACCAAAAGTCATGTCAACATGAAAGCGTCTCTGGATGTCGGAAGTAGTGTCCAGTTTTCCTGAAAGGTTTCCCCAGGATCAAATCTTTCTTTTAAATATTCTTTCCAGGTCATGGGGAATGTTCAATCCTGATAAGATTCAAAGGGCTAGAAGGAAATGCTGGAGATACTGAGACTTGGCATCAATATTTGCTTGACAGTGAAAGATATGGGACCCTAGGAGAGAAGCTGGGGTATTTCCATGAGTGTCTTTGAAAGTTGGCGCCAACTCCCAGTAACTCTAACCAACGTTTTGGTCTGTGAGGAGTCTGCTGCCTACCACCCCCTCTACCCTGCCCTGCGTGTGACCCTGTCACCCACCCCTGGTGCTGCTTCACTCCTTCCAGCTCTCCTACAAGCCAGTTAAAATGGCAGGATGCGTCCTTCCCAGGGAGGATTGGAGGACACCAAGCTGGCAACCCTGGAACTGTTGTCCCAGCCACGCTGGGCTGCCTCTTTCACAACCATCTTGACGTTCTTTGTCCTGGGGCCTTGGGGATGGGTGTTTGCAGTACTAAGAGGAGCCATGTTCCCCTGGAATCTCCTCATGTGACAGCCTTAGCTGTGAGGGGCTGTGTGCAGAGAATTTGTCCAGAGATGTTAATTCTAGGAAAAGGATCCATATTTCTGCCCAGATCTGTAAGGAGGAACCGGAATGGGCCTCGTCGACGCAGGAGAAGGGGACGGGTGTTGTCAAGCCACCCAGAGCCCCGAGCCTCCCCCAGCACAGGGCCGCAGGATGCAGCCTTCCATCCCCACGTCCTCTCTCCACCTCCTGCTCTGAGGCAGTCTGTAGGATAGGTGCTCCGTCCACACTTCACCAACCCAAGTCCCCTTCAGGAGCCTTTGGCAGCAAGTTAATGCTGACTGGGGGAATCGTGACGGTTTTGATGTCTCTTTTTAGTTAACTACCTAAAAAGGGCAATGTCCCCAGAGAGGCAGAGGTCCAGGGACCTCCTTGTATCCAAGGCTGTTCGTGCTCCCTCCCTAGTTCTCCTCTGCATTCCATTATCTCAGTCCCTTTTGACTCTGTGAATCCCACCTTCAGGCTCTGTAAATATCTCCCAGGTGCTGGCTCTGGTCTTTCTGCCTTGCTGATTTGATTCAAGAGAGAGAGGTACCAGGTGCCTTCAGATTGAGCAGTCTGGAAACTTCTGTGGGGTGCCGACCTCCTCCCTGCCAGGTCCAAAGGAAGGTTCACGAGGCCAGGACTAGGTTCAGGCTGGGACAGAAGCAAAGGATGGATTACACAGACAGTTGGAGGCCGGTCTGCCCCAGGTTTCCCAGGAGTTTGGAATTTGGTTTTCCAAATTCAAAGCTTTGATCCATGATGTTTTTATTGGGCTGCTTCACTTCTTCCAGCCTCTGTCTCTTGTCTAGAGGGGAGGGCTCAGCACCAAGTGGCTTTCATCTAGTCAGTGACAGAGCCAAGAGGCTTCTCCTTTTCATGGAAAGTCACAAAGGATTCAGGCCCCAGGACTTAGGTTTCAGCATTAGAGTCCAGGATTGGGGTGGCGTGTTCCTGGAGTTCCCAGGTGAACAGAGATCCTCAGGGCTTTCACTCGTGCCTTTAAGAGCTATTTTTCAAGCCTGTGCCAGGTAATGCTCTAAGTAGGCACTGGGGAGACACAAGGTGAGCAAGCTGGTCCCTGTTCCGTCCCCAGAGAGCATGCTGTGGTCTATATGTGCTGAGGACAGGTTTCTGCCGTTGTGATGCCCTGTGATAGCTGCTGAGATAGAGCCTCCTGAGAGGGGAGCGGAACGCAGCCCGCAGTCGTCCCCGGAGGAGGTGCAACAGTCATCCAAGAGCTGATGGCAAAGCCTGGTACTGCAGAAACTGAAAAGCATCCAGGGCAGACTGTAGAGCCATCCTCTCCAGAAGGCAGTTCCGGGACCAACAGTGTCAGCATCCCCGGAAGCCCGGGAATCTGTAATTCTAGCAGTTTCCCACGTGATCATCATGCATGCTAGATTTTGAGAACCACTGATACTGAGCCCTGAGGGCATGGGTGAGGGTGTTCCCCAGGAGGGAACAGTAAGAAAGAAGGCTGGAGATGACAGCCAGGGACAGATCTTAAAGGCCCTCGTAAGGCGAGTTGGACTTGATCCCAAGTGACAGTGGGCAGCTGCTGGAGAGGTTTAAACAGCAGGGTGACATCAGATCTGCATTTGAGGAAAACTACTTTGGCCACAGGGATGGATGGATTAGGCCGGGGCCTAGGAGGTGGTACAAGTAGGACTAGAATGGTGACCGTGGAGATGTGCAGAGTGGCAGACCCAGCAGGTATTTAGCTGATGGATATGAGCAGGGAGGGGGCCTTGGGAAAAACGGGGTGAGCAGCATTGTGAGGAGAAGATCCTGGATTTGGTTTTGGATGTGTTGGCCTTGCAGTCTGTGCCAGGGGAGATGATGGTCGGGTAGTAGGCTGTATAGCTGGGCTCAGGAGAGAGGTCTAGGCTCCCGGGAAAATGAGGCAGCAGACAGAGGGGTAAAAAGAGGGACTCAGAGCATTTTGGGGGAGCAGTGCTGTGCCAGGAGGGGTATGCTGCTGGCTGGCTGCGAGAAGTGACTGCGTTCCTCCACAGAGGGACAGATCCTCTGGCAAGGGGAGGAAGGGTGCCCTGCCTTCCTTGCCTGATGCTGTGGCTGGTGGCTGTCATGGGATTTGCAAAGATGGTTTGATTTTATTTTCCTCCTGTTATATTCTCTGAACTACGTAGTGCAGTAAGTGTGGGCTGCTGGAGAAGGGGATGAGAGACAAAGAGCTGACAGGAATAATAAGATAATAGGAAGGGTGAATCCAGATGAGAGGAAACTAGTTAGTGACCCAAGAGGCATCTGCCAGCAAGCATGTTACCTCTGTTGGGTACTTGAATCGGGAGAAAGAGCCCCAGGTACCACATGAGATCTCGTGGAGGTATAAGTCTGAACTACAGACAGTGTGGCATACTAAGTAGGTGAGGGCAAGTATACAGAAGTCCTCTGGGAATCTATTTGGGAAAGGGGGGGAAATGGGGCCGGTATTGGTATTTGTGCTATACTTTCTTACAATGTAGCTTAATTCTTTACAATAAATTTCATTTATTCTTCTCACATTTTTTCAATGAGGAAACTGAAGCTCTGAGAGTTTAAATAATGTGCTTTACTTAAGCCACACAGCCTAGGGAGCGACAGGGCAGTATTTGAACCCAAGGCCAGCTCCAGAGCCTATGCCCACTGCATTTCTGCAAAGAGATGGAGAAGGGTTTCAAAGACCTGGATTTGGGGATGGAGTGGAGCATCAGCTGGAGTAAGAGGCAGCAGGAAGAAAGCAGGCATACACCAGGGCTTCAGGAGGCTTCAATCCTATTTCTGCTCAGTCACATGTGGTTTTATGAACCCAGGAAGTCATCTGACTTTTGTGCAAATCCATGTTCTTTTGCATGAAATGGAAACAATGTGAGGTGCCCTGCTTGTGTCTGGTTGGGGTAAGAACCAAATGAGAAGAGGACGATGTGACCATGGGTTAGAAACAACTCACTGAGTCCAACTCTCTACGAGAAACCAGGTTTTAGAATCAGGTGACGACTCTGCTTTCCAATCCATTAATTGTGTTCTTCTAAGCCCAGAACACAATGAATGGATCACAGCAGATGGTCATATAAAATATGTATAGAATAGGATACAGAACACTATTAACATTTAAAATTGTTTTTACTAATAGGAACCAAACCAGTTTCGAATGCTAACTAATTCAAACTGCAGAACCTCCAAATTTATAGAACAAACAAACATAAAACTTTGGCCTTCAATCCCATTTGACTGGAACACAGAAAGATAAACAGTAGCCCAGGCTCTACTTCTGACACATAGGTTTTACCCAGGGCTCCAAGAATGGTAAAGGGAGGGACTCTGGCATCATCTGATCTCATGCTGTGCTGCTGTCCCCTCCCTATCAGCTCCTGGCCCACCACTCCAGGGGCTGTCAACCTCCTTCCCGGCCCCCAGAGCCCATCACAGCTGGGGCTGTTCTAACAAAGCGCCACACACTCAGTGGCTTAAACAGCAGAAATGGGTGGTCTCACAGTTCTGGAGGCTGGAAGTTCAAGATCAAAGGGTCAGCAGGTTTGGTTGCTCCTGAGGGCTCTCTCCTAGGCTTGCAGATGGCCGCCTTCTCATTGTGTCCTCACATGGCCTTTCCTCTGTGCATGTAATCCCTGGTGTCTGTCTATGTATCCAAATTTCCTCTTCTATGACACCAGACTGGATTAGAACCCACTTACCAGCCTCATTTTAACTTAATTACTTCTTTAAAGGCCCTATCTCCAAATATAGTCATATTCTGAGGTACTGGGAGTTAGGGCTTCAACATATGAATTTGGGGAGTGGTGAGGGGCGTGCGGAAACACAACTAAGCCCATGTAGCAGCCCTCCACACAGTTTTGCTCAACAGATGTCTTTCCCTCTCCACGGGAGGTCAGACCTGGCTCTGGTGGAAGCCTTTCTTCTTCCCTTGAGGGCCTCTCCCAGCTGTGCCCTTTCCCTTTCCGAGAGCCCTGGATGAAGAGGGCTCAGCCAGTCATGGGTGTTGCGTATCTCATCCAGTATCTTCTCACGAGCGATTTGGCTTTCCCATACTCTTCCCATCTAGGGTCTTTGGGCTCTCCCTCTCCTAGCCTTCTGCTTTCAGAGCTGTGCTCTGCTCTCTCACCTGGGAAGAAACCTTAGCTTGATGCTCCTCTTCCGTCACCCCATTTCTTTCTGTCCCTTTCACCTCCGGCATTCTTGATGCATTAATTGACTCCTTCCTGTTTCCTTGAGGATCTCCTCTGGAGTGATTTCTGAGCCCACAGTCCTACCGCACCTACCCTCTCCAACACCATGCGTCTCTCGGTGCTGGTAATGTCTAACACCCACGTCCAGTGCCCGTTCTGTCCTCTCCGAGGTCACAGTGACTGTCCCCTTGCTGCCTCTCAGAGTCCTTCTCCAGCCCCCTCTATCCTCATGTGGGTATCACCTGGAATCAGACCCTGGCCCCTTTTCATCTTTCATTGCGTTTTTTTCCCCCCAAAGAACTGACCCATCCTCACAGCTTCCATTATAAATTGCATGTGTGGTCCTGAAATCTTTCAGTTCCAGTCTCTACCAACCTCTCTTTAGAATTCTTATCCTGGGCCTTTTTCTGCATACAAATTAAATTCTTTCGTTCACCACATTCCCTGGGACCAAGCCAAACACATCTTGTACTCCCGATATGCCACCAATATAATTTTCCCCAGTGATACAAGCAAGAATTCTCTAAGGTAACTTTATACCTCCCTTTATACCTCCTGTTTAGCCCCTACATTTTTTCAACTTTTCCTTATTTGTATTTTCTTTTCTGCTGCCTTTACCAAAGTTGGACCTGGAAGATTGGTTCCTTCCAAGAGCGTGGCAATAGCCTCTTTCCTGATATCCTTGTCCCCCAGGAAATGGAGAGACCTCCAAGTGTCCTCTAGCCCAGGAGGACTGCTGTTTGTGTGAGGGCACCCTTTTCACAGAGAACAAAGACCTAACTCTCAGACTTGCCATGCTAGACCCTCTCTGTCCAGTCTGTGTCTACACCACATGGAGGCCACTAACCACATGTGGCTAGTAAGCACTTGAAATGTGACTAGTGTGACTGAGGAACTCAGTTTTTAACTTTCTTTCATTTACATTGTCATACTGTCTTCACACCACTGTTCTCTAATCCCAGCCCTGTACTCTGGCCAACCTCCAGCAAACATCACCCTGATTCCCAGCTCTGAGCCGCTCCCTGGTGCTGAGCTATGGAGCAGGCTCTCCTCCCTTCTTTAGCTCGGAGCTTCTCTAGTCCTCAGGCCCATCCAGCGCCGCACCTCTTAGCCTTCCTAACCATCTGCTCTACCGACAGCGTACACTCTCTCTCCTTCATTTGAACAACCACGTCATGTTAGCTGCATAAAATTATTTTAGCTTTCTATTTAACTTTTATTTTGAAATAATTTTAGACTTGAAGGAAAGTTGCAAAAATAATGCAAATAATTCTCGTATACCCTTCACTCAAGATTCTTCAAATATCAACATTTTACCATGTTTGCTTTATATCTTCTCTCTCCCTCTCTTTTTCCATCTCTTCCTCTACCTCTGCACGCGCGCACACACGCACACACACACATTTTATGATCAGTTTGAAAATAAGTTGCACATATGGTGTCCGTGCACCTATCTTGTTTCACTGAAAATAAGACCTAGCCAGATAATCAGTTCTAATGTGTCTTTTGGAGCAAAAATTAATATAAGACCCGGTCTTATAATATATTGTATAAGACCAGGCATTATGTTATATTATATTATATTATATTATATTATATTATATTATATTATATTATTAACCCAGTCTTATATTATAGTAAAATAAGACTAGATCTTGTATTAATTTTTGCTCCAAATGACACATTAGAGCTGATTGTCCAGCTAGGTCTTATTTTCAGGGAAACACAGTAAATACTTCAGGCTATATTTCCTAAAACCCAGGACAACCTCTTATAAAGCCAGTTTGGAGATGAAAGCATAAAATTAACACTGATACAGTCCTGTCATATAATTTATTGGACTTATTCCAATTGTTCCAGTTGTCTTATAAATGTCCTTTATGGCAAAAGAAGAAGAAGCCTTTCCTGGGGACCACATGCCTTGACATTGAAGCTCTTGAGGACAAGCCCTGTTTTTCTCACATTTGTTTGGTTTTTCTCCTCAGTACCCAGGCTAATAGTATGCCCTGACTGGCATTTGCCCGACACATTGTAAGCCCCCCGTAAGTTGTTGTGAGTTGGACAAATGGATCAATAATGGTGACGAGCCAGGGTGAACTGGGTGGGAGCAGGCCTCGCGCTGGGCGTAACCACGGGACTGGTCCTCAGCAGCTCTGTGCTTGTAGAGCGCTTTTGTCAGAGATCGCCTCCCAGTGCAATCCTCTGGGGGCTCAGGAGGGTAGCAGCACTCCTCCCTTTTCACAGATGCACCACGGACAATCCCCAAAGTTAGCTAACGTGCCTGTGGCCCAGAGCAACTCCATGTTCAAGCCAGCATAGCGCACTGCCTCCCTTTAATCGCAGAGGTGAAGCTGTGTAGATAGATCATTGTTCACATGACCCTACGCGTTCACTCAGTAAATAGTTATCGAGTGCCTACTATGTGTCAGGCACATTGGGTAAATAGAACAAAAGAAGTCCCTGCTTTTTATACTTTTTTATACTTTACGGGGAGGTGAAGGGCAGACAGTAAATAAATAAGTAAATGCATAGTTTATTATATGACATGTGCCACTAGGGGAAAATAATAAAGTGGGGCGAGCACGATCAGGAGTGCTGGGGCTGGAGGGTTGTTATTTGATATAGAGTAGTCAGGGGAGATATCCTTGGTTAAGTGACTTTTCCCCATTTGTGTGTGTGTTAAGGTATAATTTACATACAGTAAATTTCACCCTGTCCAGTGCATAGTTCTGTAAATCTTGACAACACATATAGTCAGGTAAATACCACCACAATCAAGATATGGTTCCATCACTTCAAAACCTATCCTCCTGTCCCCTACTGGTCCACCCCTCCCCACCTCTGGCAAGCACTCATCTACTCTCCTGTAGTTTTGTCTTTTCTAAAATACATAGAAAGATAATTATACAGTATGTAACCTTTGAGTCTGGCTTCTCTTAGCAGAAGAGATGAATCACTAATAAGATTGAATCACTAATGAGATTCATCCATGTCATGCGTATCAGTAGTTTGTTCCTTTTTATTGATGAGTAGGATTTCATTGTATGAAGGTACGGTACTGGAGTTTATCCATTCTCCAGTTGCAGATATTTAGATAACTTCTAGTTGTGGGCAATTACAAATAAAGTGTAAACATTCATGTTTACTATAAACATTCATGTTCAGGTATTTGTTTGCATGTAGATTTTCATTTCACTTGGATAGATAGGTTAGATGACTTTTGAGCAAAGACCTGAAAGAAATAGGAAAATAGGCCATGAAGATAGCTGAGGATATTTTTTCATATTTACCACATTGTTATTTAGCTAAATGAATAGGTTTGTGCTGCCAAACTGGTCTGTTTAGGTCATTTTTCTTATTTGAGTTGTTTGGAGCGAGTTGGGGTAGGAATGGAGGAGACCATTGGTTGGTTCATTCAATTCTTCATTCATTCATTGATCCATTCAATAAACATTAAAAAACGGAAAGCCACCAGTCCACAGTCTGTGACCCAAAGGAAGCCTGAACCCCTTGGATCCACAGCAAAGGCTAATTTTAGTTGGTTTATCTCACTTACTTTCCTTTCTGAGTTTCCTGAAAGTTAGGATGAGAGAATAGTTAGTGAGTCTGGGTTATTGTTGAAATGGACAATGGAGGCTTAAGCATTTTTTATCTCAATGGCGGCTTCAGGGACCCTTCCAGAGGTTCCCTGAGAACTGATATTCATGCAATCGTGAGGTTGTCTGTGTGAGACTCCAAGCTCTCCAGAAAGATATATTCGAGTGAGGGCTCTATCTAGATAAAGGGCCGGTAGGCAAGACTGTATCCTTCTAGGATCCAGGAGCTTTGTGAAAAAAATAGAACTGGCAGAAAATAACCTGTGAACTTCTTTGTTTCAGGTGATGCAACTGTGAAAAAGAAACCTGCACCCAAGACACCTCTGAAGGCAGGTAATTGGTCACAGCAACCTTTGGGGGTAAGGGAGTCGTCTGCCATGAAGGGTTTTTCCTTTGCCCGGTTTTTCCACACACTGGGTGTGTGGTCGCCTCCCAAATTCAAGCTCCGCATTATTCAGGCTGAGTTTTCCCTACAGCTTCTGCACCACTTGGCCCCCCAGCCCCTTCTACTACTTGTCTTTCCTCCTGCTTCCCCTGTATGAGGGGCATCACACAGTACTAGCAACCCTCCCATCCCTTCTATGAAATTCCGCCTCATCCTCTGCCCTCCACTCTGCCCCTTAAGGAGATGATTCACTTTGTGCTGTTTTAGTGCTCCGCTCCTATATGTCCTTGTCATATGGAACCTTCTCTATTTTCCACTGAAAGACACTGGAGGACGTGAACCATATTGAGCCTACTAGCCAGGGTCACCTCCAGGTTCTACGGCCAGGTGCTGTTTAATTAACAGAAGAGTTAGGATGTAGATTCAAAAAATCAGGGTAAGATGCAAATTCCAGACCAACCAACAAATGGAGAATTGTGCCGTGGGAATTGCATGGGCCACTTCTGAGGATATCAGAATAAAGAGATGAACAAACCTAGCGGGCCCCATCAGCTCAGGTGTTCTCTGGAGCAGTGATCACTGCCTTCTGTCTTACCCTGAAGGTTCCGGAAGGTGAGAGAGCAGACCCATGTGGACAGCAGCACCAGCTGAGATCAAAATGTCTGAGGCTCCCTCCTCCTCACCAACTTTCTCGCTTGTACTCTCCTAGCCATGCCCCCGCAGATCGTCCAGTTTCCTGAGGACCAAAAGGTGCGCGCAGGAGAGTCTGTGGAGCTGTTTGGTAAAGTGGCAGGCACCCAGCCCATCACCTGCACCTGGATGAAGTTCCGAAAGCAGGTCAGTAACGGAGAAGAACCACCCACACGGCCCCTGGGCCGGAAGGGATGAGAAATGCTGTCACGGAAACAGCATCACAGCCTTAGAAATGATTGAGACCCCTCATCCACTCATCACCTACTCATCCACTCTGAGTTCTTAATAACCTTTTCTTCTGAATCTACAAGAATGCCTACTGTATAGATATTTTGTATAATAAAGAAAAGTATGAAGGAAAAAGTAGGAACTACCCTTGGCCCTCACCCAATTTTGATATCTCAAGTCTAGAATTCTGTTCAGAGTCAGGAAAATGGAACCAGTAATCTAACTGACCTCTCAGACTGTGAGCTTTCTGTGACTTTTGTGGCCAGTCCACTGAACCCAATTTGTGATAACAACTGAAATTTACCACATGCTGAAGGGACAAAAGTGGATCTGAGTATTTGGATCGATAAATTGTTCTTTAAAGAGAATTGTAGCTTCCTGGACCAGAAGTCAGGCTACCATTTATAATAACGGTCCTGTGGGAAAATGTTTGCATTTCTGATCAACCAGCTGTTGAAGGAACTTGGAGATCCCATATCGGTAGGGTGTGCCCGTATGTGTGATCAGCAGAGGCCCCAGCACAGTGGGCTGGCACTGGATCTGCAGAAGGCATGATTTCTTCTGAGCTCTCTCTTGCTCTATTTCCAAACCATTCAAGTTGTCCTAAGGCCCAGAGAGGAAAGGCTAGTACCCGGAAGGAAAGGAGGGTTGGTCTCAAAATGTGAAGAAGAGAAGCTGGTCTTTAACATCCCAAAGCATGTTTGCCCAAAGCATGTGTGGGCCAGTGTTATCTAAAGTAAGGTGGGCTCTCATCCCTTTTCAGAGACATTTAGCCAAGTTCCATCTGTCCAACAGAATTTCATGTAGTGACGGCAATGTCCCATGTCTATTATCCAGTATGTACTAACCATATGTAAGTATTGAGCACGTGAAGTGTGATTAGTGGAACGGAGGAACTGAGTTTTAACTTTTAAGTATTTAAAAATTGTTATAATGGCTTTGTTGAGATATTATTCACACACCAAAAAAATTCACCCTTTTAAATAAACCCTTTTATGGTGGTTTTTAGTGTATTAACAAGGTTGTGCAACCATCCTAATTATCTATTTCCAGAACATTATCACCCCAAAAAGAAACTCCAGACTCATTAGCAGTCATTCTTTCCCTTCCCCCAGACCCTGGCAACCACTAAGCTACTTTCTGTCTCTATGGATTTGCCTATTCTGGGCATTTCATATAAATCGGATCATATAATATGTTTTCTTTTGTGTCTGACTTTTTTAAATTAGCATAATATTTTCAGGGCTCATCCGTGTTGTAGCATGAATCAGTCTTTCATTCTTTTTTTATAGCCAAATCGTATTCCATCGTCTGGATATACCACATTTTGTTTATCCATTCCTTATTGAATGGATGTTTGGGCTGTTTCCACTTAATTAATTAAATTTTAAATAGCCACACGTAGCTAGTGGCTGTGGCTTCAACAGCACAGAAAAGGTCAGAATCTCCCGGGGTGGGCTTTGTAAGTGACTTTGCTCAGATGCGTTCTCCCACCCCATCCCAGGGTGGTGCAGGGAGAGTGGGACGCTCCTGAACCCCAGTCTGGAGCAGCAACTGCAGAGTTCATTTCCCAGACCCTACTCAGCACCTTGCTGTCTGCCCCAGATCTGGTCCCCTCAGGGGGGTTTGGCTCTGGATGTAGGAGAGGAGGGACCCCAGGGGGAAGCCCAGAGCCCAGACAAAACCAGCCTCGCACAGCTCCTGCATCCCTCAGGGAGCGGGGAGTGAGGGTCGGAGCCCGTTCCTTTCCTGCCCATGTCCCAGCACCTGCCCACTCTCTGCCCCTCTGCCCGCAGATCCAGGAGAGCGAGCACATTAAGCTGGAGAACAGCGAGAGCGGCAGCAAGCTCACCATCCTGGCCGCCCGCCAGGAGCACTGTGGCTGTTACACCCTGCTGGTGGAGAACAAGCTGGGCAGCAGGCAGGCCCAGGTCAACCTCACTGTGGTCGGTGAGTGCGGGTGGGGGGCCTGGAAGTCAGAGGGCAGGAAAGGCAGACAGCCCCCTGCAGGACGCCGGGCCTGCCCCGTTAGCAGCCATCGTCTCTGCCCACAGCCTCATTTCCCTCTCCGCGCTCTCACACCGTTGCTGTGCTTCATGCTCACTGAGCACCCAGACCCTGCACACACGCCCCCCACACAGTGTTCTCCTCTCCCGTTCCTGTGAATCCCTTCCTGGCTTCTCTTTCTTTCTGCCCTTTGGAGACCCTGAGCTCCATACCCCAGGCCCTTTCCTGCCAGCACCTGAAACTCCCTGTCCCCTCTGGTCAACTGCCTAACCCCCAACGGAGTCCCCCTGTAAGTCTTCACCTTGAGTCGATTCTTCCTTCTGATTTCACTGTCCCTACCCCTGATTTGGGGGGCATTGCAGGAAGATCACATCAACCCCCAGACTTAATCTGGACTGTGCCCGATTCCAGGCTCAGCCCAGGCGTCTGTGCTCGCTGACACCTGTGATCGTTTATCACCGCGCAGCCTTTGTCCTTTGGCTCCTCTGAGAATCAGGAGGCATCAGGCATGACCTTGCTCACCGTGGTGGCCCCACACCTACGGCTGATTCCACCCTCCAGGCTCTGGGTGTGGACCACCTTTGTCTCCCCGAGGCTGCTTCCTTCTCCTACGCTCTGAATCCCAGGCTCTTGGGGGCTACACCACCCCCCTTCTCTCTTCCCTTCAACTCCTCCTCTCCTTCTCCCATAAATGTTGCCAGAGCTCTCCCGTCTTAGCCAAACACACAGGCACGCATAACTGCTGCAATATCCTGTTTTTCTCTAGCCACCCTGCCATCTCTCCCCTGCGCCCTCTTCGTGGTCAAACCCTCTGAGAAAAGGTTTCTGTTCCTACTCCCATTCTGTTCCTTTACTCCCTGGCCTCTTCAGCTCCCTGCAGCCTCCCCTCCACACCTGAGTAGTCTACTGGGACCACCCTTCTGAGGTCACCGTGACCTCCTACTCCTAAATCCAGTTCTTTTTTCTTATCGTCTGAGTCTCGATATCGAGACTGTCTCCGGCCTGATGATCAAGTTCCTTTTTCCTCTCCGTCCCAGTCACCGTGCTGTTCATGCCATTGTCAAGTCGGAAATAGCCAACTAGCCTGCTCCCTGGTCTCCCACTGTCAGGCGTGGTGACAGAACAGACTGATGGATAGTAGGCCGCATCCTTGTGCATTTGCGGGTCTTCACACGTTGTGCACGTGAAAGCCTTTGACCTGGTGGTTATTGATCAGACCTTTCTTTTGTTTCCTTAGGTCAGGAGTTTTAAATCTGGGAAGTAAGTGTACTGGGTTTGGGGTCTGGGAATGGGTTTCTCATCTGTAAAAGACAGGAGGGGGGGCTTTCCTCACTCTTCCTCTCCTTGGGGACTGGATGCTTATTTCAGCAGTTAACCCCATGGAGTCAGGAACACTTGAGGGGTGGGGGGCATTGGTGCCCGTCATCTAGTCTGCCTTTACATTTAGACCTGGCCCCATGCCCTCACCCATCAGCAAGCACTGGTTTCCAGTTTTCCTGGGTGTTCTGTCTCATCTACCCCTGCCTGGGGAACTTCAGGGTCAACTCCTCTGAACTGCTTTTCTGTGATGAGTGCCCCCTACCCCCACTCGGGCAAGGCTCCACTCGGTGCCACACGCTCCCCTCCCCCATCACCACTGCACGAGCTGCAGTTCTGGCCTTTTATGGTTTAGTTTCTTATTCTCCTCGGCCAGTACTGACAGGGCCATTGGCGTGGCTGCCCGCCAGCTGGCAGGAGCAGCATGTTAAATGCCGTCCTGGGAGGGGAATGGAATGGAGGGGAACGGGGCTTTCTGTCTGCCTCCCCCTCACAGAGCTAAGAATAGAATTGCTCAATAAAATGAGGACTTGCATTGATGGAAACAACGAAGCCACATTCATTCAGAGCCCGTGGATTTAGAATTAGTCCAAAGTAAACCTGGGTTAAGCCCAGATTTACCTGCACGTCTCTAAAGACATCTGTGGATATCTGTGTATTATCTGATCAGGGTTGATTAACTAGATGTAAAAAGTAAATGAGATGAAACAGGAATTGTTTGGCCTACTCTGGATGACGTTCCAGCACTTTGGAAGCACCCATTTACAGGCCAGCTAAATAAGGCTGATTTAACACAACTTCTACTTGTTAGCAGTAAACTTCTTTTCTGGTATATTCTTTAAAGTACCACTTTCTCCTCAGATAGTCTATGACTCCTATTTTTAAAGGATAATAAAAATTAGCCTTTCCCTTCAGTTACTTTAAATGGGTGATGTTTAGCTTTTCTAAAGGCTTGTGATTATTACATGTTAAGGAGAGTGGAGGGATTTGTGACAGCTCAGAGGGCCTCTGCCTGCAGCCTCTAATCACAGCCGGGGGTCGGAGGGCTGGGGACGGGGGCTGCTCGGGCAGGAGAGAGCAGCCTGACCCAGAAGAATTCCTTCCTGTAACTTTTCCAGCATGAGAAAAACAGGTCACTCTGCATCTCTCTAAAGGAGAAAAACAAAGTAAAGAGAACCCCAAATACCCAACAATCCCCAAATACTACCTGAGCGTGGGAGTTGCATGATTTTTAAGGGCAGGAGATTTCCATAATGCTTGACTTGGGTTTAAGCAAGATGTGTTCTCGATCTTATTCCACCTGATGGCCTAGAAAATAAAATGCCCCTGGAGCGAGGGTCTGCAGATTTTTTTTGAATCACCTTTTGGCTCTGCCACTGGGTATTCTTAGTAAGCAAAGTACCTTAGCCTCAAGGGCTGAGATTACCCAGGGGGACAACAGTGGGGGCCCTTGCAGCCCCCTGCCATTCTGTGAATGGGAGGTGCAGGTGGGGGTAGGCACAGACACGGGTCATCTTCAAACACACAGGCGCAGAGACTACCTGGGGGGTTACTCTAGTGTGGAACAGTAGCCGTGAGATCTCCATTTTCTCAGGAACGCAAACACTTGCTCAATAGAAAATCCTGGAGCTGGTGCCATCGGAGACCCTTCCCTTGGACTCAGCATTTCCCATTCTGTTAGTTAGGCCTGTAGGGAGGCATGGGAGAATTCCCAGGAAGCGTGGAGCTCAGGGACCTAGACACTGAGCCCACGTCCCCTTTACCAGGCCATGCCGCAGGTCTCCCACCCAGACCTAGAACGGCTGTATGTGTAGCGTGAACGGCAGGCTCACAGGCGCTCTGCTCTGTTCTGAGAGTTTTCATCCCTGGCTCGTCCCACCTCTGCGTGGGGCTCTGCAGGTGGGAAAGAACACCGCCCATGGCCCTAAGACAGGTGTGGGGGGCAGGAGACTGGCTTCCAGTCTCACACCACTTCAGACCTGGGTCTTTTCTGAACTCCTTAATTCACATTCCTTGAAAGCACTGAAGTTTCACTTGGGGTTAAAGCTCCGCTCTCCAAATTTTGCATCTTCTTTTGGACTGCAGGGAGTGATATATGTCATATGTCAGTTCTCTTTCAGCCAAGAGACATCTGGAACAAGGTAGGGTACAAATAGTACCTCTTCTGAAATACCCATTTCTCAATGTTTTCTCTTCTTGACCAAAGCACAAGGGGAGAAAGTCAGTCAGTGGAGTGTACTGCATTCATTATATAAACCCACATGACTCTAAACGTGTCCAATCAGACGTTTTCCAGGCGGTTTTCTGTGGGGGAAGCAACAAGTCTGTCTTTCATCCCTCTTTAGGCTTTTTCACTTCCTTAGCTGGGTCTTGAGAGGACTTGAACCACTTGCCTCTAAGAGAGTTTAGAGTAATAAACATCTTAGCCAACACCAGAAATATTTCTATAAAGACCAATACATCTTTCAGAACAAATCATTTTTCTAAGAGAACATATTAAACAACCAGTGAAAGTGGTTCCATCACAGGAGGCCTCCAGAGCAACTGTAGAAAGTGGCTCTGTCACAATCGCACAATCAGCCCTGGGCAAGGTCCGGGCTTGGTTGCAGGGAAGGGACGGTTTCCAGCAGTGCGTTCTTGGCTGCACTGTAGAAACAGGATGGCTTGGGGGAGGGGGAGAGAATGAATATGTATCTGTATATGTGTGTGTATATGTCCACACACACACACACACACACACACACACACTTTTCCCCATATGCACAGGGGCATTTACAGGAATTTCCTTTGGTCTCCCTGTCTTGCTGAGGGGTGGGAGAGTAGAAGTCAAGCACTTTCCCTGTGTTTTCTTAATTGATACTTGCAAAATCCCCAAAAGGTAGATACCGTGTTTCCCCCAAAATAAGACCGGGTCTTATATGAATTTTTGCTCCAAAAGACGCATTGGGGCTTATGTTCAGGGGATGTCATGATGAAAAATCATGCTAGGGCTTATTTTCCGGTTAGGTCTTATTTGGGGGGAAACACGGTACATATAAGCACCCTTTTTCAAAATGAAAAAGACAAACAATGTAGTCTTGGAAGTTCACCAGAGTTCACATAGCTTATAAATTGACATAGCATTAAAGCATGGTTTTAATTCCTATTTGGGGGAGCTCTGCATCTTAGATTGCTTTGGGGGGACGAAAGGTGACTGAGCACTGATATCTGTAACTAAACTAACCACCTGCAAAAACTAAATCTGAAAAATAGCAACTGACAAAATCAGCAGAATTCAAGAACCTCATTAAAGCATTGACTGCCGTGATTGGCTTTGAATTTGGCAGTGTTACTGGTTCTTAGCGTACTGGTCTGAATGGGAAGGCAGCCAGCCAAAGGGCCACTTCTTGTGTCCTCAGCTCATTTTCCAGCCCTTAGAGGTGGTTGCAATTTGCTACTATGGTTTGCTTTTAAAATTCTTTACCTTATTTTCTACCCGTCCTATGAGGAGTCAAAGAGGTAGGGTAGGAGTAACATTTTTGTAGTATAAAATCATAAACTCCTACAGTAATAGCTACTCAAGCCAGCCACTTTTCTAAGAACGTCTCATAACCACCTTGTGATCCAAGTGCTATTATGATTCACATTTTACAGATGAGGAAACTGAGGCACAGTAACAAATAGTGAATGGGGTCAGAGCCATGTGCAAACCTGGATCTGAGAGCTCACTGTGCTACGCTGCCCTTCAGGGGAGATGGCGTTTCCCAAGTCCAGAGAAAGTGAAGCCTGACTCCTAGTTATGTCACAAGTCACTAACCTAGGGCCTGAAGGACACACACACACACAAGCACTGAACTCTCTCTCAAAACATATTTTTGATGGGAAGCAGTCCCCGCCTTCTGAGCAGCTTCCTAGATCTGTTTACTCTGAGAAATATGTTTATGACTTGGGCAAAGTACAGGAAGTCATGACTTAGACACTGGAAAACTAGCCAAAAAAGAGTTTCTCTGAGCAAATAGATATCGGTAGGGCTTTCCCTAGAGGTGGATTTGTACATAGGTGTGACTGCCTAGCTGAGGGAACCAGAGTCACCCCGGGTTCTCTAGGGTTCTCGCCCACAACAATGCTAATTCAAAAACTTTCCTCCCTTGCAATTCTGAAGAGTTGGCTAATATTACTCTTTTTCTATCCCAGACAAACCAGACCCCCCCGCCGGCACGCCTTGTGCCTCTGACATCCGGACCTCTTCCCTCACCCTGTCCTGGTATGGCTCCTCATATGATGGGGGCAGTGCTGTCCAGTCCTACAGTGTGGAGAGCTGGGATTCGGTGGACAAGACATGGAAGGAACTAGCCACATGCCGCAGCACTTCATTTAACGTTCAAGACCTACTGCCTGACCGAGAGTATAAATTCCGTGTGCGCGCCATCAACGTGTACGGAACCAGTGAGCCGAGCCAGGAGTCTGAACTCACTGCAGTGGGAGAGAAACGTGAGGGTAAGCTGCCTTTACCTCATCAGTGGCTTGAAATCAATGTGCATGACTTACCTTGTGTGTGTACAAACCTGTACTGAGTGGTCCAGAGGAACTGGGAAGGGACCTGTGAGGGCTGGCAGAGTCTTTTGGGATCTTGATTTTCAAACTTGTGATGCTGATCCATACTTGAAAAGAAGTACATAAGTCCTTTCAAAAAACATTGAACCGGCAATTTTGCTACACTACCACCAGGGGGTGATGGTGTGTTCATCAGGCGCCCAATCCTGGAAGGCAGAAGCTCAGGTACACCTCAAGTTTCAACATCCCTCCTCCACCGTCCTCCCTCCTTCTCTTGCACTCAAATTTGAGTGTCTGCTCAGTGTCGGGTGCGTGGGACACAAAGAGATAAGACAAGGAGCTTAAAATCTAACTAGTGGGACAGCTGTGTAGACAGCTAGCTATAATGAGATGAGCTACATCGTATTCTAGCAGTATAAACAAATTGCAAAGGAGACACAGCAAAAAGCATGAATAATTTTGCCATGGAGGCTGAGGAAGTCTTCCTGGAGGAGGTGACACTTAGGCTGAGTCTTGAAAAACACAAGTTGGGTGTCCAAGAGGCAAGGAAGATGAGGAGAGGCAGTCCTCACAGAGGAAACAGCATGCGCAAAGATACAAAGTGATGGAAATGCTTGGCATTTTGAGATGCTTGTGTGTGGCCAGGACATATGCTGTGTGAGACAGAACAGAAGGAAGCAACACCGAAAGGGCGGTTTAGGTAAAATTGTGAAGTTCTTCAAAGATCTTCAGGCAGGGGATTGATATGATTTGATGTGATTGTTTGTTTGTTTTTAAATGTAACCTATTATTTATTTGAAGTAGCATACAGACTCCAGCAGGAGACAGATCCATGTGTTCTTAAGACTTTTGAAATGTCACCTTTGTTGGATTAGATTTTTTTAAATTCTTTTACTATATAAGTTTCAGGTATACAGCATTATACTATGACATCTATATGTCATATGTCATATACTATATGTCATATACTACGACATCTACAAAGTGATCACCACAAGTCTAGCTTTTTAGAAAGAGAATAAGGGGAAGAGTAGAGCTTTGCTACTACGCAAAGTGTGGTCTGAACCAGCCGTCTTGGGATCCTGGGAGTTTGGCAGAAATGTAGACTCGGCTCCCCACTCCGCTACTACCTTCTGAACCTTCATTTTAACATCCCCCACCCCTACTGCTCCCCACCCCACCCCCACCCATTGATCTGAAGCATATGAAAGTTTGAGAAGCCCTGGAATGGAGGCAGGGAATGAGATTGTAGTCAGTGAGACACCAGTTGGGCCTCTTGGTATAGTCCAGGAGAGGGATGGTAAGCATGAACTAAAGCCTCAGGAGGTAGAATAGACCATTCTGGATGACTTTTTGGTAGAGTTGAGGGAAAAAATTAGAATTAAAAAATTAGAATTAGAGTTGAGTTAAAAATTAGTTTAAGATGAGTCCCAGTTCCTGGCTTGGGTCACTGAACACCAGTTCAAGAGCCATTTAGAGGTTCATTATTGTGAGTCATGGTGGTTAACATATTCACACTTGCTATATGCTAACAATATGTTAAGTACTTTACATGAATCATTCCATGCATCTAACTCAAGGAAGTGGATTCTGTCATTACCCCATTTTACAGGTGCGGAAATGAGGTTTAGAGAGGTGAAGCAACTTGCCCAAGGTCACAGAGCTTGTAACTAGTGAGCTGAAGCTTGAACACAAAGCTGCTTCTTTGGTTAGACTGATAGAGGAGGTAGGCTGCCTCCCAATGCCTTAGAGGTTAGATAGCAGGGAGTCCAGGAGAAGACGGAAGACCTGGTTTCAGCGCTGTTGTGAAGGGACACCAAGGGAAAGAGCTCTTAGAGAGAGGAGAGCTTAACCATAGAGAGGACTGTGGGCGGCTGCAGGTCAGGGAGCTGGACGGGGCACAGGTCCTGTAATCACCATCTAACCAGAGGCATCGTGAGTATGGAAACTGTCATCACGATTTGACACCCTTCTTTAGTTTGAAAGCTCAGGAGTAAAACAGGTATTAAAACGTTGCTTTCAAATTAAATGAAGGCTCCAGAAAGAAACTTTGGAGGACGCCCATGAAAAACACAACACATTCACCATTTTGCCAGTGCAGCCCTACCTTGGGGGCCTTTGCCCAGGGAGTCCTAGAAATACACACAGCAGTGTTCCATGGTGGCGTGATCTGGCCCCCAGGATGGCCCTGGCCGGGCCTCTTTGCAGCTTTCATAAGGCCCACTAGCCACTCACAAGTGTGTGCTGGGCAAATGGAGTAACAAAACCACCATTGCTGTTCTTTTACACACCCTCCCCCCTTTGAAATGAGCAGAGTGGGGAGCAGGCTGGTTATAGTGGGGGTGCCAGGAAAAGCAACCAAGTTCCAGTCTGTATGTTTGTAGCATCTTACTTTCTTCACAAAGAGGACTCCCACCTCTTGGAAAAAATGACAGGAAAAAGGGTAATACTGCAGTGCAAAGATGTTCATTAACTGGAAAGGAAAGCTTCTAGGTCCTTTTTGGCATAAACCAGGAGAAACTGTAGAATCCCCGATGAACCCCATGCAGAAAAACAGAGGCCACTGAAGTGACGGGGTGTGGCTCCAGGAGACCAGGACCGCAGCTCCCAGGCTGTAGGGAGAGACTGGGGAGGGCTGGCTGGGACTAAAGTTCCAGGATGGTGTTCTCTCCTTTCTTTCCTGCAGCCAGCTGAACCCCCTCTGTGGTCCTCGGATTCTCCTCCTGGGGCCCCTCCTGACTGGGAGTAGACAAAAGGAAATGTTGAAATAGCCTGCCATCCAGAGGAAGGGTCCAGGCCACCCAGGTCTTCCAGACTGGAAGCTGCTCCCACCCCCAGGCCCAGCTGGATTATCCAAGGGAGAAGAGGGGGAGGGGCAGAATAGTTGGCCAGCTTCAGGCCTGAAGGTCAGGATGGAGGGCGGTGGAAGGGTTGGGGTAGGAGGTGAGGGTTCAAAGCGAATTCCTCTGTGGACTGCTCATATGCTTGTTAGTTATAACCTGGGTAGGTCATCTCTCTCTCCTTGAAAAGGAAAACGGCTCTCAGAGAAGTAGGGTGCATATGTGCACGTGTGTGTGTGTGTGTGTGTGTGTGTGTGTGTGTGCATGTAGGGGAGGGATGGGATGCGTGGTTATGGTAGGTCATTTCTGTGGAACCAAGTGGGGTGTGGTGGTCATCAAAAAGGCAGTGCTGGTTAACCGTCCCTCCACTAAGCCCAGCTAATGTTGGCTGTCACCTGCCCCCCGCTGCCACCGCTGCCCCTCCTTCCTCTGCCTTTGCAACTTCAGTCTTCTGCTTCATCCTGTCCTCTCAGTTCCACCCCCGCTGGCACCCCAGCCCACTCCAGTGGCCTCCTTATGCCCGAGCTACCCCTCCGAGTAGGATCCCCTCCCCATCTTCCCAAAACTGAGTAAACAGGGCCCCCGCCTCAACACAGCTGCCCTCTCGCACCCTACTCAGCTCTAACTCTTAAATCCACTCTGTCCTTCCTTGCTCCTGGTTGTAATTTGTTCTCGTGTATAATAGTTGTTAGCAAACAGCTGTGATAAAGGCTTCTTGCAGAGTTGGGACTTCCTTCCAACCCCGAGGGCAGTTAGAGATGCGAAGCCCCAAGGGCCAGAGGACCCCCTCACCCCCTCACTCACCCTGCCATGGGCTACAGCTATGCTGCCCCTCAGAGGCCCTCTCCGGCGCTGAGGTGCCCTCTAGTGCCCGCTGGGCGTAAAACAGTCCTCGCCAGGCCTCAAAGGACAGCTCTCTGTCCAGGGCTGACTGGCCACTTGTGCGGTGTGAGGGTCAGCTGGTCCTCTCCCAAACACCATTCCAGGGCAGTGATGTCCACGGAAATATCTCAGAGCCATCGTCCACGTAGTTCTTTCACTTAGCGCTTGGATCTCATAGCTTTCTGAATAGAAGATTTTGACATGTTTTGTTGAAGTCCCTCCTACTGCAGTTTAGCTCCTTGCTTAGTGGAGAGATGCAAATGGAATCGTTGCCTCTCTCATCACTACACCCTTTTATGCTTGAAGAGCGTGGCCAACTGAACTGTGGTCTTTCCCCAGTTCCTCTCCTGCCCCTCTCCTTGCAGCCAATCCTCCCAATAGAATGGAGGCAAGATGGAGGAGAAGGATAAAAAGAAAGGGAACCGTCTCAGCCTGGAGGCTTGGTCTGAGTTTCACACAGAGGAAAGTTTGCAGTGTACCACTGAGCCAGAAAGAGGGGTGTGAATTCCCTGAGAATGACCTAGGTCCCCACAATCAAAGCATCAGGAAATTCTGTACCTTGACTGCCAAGGAGAGAGGCAGGAGGTGACGGCAGGTGTGGTGTTTGTGCTGAGGGCAAGAAGGCTCGCTCTGCAGTTTCTAACTGGTGTCAAAGTGAACTGGAGAGGCCACTTCTACAACTTCATGCCCTCTTCAGGGCCTTCTGGGAAATGTCCCCAGGTGACAGGTCATTGGAAAGCACCTCGTGGCTTACAGCACTGCTGCTACTCCTTTACTAGGAAAGTCCAGATGGTTCCTCCTAAAGATGCCAGGCCCAAAAAGCCTGCCTTCTCTTTTCTTTCTCATCTTGCTGCTCAATCCACACCAGAATATATGGCATGGGAACAAAAAGGCAAGGGGTGCCTTGGCAGGTCAAACCAACCTTTGTCTCAGATAGGGGCACCATGGGTTGGGATGATGGGGGGGGTCTCCTAAAATAAAATGTTATTACTATTATTATTTTGTGTCGAAGGCTCAGTCCAGTGACTGGCATCCACCGTTGCTCAATGAATGACTGTTGAATTGATTGGAATCTCTTGCTTCCTTTAAAGCCCTGTTTGAAATATCATTGTTGAACTAACATCTATGGAACTTATTTATTGTTTTATGGTACCTCTTGAGATACGAGTTCCGTATGCCTACAGCCTTTCTCCTGTATGAACTATAACACGAAATTGTTCTCTCAAGTTATAATATTCATTAGTTGATAAAAGTCTATAACCCTAATCCCACCCTTGGCAATTGTGATTTTTTTTTTTTTGAATCATGTCTGCTTTAGACTTCTTTCCCAGCCAGAGAGGCCTAATGTTTTCTGATCCTTCACACATGGCAGCTCTTTTTCCCAATGGCCTTGCGTACCTCCTCCAGCTCCGTTGTGACTTTCTAAGTGCCAGTAGCCAGAGTTCCAGGAGCAGATGACCCCAGCCACCAGGGCAGAGTAATACTACCTATGTGTGGCCACTGCACATTTCCCATGACAGCTTTCTGTAGGCCAGAGCAGTAAGTTGAGAAAACGGGCTCCTAGGTTGAGTTTTAGCTAAATACCCTAGGGCTTGTCACCCTCCAAAGGTTAAATGATTAAATTCTCCCTGAACACGTGACTCCATTACTGCCTTCCAGGTGTGTTGCTCTCAGGTGCATTCTGTCGTCTATGAACTTCACAATGTCACTCTCAAGTCTCAAACAGATGATTTAGAAGACTTGATCAGTTAGGCTTACATCCTGGAAATATCTGTGAAACCGCTTTGCTAACTTGAGAGTCCCGTCTATCTTACCTTTTTTTAAATTTTTCCATGACATTTTCCTTTCTGTGACAAAATATTCCCCTCAATCCTACTCATGTTTAGTTTTCTAAAGTTAAACTTCGTCAACAGCATTTTAAGAACTCTAAACAAATCACAGCCTCTCTTGCTCCTGGTTACTTGCTTATAAACCCCCTCAAAACTCTGTTTCAGTAAGGGGTACTTACATCGTAAAAGGAGCCGCGTTACTTCTTCTCGGATTGTTTGCTTAGGTTTCAGTAATTTGTTCTGCCCGTAGCCTCAGAGAGAGGTTCACTGTCTATAGTTCCCAGAGGCACCTTCTCCCCGACCTACACCTCCATCGCAGACATGCAGCTTGCAAAACATGCAGAGCTCTGTGCATTCACACATGACCCCTCCTGGCTTAGCTGGGCCTGACTCACCCCTGCACCCCATCTGTTCTTTTCCCCCTAGGAAATTGTCCATGTGCTGTGCCTTTCCTTTCCTCAGTCTTGCTCTGTTGGGATTGTCAGCAAATCACACCCTTTCCCCAAGTCTTCTTCACACACCTGCACACACACGCACACATCTATACCTTTCAACTCCTTGTACTTCCTCTCAAACTTCTCGCAAGTCTTTGTCTAGCTCCTCAGGAAACCGCCCTTAGCTCCCTTAGCTCTGTGTTCTGTCAGCCAGAACACAGCCCACATCATGGCTGACAGGCTCCAAGCACGTTATAAAGCATGGCATCTAGAGCTAGCCGGGGACCCCAGATATCACCTAAAAATACAACCCCTTCCTTTTACAGATGAGGAAACACAGGGAGGTCCAGAAATGGAAAGGTACTTAGCCAAGGTCAAAAGTCTAAAGTGGCCCTAGAGGGACAAACCTATGCCAAGGCAAAGGAAGACACATCCAATGGAATATGTTCTGCCAGACACCTGCCCGCCTCCTCACATCCCCCATTCACTCCTGACACATTCGTGTTGCAACCAGCATGGCTGCTTATGCTCCTCCTCTTCATACCTCACAAACACCTGTGGGTTGCATTGTGTGATGTCATCCACCTACCTCCTCATCGTGTTCCACCATTTCCTTTAAGTCACAACTCAGGGGCTACTTCTTCCGAGACTAATTCCTCTGACTTTGTAATTGCCCTATTTTGTGTCACCTCCCTCCACTGTGTACTGTGACATTGTGTGCTTGATTATAGAACATTTGTCATGGGTGTTTCAAGTATATGTGTTTTTGCTGCTCCAATTCAGTTATAAGCGCCAAGAAAGGAGAGACAATGCCTGTGTGTACTTTGTTTTGTAAATCCATAGTAACTGCCCAAATACTGGGTCCGTGGCTAGAATTCTGTAAAAACGTTCAGTAAATAGATAAGGGGATTTGACACGAGCAGCAGTCATAAGTCGCTAACTTTCTTCAAGCCAGAGCAGAAAGGGACGACCATAGCTATGTGTCGGTGCTGAAAGTCAGTGGGACTGGCAGAGATGTGAAGAAGGGTGTGTCTAAGGGACCAGAAGTTAGGGAGGAAGGGATGGAGGCAGGAGCTAGTGAGGGTGGGGCCTGTAGGGTACGGGGCGCAGTGCCTGTCGGTGTGCGTGTGGCTCTGGTGTAGCATGGACTGACCCGTCCCACAGTGATGCCCAGAGCTCTGGGCTTGAGGGTCGTGTGCCTAGGGAGGCTGAGGTTGGACAAGCCCCCAGCAGGGTTTGCTGTTAATGGGCCTTCAGTACTAATCACCCATGTCCCCTCTGCCTCTCTTTGTCTCCCTCCCCGCCCGCCCCCCCCCCCCCCAGAGCCTAAGGATGAAGTGGAGGTGTCAGATGATGGTGAGTGCTGGCCACCTGTCCTCGGGCGGGCTCGAGGGGTGGGGGTTGAGCGAGGGAGCTGATGGCTCACACCCACCCCGACCCCCACCCTGCAGATGAGAAGGAGCCTGAGGTTGATTACCGGACGGTGACAGTCAATACCGAACAAAAAGTGTCTGACTTCTACGACATTGAAGAGAGACTAGGATCGTAAGTGGAGTGCGAAGTGCCCTGTGGGCCCCCAGCGTGAGGGCGGTGCAGGTCCCACAGTTGAACTCCATGCCTCGTCTTCTTGTCTTGTCCTGGGTTCTGCTGACTCCCCAGACTGAGATTCCTGCAGAATCAGAAGGGATTGACCCTGTCACCACCCCACAAAAGTGTCACTCACCCCGGACTCTGCGAAAGGCTTGGGAGGTCCTTCCTTTCCTGTGCCTCAGTTCTCCACACAGAACAGAGGGGACTGAGTCTGGGTCAGACTGTCTTTAGGATCCTCACGTGTGAGCCACAGACGGCAGTCAAGCCTGACCCGTGCTCACTGTTCAGCAGTTCCAGCTCTAGCGCTTCAGGAAAACACACACCCTTGAAATGCACAGCTGGCCGTTGCAGCTCACTTTATGAACTTGGACCGGTTTACTCTGAATCCTCCCTGGGGTGTGGACCCCAACGCTGAGCCCTCATCACAGCCACGCTGACCCCTCCAGCAGCAGGCTCCCAGGCTGGCTGTCTCACGCTAACGCTCTATCCCTGGAGGTTTGGGAGGTGGAAGGGAAAAGAAAGGGGCTCAGCTTTTATTCCCAGTGAGGGACGCCAACTTACTAACAGGCTGTGCAAGGAGCCTGCACCACCAGTGGGAGCTGTGTCGGGACCACCACAACCCCAGGGGCCCTCCTGAGAGTGGGGTAGAATGAAGGTAGCCACTCAGACGTGCTCTGTTTGGGGAAGACTTCCTCAACCCGACTTCCTGGGTCCCTCTGCAAGGAAAGGAAGAAAAGTCCAACAGCCAAGCTTGAGGCCTCCCCATGAAGGTGACAGTCCTGAAAGAACAGCAAGGCCAGCCAGTGTTGGAGTGGGGCATGCAGGGGCAGGCACAGGCTGAGGCTGACAAGTAATGGAGAAGAGAGTAGGTTTGCACGTCGTTGATCTAGAGCAGAGGCCGGCAGACTTTTTCTGTAAGGGGCCAAAGGGATATTTTAGGTTTTGTAAGCCATACAGTCTGTGTTGTAACTACTCCTCTGCACATTCAAATGCAAAAACAGCCCCAGACAATATGCCCACAAATGGGCATGGCTGTGTTCCGATAAAACTTTATTTAAAAAACAGGTGGGCCAGGTTTGTCCTATCAACTATAGTTTGCCAACCCCCATTTCGAGGAAAGCTTGGCTAAATTTGCCTTTTCTCTCCTCCTTTCCTTTGCAGTGGAAAATTTGGACAGGTCTTTCGACTTGTAGAAAAGAAAACTAGAAAAATCTGGGCAGGGAAATTCTTCAAGGCATATTCGGCAAAAGAGAAAGAGGCCATCCGGCAGGAGATCAGCATCATGAACTGCCTCCACCACCCCAAGCTGGTGCAGTGTGTGGATGCCTTCGAAGAAAAGGCCAACATCGTCATGGTCCTGGAGATGTGAGTGGCCTGTCACCTGGGCACTGTGTGCCTGGGAGTCCCTTCATGTGTCTGCCCCACTGTCAGACCCCAGCCCTTCTGCTGCAGGCAGGGGTGTGATATGCACGCTCCTCACCAGCCCCTAGGGCCACACGCTGACTACTCAGAGCGCTCTGTGCATGGCACTGGCCCTGCCCACGGGCCAGCAGCCCACTGCAGCGTCTGCTCATTTCCATAACAACAGGCAGATCTTTGAGGACCCCTGCCCTCCTTCTACCCTCACCTCCCTGTGAAAGGGCCAATGCTACCCCCAGCCTCCCTGGTTTCATTCAGGGGCTCCTGACCTAGAGGTGGATTTAAAGTAGGAGGTGAGGGACAGAGCCACTTCCTGACTAGTTTGAGAAAGAGGACGGGCCCGGGGCTGGGAGCTCAAACTTCAGGAGTGTAACCCTTGCTCCCATCCTCTCGCTGTGCTCTGCATGCCCCGTCCTCACGTGTGTGTAGTCTCTTGACTTCTCACCAGAGAATAGTGCTTACTGTGCTGGGTTGTACACAGGCAGGGGAACGGATCAGATGACCTCCAGCTAAGGCTTTCGTTTTCCATTGTTTCCTCCTGTCCTATTCCTCCACCTCTCTCACATCTGAGCTGCTGGCATGCATACACACACACACACACACACACATACGTACACACATACAAACACGTGCAAACATACACACACATACATACTGGTGTCAGTAAGCCCGCCATCCTCCACAATATCTGTATTTTTGAAGAGTTTCTTTTTTCTTCCTCTAATCTGAATTTTTAAAAAAATATATGATACTATCACATCAAAAAACATAAGAATATATGCAATGAAAACTCCCACTCCCACCCCTGTGCCCCATCTACCCTGTTTCTACCCCACTACCACCCGGAACCAAGTTTGCTGATTTTGTCCACATCCTTCCAAAGTGTCTTTATGAAAATACAAGCATATATCATACATATATACATTCGTATTTTCCCACCTTTCAACACAAAGGTAATTCATACTCACGATTCTCTACTTTGCATCTTTTCATTCCATGGCTTGTCTTGGAGACAATCCTGAAACAGTGGCCAGAGCTTCCTCGTTCTCCCTGCTCCGTGGGATGTCATCACATGCACCTGCCACAGATTCAGGCAATCTGCTCCTGATAGGAGGTTGGATGATTTCTAGGCTGTTGCCTTCACAGACTAGCAGTGTTTGTAACCTTGTCCGTACATCTTTTCACTCACACCTGTGTACATCTGTAGGCTAAATTCCCAGAAGTGTGGGAGTGCTGGATGAAAGGGTATGTGCCTTTGAAATTTTGAGAGATATTGTGCAATTACCTGCAGCATCCTTGAGTTATTTCTCCCCAGTTGTCAGGGATTGCAGTCCTTTGGCAAGGACGTATCAATATCTCGGTGTTCTTTCTTTCCCAGGCAAGGAGAGGACAGCAAGAGGCAACCCCAAGCTTGGGTGTGAATGCCTCCTCTCACTCTTAAAACATTTCGATGTGTTCCTTCCAGTTTACGTTCTGTAGGGAAGGCAGTAGTGGTTAATAGCAGAGACCGGAATCCGATAAAACTCACTTCAGTCCCAACTCTGCCTCTTACTTGTTGTGTGACCTTGAATAAGTTACTAGACTATGCCAAGTCTTAGTTTTATGATCTGTATAAGGAGGCTATAAACCGTCACATGAATAATGTGGGGATTAAATGGAATAACGTATGGCAGGCACAGTGCTCTGTCCTTGAGAGTTATTCTTAGTAGTATGATGCACTGACTTTTCCCAGACCCTGGCGTTTTTTTCCACTCTGAATTATTTTGTGAGCATGTTAACACACAGCTAGGTATTGTGGAACAAATCCCACTACTCAGGTTCTATTACTGTTGAGCAGTGATTTTGGAATTATTAAATCCTTCCAGTGAGGACAGATATTTGGATTAGACTCTCTTTGGGTTCCCAAATTCTGTGGAACTGTGTAAAAGATTCAAAGGAAATCTTCATTTGTGTCTTCAACTGTATTCAGCCCCAAACTCAAACTCAGCTCGCGACTTCCAGGAAAGATTTAGCCGTGTCTGTGGCCTCACTCGTTCCACCCTCACAATAGCCCTGTGGGCTGCAGCTTTTCACATTTATTCTGGAACAGGTTGCTTGGTCCAGGCCGTGTGGGTGTGTGGGGAACATGGAAAGAAATGTATTATCTTTAGAAGTTAAACCTTGAGCAAGTTCACAAGGGGGTGCAAGGAGGGGTAGAAGGCGGCCCAGCCTGGGTAAGGCCGGGCGGCAGGACCAGTGGGCAGAATACCATACTTAGCTTGGAATTGGGAGTTGGCAAGCTGGATGGAAAATGTTGGGAGAAAATGTAAGAAGGCTTCAGCTGGTCTGGCTTTCATCCCCCCGCCCCACGCCTCCCCCAAGGACAGGATCAAATCTTCCATGCACAGATGCCAAAGCATTCACCTGCACTTGGGGTAAGGAACTTGCCCCCTGATCGGAACTCAACCAAAGAAGAGACAGCAGATTCATACTCGATCTGTACTTCCCTTCCAGCTGAAACGGACTTGGCCATAGAGAGTGCAGAGGTTGGCTTCCAGAAATACAATTTGCTATTCTTGTTTGAGAAACTGAGATTAAGAGAAGGACAATGCCTGGTGACACAAAAAAATGAAAATGTATTCCAGAGTCCCAACCTCCAGTTCAGCCGCCTTAGATACAGTGAGAAATCAGATTATTGTGTCTTCAACCTTTCTGATCTCTGAGTACAGGACAAGCCCCTGTCACTATAGCAGCATTGCTCTGAGACTAGGGCTCCTTCAGGCTCCTGGCCGGGAGTCTGGGCTTGTTATTTTGGGAGTGCTCAGGACATTCCAAACAGTGGCGGGACACTGAGCACTGGAGCAGATGTGAAGTTTAGGGTGGGTCATCCATGGCCCATCTTACCTTTGCACTACCTTTGGCAAAATTTATCAAAGAACATCCAGCTTGTTGCCATGAGACAAGGAGTTAGAGAATCTGGTACCCAGTTGCCTAGACACCATTCCTTCTGGCTGCCAATGAGGGCTGGCAAGTTCTACAGTTTGGAGGATAAATTAGATCCCTTGGGATTAGGTATCCTTGGTAGTAGGTTCATTCATTCATTCATTCACTTATTCACTCGCTTACTCACTATTATTAAGCACACATTTCCTCTGGCCCAGTCTTGGCCCTTGGCATTATCTTGATCCTGGGTGGTGGCTTGTTTCCAGCCAATGCTTTCCACCTATAGTCTTCAGTGTTTTGAATAGAAACCTATAGAACGATTAATCCTATTTGTGTAATCCCTTCCATCCTAGAAAATGGACCATAAAAACAGTTTTCAAAATATATTAAATATATTTGAGTAGGTTTGAACCTTCTTTTTTTTTTTTTTTAGAATAAAGCAAATTTTCTTTATTTAAAGATACAAGTGATGGCATAACGTTTGAAATTTTCAGTCATTTTGATGTCCATCTTTGTATTTGATTTTCATATCTTCTAAGCACTATTTAGATCATTGCAGAAAAATATTGTAGGTGGGCCAGATAGAAGGTAGTGTGGTCTGGTGACAGAGCACTGGATTAGGAGCTTGGAATCCTAGTCTTGCATAGGGATTTAGAATGAGTGACTCCAAGACGTGCCTCTAGTATGTGGATTTAGGTTTGAACCTTCTTGAACCTCTATTAAATAGGTTACCTCTAGAAGTGCAATAGTAATTATTTCCAGGACTGTGATTTCTACTACTCATTTCCTCAGATGTTCCCAAGGGCACTGCAAAAAAATGGTTGTTTGCTTTTTTCAGAATGACTTGAGGTACTTACTAAAAATATGAATTCTCAGATTCCTCCCAAGATTTTCTGAATCAAAATCTCCAAGAGCGCCAACAGGTTCTTTAAAAAAAAACAAAAAAAAAAAACAAAACACACAGATAATTAACATTATTGAGCACTTACTATGTGCCAGGCACTCTTCTAAGCACTTTAGGTGTATTAACTCACTCAGTCTTTACAGCAGCCCTGTGAGGTGGTGCTATTTTTATCTGATCTTACAGATGAGGAAATTGAGGCACAGAGATGTTTAGAATCACCTGTGACCTAAGAACAGAGTTGGTTTGACTAGGAGCCTGGGTGGAGAGCAATCCAAACGGAGGGCTTGAGGATAGATCTGCCACCTGCTGGCCACCCAAGGACCTCCATCTTGGTTGGTTCTAGAGGGTCGGTTCCGGCGCCCCCCAGCGGCCATTGACCCAGAACGCTATTTCCCAGCTTAGCATCCAGAAGTGACAGGGGTTGTCATGTGGTGAGGAAGGCCAGCCTGAAAGAGGCTGTGGTATGCTGGGCCCCATGGTGCGCTCCTGTCTGTCTCTCCCTCGGGGGTCAGTGACAAGACCCACTTGGTGAAAATATGTGCTGAGCACCTACTGTGTGTTGGGCATGAGGGTTTACAAAAGTTTCTTCATTCCTAACAACTCTGAGGTAGGGACAGTTAAAGAAACTAGGGCTCAGAAAGGTTTAGAAATTTGCCCAAGGTCACATAGCTGGTAAAAGGTGGAGACAGGATTCATACTCAGTCTCTCTTCTTCATGATGATTCTCCTTAGAAAAGGGAAGGAAGGCCCCTGGGAGAAGACTGGCCCAGAACAAAGCCACCCAGCCTTGTTCAGCTGGTAGACCTACAGGCCGTTGTAGAAAAGAGTTTACTGATGTCTGGTCGCTACATAAGTTACTAAGGAGATACTTCAAACTTTCTGAGCAGTGAGCAAGGAGGGTGGGTCCAAGGGCTGGCACGGGAAACAGAGAGAACCCGTGAAACTCAGAGAGCGAGGCTGTGTATTTGCACTGAAGCGTTGTAGCCTCTGGAGCAGAAGATGCCAGCTGGGGGCCCCAGAAACACCGTGGCCAGGATCCAAAGTCTATCCAGGCAGGAAGGACGTACTGCACTCTCAGCCTAGGCAAGGGAGCAGGCGAGACAAGTTAGTTAAGGCTGGAAGGAGTAAACTGATCCTACAGGCCTAGCCAGAGGGAACAAATCAATTACAACTATGAGTATAGTGGGTTATATACAGCCAACGAATTTGCTGAGGCTCACTATTGAAGATACTTTTCTGATCCTGTGAGTATGATTTTAAGCTTCGATTCTTATACTAAAAAACCTGGCTGGCGTACAAGAATGATCGCTTGCACATCTATAGTCATTTGGGGAAAGAGAACTGCCTGGAAGTGACCGTTTTGCTAAGGTCATCAAGTGTGGCTCTCTCAGTCCATGACCACCTCTGAAGCTACCCAGCCTAGATGCTTCCCCAAATCCCCTAACAGCTCAGTGGGCATAGGCAGTCTCCCCCAGGCAGGAAAGCAGGAGGCCTGGGCCCTCCCCACACCATGGACGACTGGGACTCAGGAAGCTGCAGGAAGTGCTCAGCACCTCCCTATCCTGGGCTTTCCTGCCAGTGTCCCCGACCCCCAGCCTGCCCTTGGCCGGACTCCCTGCCAGCCCGGGCTCCGTGATCCTGTGGTCACGTGGTCCTGACCGCCCCTCCCCCTCCCCCAGCGTGTCAGGGGGTGAGCTGTTCGAGCGCATCATCGACGAGGACTTTGAGCTGACGGAGCGGGAGTGCATCCAGTACATGAAGCAGATCTCGGAGGGGGTGGAGTACATCCACAGACAGGGCATCGTCCATCTGGACCTCAAGCCCGAAAACATCATGTGCGTCAACAAGACGGGCACCAGGATCAAGCTCATCGACTTCGGGCTGGCCAGAAGGCTGGGTAAGGCCGAGCCACCGCTCCTGCTGTCCTGTACCTGTGGTGGCGACGGCGCCTGGGGCTGGCGCCACATCCTGGGTCCTAGAGGGGATGCCCAGTATTGCCGTTAAAATCAGAGACCCTGGAGGCGGCTCGGGTTCAGATCTTGCCCCTGTCACTTCCTCACGGTGTGACTCTAAGTCTCGAATTTCTTGTCTGTGAAATGGGAGGATAGCAGTCCCTCCCTCACAGAGTTGTTAGGGGGATCAAATGAGTTAACGTAGGTAAAGTGATAAGAGAAGCGCCTTGCACATAGTAAGCACCACGTAGGTGTTAGCTATTTATTATTATTATTATTATTATTATTATTATTATTACTATTATTATCCCCTCCCGTATTTTTCACATTTGCAGCATACTGTAGTTTCCAGAGCACTGTCACATGTTTTTTCTCATTTGACTCTCACAGCAACCCGGTGAGGTAGGCAGGGCAGATTTTATGAGCCCCAATTTATAGACTAGGAAACCGAGGTTCACAATAGCTTTGCCCAGCAGGTCCCACCACGAGCCAGGGGAGGTACCGGGGCTGGAAAAAGGACCCCGGAGCCAGTGCAGGCGTCTGAAGCACATCTGCCATTCCTGCACTGGGGTGCGGGTGGGAGGGGTGATGAGAGAAGGCGGTCAGGGCCTTCGTACCCAGCCCTGAGGTCACCTCACACAACGCCTAGCACCCACCCTGCCAATATAGCCCTTTGATGTCTCAGAAATTGAGGAAACAGTCTCCCCTCTCCCTCCTGACCACTGCCCTGTCAACAAGGAGCCTGAGGACTGGTGCAAGCTGGCCTTTCTTTCACTCCCCTGCTGGGAGTTGATGCCACCTGGGAAATCTCCCAGGATGCCCAGTCCTGGTTAAGGCCATGTGATTCATAAAGAGGAAAGTGAGGCAGTGAGGTCCTGCCAGGCTGTGACTCACCTGGTGATGGGCAGCCAGATGCTGGGCGAATGTGCCTGCTCTGCTCTCTCCTGCTGACGGCATGGCGTGGGGGCCACGGCTGGTTTGTGAGGCCTGCCTTCGGGCAGAACCACTACAGTTTAAACAAATAGGGTGCCATTGGCCTGAGGAGCTGGCAGTGTCTGACCCAAGGAACACAATATACAGGCTCCCTTGATGAGGGGATATGTGGGGACAGGGTATCCACCAAGACCCAGAGAACTGGGAAGGTTAAAATGGAGCAGGAACGGTTCAGGTTGGAGCTGGTGCAAAGCTTCCATGTCCAAGGGTCATTCAATGCTTTGCTTTAGAATAGTTGTTGTGGGCTCTGGATTTAAATAAGACCAGGTACAGCCCACAGGCCAAAGGTGTGCCACCCCCTACCGCTGATGAGTCCTCCAGGAGCTGTGAAAGCTGGTACCTATGTGTATACTTCTGGGCATCTCTGGTCCTTTATGGCCCAAAGGCACGACCTTGGGGTTAAGGATTTTTCCCGACTCTCCTCCCAGCAGCTCCTGCGGGAGAGAGATATGATGCTACACATGGAGAGGCCGTGGAGTAGGGGGGCATGGGTCAGCAGTGCAGCCACCTGGGTTTAGGGCCTGACCACCACTATTAACTGGGTGGGTGTGTCATTCCACTTCCCTGAGCCTCGCTGTCCTCTTCGGGGACATAAGGGCCATACCTCCCTCTTAGGGTTGTCGAGAATATTAAGGAGGAAAGTCCTTGGAAAGCAGGCAGCAGGGTTCATAGGATATCATGAATGGTAGAGATGATTGCCAAGCACAAGTCATAGCCCCTGCGCCAGGGCATTCATGGCAGAGAGAGAGAGACCGGAAAGAGCATTCAGAGGCAGGGGCTTTAATGGCCTCCCCTCCCCCCACCCCACTGAAGACACTTGAGGTGACTTTGTGGTTTGTCGGTTTCACTGGTGTGTTGATGCACTTGTTTACGGGCAGCCCAGTGTCTCTGTGCCATTCTCAAAGGAGCGAGCAGCCAAGCGCTGGGCCCCGTCCGTGTCCCTCCTGGGCACGCAGATGAGGGCGTTCGCTTAGCGTGGGTTGGCTCCCGGATGTTCTGGCGATTGATCCCTCTCCATCCCGGTTACAGAGAATGCAGGGTCTCTGAAGGTCCTCTTTGGCACCCCGGAGTTTGTGGCACCTGAAGTGATCAACTATGAGCCCATTGGCTATGCCACGGACATGTGGAGCATTGGCGTCATCTGCTACATCCTGTGAGTCTCGGGGGTCCCCGGGGAAGGGGGTGGAGAGCCCCACGGGGGGTCCCCAGGCTGCCCTGAGGTTGAAGGGGCCAGGGTGGCTCATGATGGGGAGCCCGCCTCAGAGTTAGGAGGGTGGCAGGCTCCCATCTTAACCCCCAGCCTGCCCTTCTCGAGCTCCCATGAGGTCAGCAGCTCACATCCCAGTCCTATAGGGTCTGCGTTCTGGGGACCCTCGCCGTCCCTGCCACCTGGGGCCTTTGCGCAGGAGGGCGGATTGTGGCTAGTACTGTGTAATTTACCTGCACTTGTGTCGGTGTGTCCGTAGAGAAGGAGGGAGGGAGACCAGGTGCACATCGCCCATGGGCGTCACCATTGTCTTCAGAGGACAGCACCCCATCCTCACTGCAGAGGGACCCCAACTGCCAGCCTCATCTCTGAGCCCAGTATAGGGGACAATTAACAAGCACTTTTTTTTTAATTTATTAGTTTCAGGTGCACAAGACAAGGTAATACTTAGACGTTCATCATTTATATCCCTCCCACTGTGAACCCTCTCCCCCCAACCACAAAGACCTCAGTGAGGCCAACAGACAACAGAAAGCCACGTGGCAAAACTGGGAAATGAGGCAGAAAATACAAAGTCATTTCAGTTAACAATGTGGGAGAAAAAAGAGGGGAGGCCAGTGATCTGGACCAGTGCTCCCCAAACAGTAACATGGATGAAGCACCTGGGCCTCTCCTTAGATTGCAGGGTCTCATTCAGAAGGTCCAGGGGCCCTGAGGGTCCGCATTCCCAGGAGAGTCCAGGTTGCCCAGGCTCTAAAACACACCCTGTTGGTGGGATTGCGCTGGTTTAATCTCCGAAGCCTCAGACTGCAGTCATTGCCTCAGAGGCAGTCCTGGAACGTGTGTGAGAACATTCAACTAAGGGATGGCCTCCCAGAAGGTGAAGATATGCATGCACTCATTTTGAAAAAATATTTTTTGTTGCTAAAGCAAAAGGAAACATGAAGCATTTTCCTAGAAACTTTGAGGAGGAATACTTTCTTAAGAATACTTTCTTAGACACCTGGACTCTTCAGACCCCTGTGAGAAAAGCTCTTGGTGACTGCTGCACTGCCAGCAGTCTGTTACAAGTGCGTTAGCGGAAGTGGAGTGATTTTGTGTGCAGTATGGCTTTCTCACGTGCTCAGGAGTTTTACTCTCACTGTGGACCTTTTGGACAGCCTCCCTCAGTTGAATCTGTGTCATGGGTTCTGTACCCCAGAAAGTCATCCCTTTCCATGCCCAGCATCACTCCCCCCACCACCACAACCTCCCTCAGATTCAGCAGAGAAGGCCCCTGGCCAGGTATTTCCTGACCCCGCCTACTCCCAGAGGAAGGGAGCTATGATTAAACAAAACCACACCTGATTCTGGAGTCCTGGCTTCTTGGTCGAAAGAAATAGCAAGGCAGTGGGCCCTGCCTGCCCCTTCAGGGGCTGCCGCAGGCTGGATGGTGCTCACACTGGATCTTTGGCCCTGGGTGAGACCTCTGACCTTGAGAAACAGTCTTTGGTCTGCTCACTCTATTCAGACCCAGCTGTCCTGGGACCTGGCTTGGTCCCTGGGTCCCTCTGCAGCCATCAAGGAGACTTATCTTATAGTCTCCATTGGTTTTCCTACTACTGCGGGAGTGTGATCATCTGCAGCCATGGATTTTCACATGGGCTCTTGTTTAATCCTCACAACAAACTCGGGAGTGGGTCATGGCAGGGATTCACTCTTCCTTTGGCATTGAGGTGCCCGGAGCCAAGGAATCCCACATGGCTGCCCACTTCCCACAGTCCTAGAGGGTGACCAGCCATCCCAGTTCACCCAGGACTGACAGGTTTCCTAGGATACAGGGAAAGTGCTAAAGCAAGGACAGTCCTGGGCAAACCAGGGCATTGGTCTCCCTAGTGGTCAGGGACAGAGCCGAGTCTAGACTGCTCAGTTAATTGTCACAGTGGACACACCCACATAACCTCTACCCAGATCCTAAACCAAACACTACTCCCAGTTATTATCCCCCAGATGCAACTATAATCCTTGTGTCTAACGTCATGCGTTCCTTTTGCCTGTTCTTGAATTTGCTATAAATGAAATGGTACAGAAAGGAGTGTCTGGCTTCTTTGGCTTAGCACTGACTGTGAGACCGTTCGTAGTACTGTGTGTGGTGGGAGACTGCTCGTCCTCAGTGTGGTAGTCTACTGTGCAAACATCGTCCCATTTATAATCCAGTCCACATCCACGGCTTTGGGACAGATTCCCGTTGAGGCTGTTGCCAGGATTCTGTACAGGTGTGTTGGTGAATATATTTATGCATTTCTGTTGGACATATCATTTAGAACTACAATTACTGGGTCATGAGAGCACTTTATTTTTTAGGTGGAGGAACATAGTAATTTGGATAATATGTTGTAGTGTTTACTAGATTACTTTTAAAGCTAAGACCAGGAAATAGGGAAGAGTTTTTGAAATGGGGAGAACGTAACTTTTTTTTTTTTGAGAAAATGATTTTGAAGAGTAGGGCACCCTCTGGAAGGTGTTTGGGCAGGGGGTTTGAGGAGGAGGGAGGCGTGTATGAGGCAGGTAAGGAGCAGGTGTGAGGGAGGCTGGTCAGCTCTGCACAGCCGGCTGCAGCCCCCCATCAACACCCACTGCTGTGGGCCTGTCTGCCCTTTGGAACTTGTCCCGCGGGCCCTCACAGTGGGGATGGAGGTCTGGGAGGTCCCCTCCCCAGCTCACAGCAGAGCACGTGGTGCTGAAAACCCGCAGTGAGAGCCAGCCAGATTGCTTCCTTTCAGTCCCTGCTGCACAGAAATCTGGAGCTGCTTTTAGACAGAAAGGGGGAGGACAGAGACATAATTGCCTTCAGCTCAAAACAATCCTTATGCCGTATTTTGGAGTGGCACACTGGTCCCCTTCAGTTAAAAACAAGGCGAGACTAGGAAGAGAGGTGAGTGGTTGTGTTTTAGTGCTTAGGTTATTACGTGCGTTGATTGGGTTAATTCCTTCTATAAAAAGATACCGGATCCTTATGCAAATTCGGGCAATAAACGAAAGTCCAAAAAAAAAAGTTTTGAAAAAACTTCTACAAAATCCCACCACCCAGAAACAGCATTACTGCAGTTCGAACAGTCTCTCCGTCATCATGCTCTGCATATATTCCAGGTTTTATTTTAGAAACATATTCTTTAGTAGGGAAGAAGGGGGGGGCGGGGACTCAGGCAGGCCTGGAGCCAGCCAGGGATCAGGGGGTATTTCAGATGGATGGGCTGCCAGGAAGGACGAGAGCCAGAGGCCAGAGGCCAGGGGGCTCTCCCTGGCTGTGAACATTACAGAGATTAAGCCCTATCTTTGCAGGATTACAGTTCCTAATTAGGAAAGAAGGTTTACAGAAGGGGCCCTTTCAGCATTCCACAGCAGGCTTGTTTGCTTTTTCTGCAATCTTTTGGAATACTGCAGGACTTTCCGTCCTCTGGGTTTCAAACAGAAAATGTAAAGACAGAAGGAAGCAGAAGGCTGCCAAGCAAGAGCCAGGCTGCTGCTTTTTTTTTTTTTTTCTGACTTGCAAAAGGATTTATTTCCCAGTTTTCAATTTCTCTGAATTATACTAAAACAAAAACTTTATCAAGACTTATCAAATCATCATTAATTTTATCTATTGCCTTTCAGAAGCATCTGTTTAACCTGATATACGTAGAAAGGTTTAGAAAAATTTGACTACCAATGTACCATTGTTAATATAATATTTTAATAACATTCATTTATTATATACTGGCTGCTTCTTGATGGGGCTAGTTTAGGTCTGTTCAAGAACAAAAATTCATTGGCTTGTTGGAATGGTTCATGAATCAGGCATCCCATCTAATAAATATATGCTCCAAGTGGCTGTACAAGATGGAAGGGTTTTATAGGCAGAAGGATGGGACAAAGAAGTCAGAGCAAAAGAAAAGAAAGGATTATATCAGGCCAGGCACTCTTCCTTTGGGGAGCAGAGAACAGCATGGGTTTTATCTTGCCGAGTACCTCACTAGTGCTAATCTGGAAGTTTCATGTTGTCCGTTTAATGGTCACATTTCTAGAAGAGGTTGAACTTGCAAATGTCTTGATTTGCTATGGTGAGCGAAAATGACTCCATTTTGGGCCTGTTATTTTTTAACAGGTCACACACAATCACAGAGATGGGAAAGCTGGGAGCCCCTAGGAATTCAAACCCAGTACCCTTGGTGTATAAAAGGGAAAACTGAGGCCCAGAGAAGGAAAAGGAGTAGCATGTAACAGTGCAGACTTGGGGCCTGATAAACTCCCACCCTTTCCTCATTGTAATGTGAACCAGAAGGATGATCTCTGCACTCTTAAAAGATGAATCGGTGTCTTGCTTTAAGACACTTGAATGCCATCTACAAAAATCTGTTATTCAAAAATGCAAATATATTGATTAGAGTGAGACAATTCACATTACAAAGGCTTTCTTCTTTTTACAAAAGGTTTTACCTGTGGCAAGCTTTCATCACAGTATTTCAATGGGTTTTGTTTTCCAAAACTTAGTTTTCAGGTATGGCTGTATTTCCTAAGCCAAGGCCTCTTGAGGGCCAAAACAGCTCCAGAAGCGTTTGTGTTAGTTATTGTTTATGATGGTGGATTCATAAGGATTGGGGGGAAGGGACCTTAGTGAAGCCTTTATGTGGGGGGTTGATGGCTTGACAGCCCCAGATCCATCTCACAAGGCTCGGGGTCAGGGCAAAGTGAAAAGGCGGGGTGACTTGTTCAAACATTAGTAAGAATTTCAAGATCACAGCAGAAGAGCATTAAAGCAAGAGCCCGGCCTGTTTAAGGGTGGGGCCTGTGCAGCTATGAGGCCAGCCCGAGGTCAGGGCGAATGCGGGGTGGATGTTAGTGGGCAGAGGTGAGAGGTGAGCCCAGTAAGCCAGACAGCTGCTCTATTCAGCTTTGAGAGACTTTACCTTCTGAATTTTATTTGGCTTACGCTGTTGGTAAACGAGTCATCCCTGAGGCAGTGGGGGTGAACTGTATACAGAAAGGATAACATCTGTGGTCATGGACCCAGCTCCTTCCTGTGGACAGGGCCTCATGCAGGTCTGCACACTACGATTTACTTCATCTTCATAGAAATATTTGTGTAAAGTGGCAGTTAAGATACACACTCTAGAGAGAGATGCCTGGGTTCACATCTCGCTGGTTGTGAATCCTTGGGCAAGTTATTTAACCCCTGTCTGTGCAGCAGTTTCCTCATCTGTTAAACTGATGAGGGAGTTACCTGCGTTATAGGGTGGTGGTAAGAGTGAACGAGTTCATCTATTTTAATTTCTTTGTCCAGTGTCCTGGCACATAGCACATGTTTGATAAATGTTTGCTGCCGTGACGGTGATGATGGAGGAAAAAGAGGAGGAAGAGAAGTGGAAGTGGTGATCCGTCTATAGTTAAGGAGCAGGTTCTCCATTTTACAGAGGAGGAACCCGTGACACACAGATGAGGGGAATTGTCCAAGGTCACCCAGCGAATACACAGGCTGTGCCCTTTCCTCTGCCATGGTACCTCTTAGGGAAGCTTTTTTGGGGCCTAAGTGCCTCAGGCGTACTGCACTCAAGTGCAGATGGACCCCCAAACCCACGTTGCTGATTCAAGTCCGCCTTTCATGCACTGTGTGTGCTGGGCCCTCGCGTTGGTGCTGACAAGTATGCAGACGAGAAGTGGAAGGAAGTGCGACAGACAGGTGCAGTGTGGGTGCCATGTAGCACGTGCCCATCCATCGTGAGGGGGGCAGGAGCACAGGGACCTTGCCGAAGCTTCTTTGGGGCAAAGTTGTAGCCTGGGCTTTCGGCAGAATAGCAGATGGAGGCAGGGCCCTGCTGTGTACTATGTGGACATCACAAACCGAAGTAAATTCCTCCGTCTCAGCCTCACAGGCAGGTGGTGTCAAGAGGCAGGCGGCACCCCAAAAGTACAGTGAGCCCTGAGAAGAGGCTGGGCCATAAAAGCCTGGGGAGCCAAACACCCTCTTCTTTCCATGGGTGGGAGGAAAGACAGGCACAAGGGCATTTGGGGTTGCAGGGTTTTGCCAGCCCGCACCTTTGACCCCAGTTAGCACTTGAGGGGAATTGTCCCACCCTGCCCGCCCTGCCACTCCCACTCCCATTCACCTGCTCTCCTGTTCTTATCTCCCAGGGTCAGTGGACTTTCCCCTTTCATGGGTGACAATGACAACGAAACCTTAGCCAACGTTACCTCAGCTACCTGGGACTTCGACGACGAGGCGTTCGATGAGATCTCCGATGATGCCAAGGATTTTATCAGCAACTTGCTAAAGAAAGATATGAAGTAATGAGTTGAGATTTCAGCTTCCCCACTCCCTGGACTGGCGTCCAGAGGCAGGGGTTTCCTTTGCCTGTCGTGGGTCCCTCTTTACCTGAGGAGGGGAGGGTGGGCATTGTGAATGTGGGGGGAAAGGAAGGGGTCGCTTTAGAAGTACCGAACCTCACTTGAAAAGCAACACTTGGCTGAGTGTTGCAGGGAGAGTGTCAGCAACATTTACTTGAGGTAAAGTATCTCAAAGCTGAATAAACAGCTTTACTGCTTATTATATATAAATAATGATGGACCCCTTTATTTTCCATATACAGCTGTGGCCTGTAGAAGCCCTGCTGAAACCTCAGCCCCTCTTCAGGGTTACACAGGAAGTATCCTATTTATGAGTCGTCATCATATCCCCAGACTATTCTGGTTTGGTGTTTTTCATATCTAAATTATTTAAGAACTGCCTCCCTGAATGCGACCAGGTCCCTTTTCCCACTGGCCAAAGTTAGGCTGTAATCCCAGACCACTGGGCTTAGCGCTCTCCCAGCTCCATCTCTGTCCCCCCATAACAATGTAGACTGTGAGGTTCCCCACCTCTGCCGTCTGGGGCTGCCTGTGGCCTGCCCAAGTTGTCAGTGGATGAGTATATAAAACAGTCTTGAAAGAGTGGGAAGCCAGTGTGTTTAGGTGTAGAGATGTCCTAAGGCAGTGAGGAAAGATCAGACACACAAGACACTCAGTAAGTATTTCACTGAAAGAAGAATGGAAATTGACGTTGCCAAGGAGACTAGATCTGAGGAGGTGAAGGTGGAGGGGGGCTTGAGTATAGTTAGATAGAATTCATTGCTGAGGACTCTCCTTGGTGAAGGGAATCAGCTGAATTAAAGCAGGAAGGGGAGAGGGGCAATGTGTGTGTAGGGAGAGCTGGCCTGTTCCAGGAGAAAGACGTAATGGGGGTGTCAGGTGAGAGCAGCTGGCCTGTTGGGCACCTTGCCCACTCTGTAAACAGGTGGCCAGACGTGGCAGGGCCTGGCTCCAGGAATCCCGAGGAGTAGTATTTAGAATGAAGAGGCAGTTACAGGCTTTGCCCGAGAAGGGTGGTGTTGAAATTGGTGTATGACAGAGGATGAGAAGGGAGGGGCAGCCCAACTCCAGAGGTGAGCAGAAGTCACCAGGGGACTTTGTGGCCTAGATTTTGCCCCGTCCGCCTGACCCACAGATTCCCCCTGAAGCTGTTGGCCATCTTGCTTCTGACTGGGAGAAATCCTGTTTGGGACGGGAGAGCGCAGTTGCTAAAGGAACAGTGTTGGAGGGTCTCTTTCTGTCTGATTTTCTGGTTACCCATGCGTGCACCTCTTTGGTAAAGTCTTCTTTACCGTCTTGGGACCAACTGCTCCAGAGGGTACAGTCTACACTCCTTGACAGTGATGTCTTTTAGAGTTTTACTGTCTTGGTCTTTTTATCAGAAGTAGGCATGACCTAAAGAGCATCTGGGTGTTGTTGGGGGGTCTAGATTCCCTTCCTGTGTGAGGGATCCCCATTCCCAAGGTGTTTCAGGGAGATGTAAACCCCCTTCCTAATAACTCTGGTCCAAGGATGGCTTTTGTCAACCAAGCTTCATTAACCAAAGATTTGGTAAAATGAGGTATTACATATATACCTTCTTTTCTAATCTGACTTGAATTAATTCAATAATGAGCTGTGTCCCCTCTACGCTCACAAAATGGACTCACCAAAGAACTGATTTCAAATAGGATCAAGACACTGGATTCCCATAAACTCTTAAACTCAGCAAGTCTCTTCAACCAGAAATCTTCATCTATCAGCACTTTTAAAAATGTTGTTCTATAATAAATGTAATACATGTAAATTGTAGAAAATTTGAATAGAAGACAAATTAAAATAATCCATAATCCCTTTATCTAAAGATCACTGCATTTTGCTATACTTAGCAAATTTACGTATATTCATTTCTCTATGAATGTTAGCATTTGGTTCTTTGGGTTTTATTAGTTTTATTACAGTTAAGGTGATGGCCCTGAACTATTTCTAGATTCCCAGAGCTATCAGAAAGATTAAATGAGTTACAAGGCAGTTCTAAGATATATGTAGGACATACCTCTTTGAATTTTAACAGGAAAAACCTGATACTCAACTACACCATAAGACATGAGAGTTTGTGGATTCTCAGAGATTTTGGCATAATGCTTCACTCACCCCTCCACCAGACAGGGAGGCAGAAGGATTAGGCCTCCACAACCCCAGCCCCCATGTGACCAGCAATACGACCCACCCTGGAATATGGTGCCAGCCATTTCCAGACATGTCTGCCCTCCAGCACTTACCCTTCCGGGACCCCAACGGCAGGACATGGGACTCCAGTTGCTTACTTAGTGGTTAGGTCTTCTTAACACTAACCTATACTGGGTCTAGTCAGTGTAATGCAGACCAAGGGAGGAAAAAGGACAGGAGCACGGTGGTGGTCATGGTGGATGGACTAGGAGCAGAGAGCCCTGGGCTCTGCCCTGTGTGACCAGGGACAGGTGACCTCCCATTTCTGACCTGACTAGCAGTCTCTGAGGTCCCCTCCCGCTCAGAATTCCTCTGATCTCTGCTTCTATCAGAAACCGCCTGAACTGCACCCAGTGCCTTCAGCATCCATGGCTAATGAAAGACACCAAGAACATGGAGGCCAAGAAGCTCTCCAAGGACCGGATGAAGAAGTACATGGCAAGAAGGAAATGGCAGGTAACGAGGGGGTCGATGCGGATGGGAATGTTGGCCCTCCTATTTGCTTTATTCAAGCCATCCTCCTTCCCAACTTGCCCCGGCCTCACTCCAAAAATGTGTACATCTGTTTCTGAAATAGTCTGGGACCGAGACTAACATCTCATGTCTTTGGGGCTAGGGATGAGCACTGTCCCCTTGGGGACTATTTGGCAACCCTGGAGAATGTGATTCCCTTAAAGGTAGTATGATGGTCTTACACTTCTTTTCAAAGAAGGCGGCGGGCACATAATCTGCAAAGAGAGATACAGTGCCCACTTTCTAGGGAGATTTATGTTACTAGCTACGTGTTCTTGGGCAAGTGACTTAATCTTGCTGTGCCTTTGTTGTCTCGTCTGTAAAGTGAGGATAATAGCGGTACCAACGGCACAGCACTGTTGTGAGAATTATGAGATGACCTTCGTCTGGCCTTCAGCACATTGCCTGGCATATAGTAAGTGTTCAAAAATGACACCAGTGGCTAAGAGGTAGGGAGGGCTGGCTGTGTGTCAGGCAGCATTCAATACACTTTTTATACATTAAATCTTATAATCCTAGGAAGAGGGTACTATATTATCCATACTTTTCAGACAAACTGAGGCAGAGAAAAGTTAGGACAGTCACCCAGCATCACGTAGCTAGTAAGTGGGAAAGGCAGGGTTCAAACCCAGAGCCTGGCTGCAAAGCACATAGTCTTAACAGTGACACAAAATTGCCTCCCATTGTTATCAGATGGATAAAATGATAATCTGAAGCCATGGAGAATGTTTCATCAGCTATTGTATTATTTTTATTATAGCTATTAGTATTATAAAATTCCTGGGCTACTGGAGGGTACATGGTTTCTATACTCAAGGAATGTATAGTGTAATGGGGGAACTGAAGCAAATAGGCATAAAAGGACATAATGCACGCCAAGAATTATAAACTATCAGAATAGCTCTCTATACCCATATATGTGAGTCTGGACAGGAGAATGGAGCCAGTCCCACCAGACTTGGATGTGGTGATGAGGAAATACTATCAGGGCAGGAGTTTGAAGTTTGTCATGGAGCATGGGCTAGAACACGGAGAAGAGAGGGTAACAGCACAGATGGAGGGAAAGGCATACCAGCGAGAACTGGACATCACTTGGTTATGCTGACCTGATAGGAGCGGAGTCTTGTAGCTGGGCAGAAAGGGGACCTGGCATATGTGGCAGAGAAAAAGGAAATCACTAAGGGCTACTGGGACACGGTAATTTGTCACACAGGATGACTAAATCACAGTTCCCTTGAAAAGTATAACTTCACACAAAGGTAGAAAGAAGGGATGAAGGCAAACGAGGGGGCTTAGGTCTTGATTAGCCCCCACTCATATGAAGGTTTGGGTGGATCTCCTGGCCACCCTTAAGTGCCAGGTGAGTTGGAATACCTGTGTTGCTTACCTTACCCTCTAGTGCCGTTAGGATCCAGTGAAATCAGGTAAAAAATAGTCTTAAAAACAAAACAAAACAGAGTCCAGAAAAATCAAAGGTTAGCTTTATTAATGATTCTGTGGCCAGTAGATCACAAAGAAATAGCAATATTTCTGGAGCAGATGGTGTGGCTGTGGTGGGGGAGGGGCAGCCCTTGGAGGGAGTCTCACTGGGTTCTGCCTGGATGCAGCTGTGGGTTAAGGGTCAGCCTTCTCACTTAAGGCTTTCTGGGATCATTGACACATCTGCTGGGAACCACACTCCAGAGATAGGCACGCAGGAGAGATAAGGAAATGGAAGCAAATGGAATTTTTCAGCCAGATGGGTCTGGGAACCATAATTTGTGCTGATATTTTAATCACTTAAATTTTTTCTTGTTTACACTGTTATTAGTCATAGGGTTTTTCTGGAAGTGAGGGGAGAAAGAAAAGGACAGAATTCAGAGAAGGACTCTTAAAGTCATATGTTAGAATAGGTGGTAGCATTTGGAAATGATTTTTCCACAAAAACAGTGGTTAGGTTGCACTAAAGTAGACCACAGAATCGCATTTGACCCACAATGTCCCTGAAGCATAATTTCACTGGTAATAGTGCTGCTGCATCTGACCATCTTGTGTTACGTTGCTTCCATAGAAAAATGCTTTCCCCATTTTTAACTCCAGGTACCAGTACCATAGCTGCCCTAGAATAGGGGGTTCCCTCTCAGAGCAGGGAGGTTCTGTGTGCTGGATGGGCAGGGTGGAATGGAGTGGAACAGAGTACGATGGATTATGATGGAGGGAGAGGAGCAGGGCAGTCCCAGGTGATCCAGAACTCTCTATAGTTGCACGAGAAAAGTTCCTTGTTATCATTCTGGCCTTTTCATAAAAGGCCGGGGAGGGAGGAAGTAACATGGGAACAAATCCCTGCACACTAGGTAATGTATAAATGACTGATCGTATTATTGAACTTTGAATGAAGTTATTCTAAACGAGGATGTGTTCTTCCATTTATATCAAAAGAATTGTTTAAAACCATGGTGGTGATTAGTAGCATTGAGAGTGGATAAATTGAGCAGGATAACAGGGCTTCTGCTTGCAAAACTAGAAGCCAAGGCCCAGGAATCGGAGGCCCGTGGACAGCCATCTTTGTTTTCTGGAAACCACAAAGACCCCAGCCGTATGGATCAAAGGGCCACAGGGAGAAAAGCTTTTGGCTCAGTAGAGTACACAGTATTCTTGACCATCACATTTGGGTATTATGCACTTCTCACAGGAAATCCTAGTCTTGGGGCTGTTGGTATATGCAGGGTCTACGACAGCTGGCTGGCTCTACGGTGACCAACTTGCCCCATTTGCCAGGGACTGTCTCAGCTTTAGTATTGAAAGACCCTCATTCTGGAAAGCCCCTCAGTCTCGAGCACGCTGGGCTAGTCACCTCGCTGGCTCTCATGGGGGAGGGTGTCTCAGCTGCATTAAGGAGGCCAGTACAGCTACCTGCCTTGGCCATTGCCCTCAAATAAGAAGACTTCCTCAAAACAAGGATGGAATTTAGAAAATTGAAACTTTGCTGTCTTGATGTTCCAAAAATTTCCGAAGGTCTTGGTCTAGTAAAACAACAACCAATTTTCAGCTCAAAGGCATGAAAACTTGAAGACTAGAACATACATATATATATATATATATATATATATATATATACATATATATATATATATATATATATATATATGCCGTGTTCCCCCAAAAATAAGACCTAGCCGGATAATCAGCTCTAATGCTGGTATTGTTTTACTATAAGACCCAGTATAATATAATGTAATATAATGCCAGGTTTTATATTAATTTTTGCTCCAAAAGACACATTAGAGCTGATTGTCCAGCTAGGTCTTATTTTCCGGGAAACGGGGTGTGTGTGTGTGTGTGTGTGTGTGTGTGTGTGTGTGTGTGTAATATATACAGTATATATATGTTATATATAATACATATTATATATATATTTCTATATTATATATATTATATATATATATATTTCTTTTCCAATTTATTTTTCATAAGTCAGTTTCCAAAGATGGAATTCTGATGTAGATTAGTTTTAAATCTTTTCCTTGGGATGCACTTCTCCCTTTCTTAGAAATGATATGCTATCTTTCCATCTGATGTAAATTTTCCCCCTATGTGTGGTCTATTTGTTAATGTGAATTTGCTGCCCCCTCAGAAATGTTGTCACCCTTTGATTTGCCTTGTTCTGGTAAGTTCCTCTCAGTTGTTTTGTTCATAGAAGAGGCGAGACTTCATTATTCCGCACCAGACAAGTGAAGACAGTCCTGGGCAGTCACAATCCAGGTGTTTGGAATTAGGGAGCCAGGGTCCAGGGGGCTGCTCCCTGTGACAAGTATGAATCCTAGTCTTTCTGGGGAAGACTAGAGCTGCAGGGAGATTTGAATCTGCTGGTCCAAGGACATGAGGCCCAGAGAAGGGAAGTGACGTGCACCAGGTAACACAGTCATCAGTGGGCCAAGAAGTAACCTGTTCCGTGTTGGGAACGGACCCTCTGGTTTTAGAGACTCCTGACCCAGCGCAAACCAATCTGTGTGGGATAAAGGGAACCAAGAGATGAGAGGGGTAGAGTCTGAGAGTTTGGCCTATGAGGAAGCAGCCTGTCTGAGGTTGACTCTGGATGGAGGGCTGCCGGCCTTGTACACCTCTTACGGGTTCCTGAGGTCACAGTAAGCTCTCATGGGAAGAGCTGGGTGTCTCCACACTCCAGCTAGCACAACAAACAGATCAATGACATCACCATTAATAGCCTCCTCCAGAAGAACATGCACGTTTGCCAAGTGGTCTCATTCTCTGCAGGACTACAGTGCCCCTGCACACAGTGAAGTTGGTCAGTCATCGTCCCTCACCTTCCTCCCCTACTCATCACCTCCACCTGGGGCTTCTTGGGTTCAGTTCAGAGTGACCCAGTTTCACCGTGCTGGCAGAGGGCCAGAAGCATCCCCACACCACACAGGGATGTACTGAGAGGGCGGATGGCCAGAGGACAGAGCAAAGTGGAATGTCTGTCCAAAGAGCATGAAAATAGTCTGCGACAAAGATGGCAAAACAGAAGAGTGATTGTGGTAACAGCAGTAGGTCTCAGCTTAAACCACACACATACACACACACACGCACACACTTTTCTGTATGACTCCTTAGTGCCCTGAAATTATTTACTTTCAAAATAATCTTTTTACTGAAGCATACTGGCTTTCCAGATATTCCAAAATTGTGAGGCTTTACTGAAATACTTGAATGTCTGAAGTTAATTCAGGAGGGAAATGGCTTTGGCCGTGTGCGGTCCAGTGGCTGAAAGCTCGCCACGTGCCTGTGTACAGACGGTGTCCTCCCTCTCTCAGCGGCCAGTCTGCGGTGACATCTCTACATGTGCAGCATCTGGATGCATGAAAAGATGCTTTGGGTGCAGGAGTGGGAAGAGTTGGTTATACCTTAGTTTCTTACTTTAGTCATTCCATGAATCTTAGAAAAGGGATGAGAAACTTTAAAGGTGAGAAACATATTCACATGGTACATTATTGGGGATTTTGTGACCTAAACAAATCCTGTGCTTCCTAGAATCTTCACAATGCCAAGACATTTTCCTCTCAAGTTCTGGCCTCGTTTTCAGCAGAAATTCTGTCCTCTCCCACGGTGCCTCATCTCAGAAAAGCAAAGTGCCGTTGCTTTTCATTTCGCCGGGGCTTCTTTTTGATGCCTGGGTGTACATCAGGGAAGAGCACCGCTCCGTAACTGTGCATTCACAGGCTTATGCTGAGGCCAGCCAGACTGTTTCTCGAAATCTCTTAAGTATCTGAATCATAAACAGAACTCAATGAGACCTTGGTGATCATCTTGTCCAACCCCCGCCTTAACAGAGAAGGAAACTGAAGCCCAGAGAGGTTAAACGACTTGCATAAGGTCAATAGAATGCGCTTTTTCCCTCGCATCAGAACCCGTGGGATCTGTAGTAACTATTCTCTTGACCAGTGAAAATCCTCACTAGCATTGTTTTACGAGAAACAGCCCCACTGGGCCCCGTCAGCAATAAGTCTTTGGAGCTGTCTCAGCCTGCAGTTGCTTTATATAAACTATCCCTTTTATGGGAGTTGAAGCACAGTATGAAAAGGGTTTTTGTCTCATGTTGACCTTGTTTAGTCACATTAACGCACACATTGGTTCCAGGCCCCATTCCATTCTCCGAACATCTTCTGACACATAGATAGTGCTGAGCAGAGCAAGGCTGGGCTCACTGCTCTGGCACAGCTGCACCACTGCGGAGGCCCTCGTTTCAGGGACAGCGCTTCTCCAGAGCTGGGCTCTTCTCTCTCAGCTCCACTGCCCAGCTGGAACCAGGGACGCGGCCTGAGTCCAACCCCAGTGTCTATTTTCCAGAAAACGGGCAATGCTGTGAGAGCCATTGGAAGACTGTCCTCTATGGCAATGATCTCAGGGCTCAGTGGCAGGAAATCCTCAACAGGGTCACCAACCAGCCCGCTCAATGCAGAAAAACTAGAATCTGAAGGTAAGGTGCTCCAGGAAGATTTCCTCCAACCAGTTGGTGAAAAAGGAAGGGCTGGGGGACGGAGGGGCATTTTGAGGGTATTTTTGAGGGGTGGGGGTTGTTTTTTGATAAGACAAACTACAAGGATAAAATTCAGCACTACTTTCAGGTTGCTCTGACAACAGTTACTAAGTCTGTTAATTACTCTTTAATTGTTTAACCTTAGGTTTAACGATTTGCTGCGGGAAAATTATTATTTGTCTAATTAAACTAGATGACCTCCGCTATTATTTTCCTTATATTGTACATAAGAATTATCAAAGACTGTATTAAAAGTTTCCTTTTTTTTCTCATTACAAAAGTGATACTTAATATGTTGACAGACAAATATAAAATTGAAGTCACAGGTGGTAGTGTACTTTTTAAAAATATCCTATTTTTGTACCATCTTTGTGTTTTTCTTTTAAACAAAAATTAACTCAGTCCATATTCATTTGCCACTTTTCATGCTGCGAAAACATGTCATCTGAACTGGGTAGACTGATTGGCAGCCCCCCACCCCCAACCCACCCCAGACCAGTACAGTAAGTTTCTTGCCCTCCGCTTTGGAGACGCTGCTCCATCCATCAGCTCAGTGAGTGCCTCGGCCTCTGCCTGCTTCAGATGCATGCAGGGCCAGGTCTGTCCCTTATTTTCTTGAGGTGCCTCATTTGGCCAGAGACACCCCTCCACCCCCCACTGCCTGGTGCTGTTGGTATCCAAAGGTGAGAAGCTGAGCCCAGCTCCCTTTTGCACAAAGGCAGTGTCATTGGTGAGGCAGCTCACTGGGCCGCTCTGATGTCACCAGGGATGGAGCCTGCAGCACATGGGTCTATTCCCTCCGGATCCGCTCCTGCCATTCCCAGATGATCCACAAATAGCCTAAAGGGGAGGGAGAGAATATAGGAGCCCCTCCAAGTTCCGGCTTTTCCCTGGACCAATCCCAAAACCCGGTCCCCAGTCATAAGTGAGGACAATAGAACTGCTGGCAAGTCAGAGATGCCTCGAGGACTGGCTCCTCCCTTCTGAGGAACAGGGAAGGGCCTGCCGCTGCAGGAGGAGGATGAGGGGTACAGATCAGGAAGGCTGGTGTGCTTTCCTCCTTCTTAGATACCTTCAACTAAATCTTAAAACCGATGAAATGCAGCCAAAAAGCCTTTTTAAAGATGATTTCTTTTTTCAACCTGTCAGCATAAGGAAAGGGGGGAGTCCAAACATTTCCCCAGTTTGGTCACAGTTCTCTCTTCTGCCAAAACCATTTGGCAGCAGGACAGCATATCCCCGGGAGGAAGGTGTGTGTATGATTCAGTCCTCTAAGCTGCATTATTTGCTACATTCGAGTTACTCTTTAAAGAAAAATGTAAAAGTCAGCTTTTTTAAACTAGGGAAGAAGAGAGAACAAGGGATGAAGAAATGACCATGTGCTCTTCCCGGTTTTCTAGGAGATGTCTCCCAAGCTTTCCTGGAGGCTGTTGCCGAGGAAAAGCCACATGTGAAACCGTATTTCTCTAAGACCATTCGTGATTTAGAAGTTGTGGAAGGAAGTGCTGCTAGATTTGACTGCAAGATCGAAGGTAAGTTGTAGCTGTTCTTCCCTTGACTACAAAAGGGGTTTGACTGGCTGATGGGCCCCAACTGTGTGCCCTGGGCAAGATGTCGGTTCTGGGCAGCCTGGGAACAATTTGGAACAACCAGGCAGTGAGGGTAACTGGGTCAGGAGGAGGTGGCCCCATGCTGCCCCTCCACCCCCTCAAGGTTAGCACCATTCAGTGACTTACCTAGGGGCACATTTGATGTTTCACTTACTTACATCAGCCACTTGAGTCTACTTGACATAGACCCAAGTTAAAGGTGGTTTCTCATGGACGTCTTTGGCTACGGAACATGCTTAATGAAATAAAGTCTGCAAGCTTCTGGGAAGCACATGCCTGCAAAAGGCTCTCAAAGGGAGGTTGGCGCAAAGAGCATAGGATGTGGAGTTGGGGGTTGATCTAACTTCTGAGCCTCACATGTGAAGTGATGTCTAACGCACTGAGTGTCTCTGGGGATTCTGGGAGATGACCTATGTGAAAAGGGAAACCTTTTAAGTCTTTTAAAGATGTCATGGAGTCTTAGGAAAATCTGTGGGCTTGGTAAGTGCAGAGAGAGTATGCAATGTGACCTCAAATTGAGGAAAGTTGGGACCCAGGCCCCGTATCATCTTCCCCACGCTTCTCTGTCTGCCGGGAATAATGTGGCCCTAAGTTTTTAGAGCTCAATGGACCTTAAGGGATCTTAGCATAGCACCTGAGAAATTAGCAACGTTGGTGACACAAAGCATTTCAGTTACCACAGAATGTAACATTCTAGAAAGACAAAGGGCAAGATCAGACAGGCTTCGAGTCTGTGACTGCCGTGTGCCAAACAGCGTAGAGGGTTAGCTCCCATTTCAGTCTGACCAAATAAAGCACAGAGGTTCATTAAGCAACATTTCTAAGCCTGTGTGGCACAGGACAGCAGTCAGAACCAATCGTGGCTCCCACTTTGGAAGAGTCTCCAGCAGTATGACTAGATAATGCCTTTTGGGTAAAGTAACCCAAAGTTAGGGATGAAAAAACAATTTTTGTCCTTCATCATTTTATTATCCACCACAATCTTTCTCTCTTTTCATTCAGTTTGAAAAAATGTGACGTGCTCCCTTTGCTAGTGTGAAAGTGCTCAGATTGGGGGGTTCTGCTGAAAGCTCTGGGGCCACTGCTTATAACCCCACCATCACCACAGTCTTTGGGTCTTCTGAAGTTCTTTCATTTTTCCTTTGTCTATTTAAAAAACATTATTATTACATGATTGTCATCTTTGTACTTACTTTTTCCCCTTTGGTATTTGTACAACTTTGACTGGAGGGCTGAGGAGAAATTAAAGTAGTTGGACACTGTTTTAATTAAAACAAAATTCCACTTGAAAAGAATGTTAGAATTTTTTATGTTCTTATATGTAATTTTTATTCTGGTTGGGGTTAAATTATTTTCCTGTAAAAATATTTCTTCAAATTATGTATTTTAAAGGCATATCATAGATAGATAGATAGATAGATAGATAGATAGATAGATATAGATATACATAGATAGATAATTTTTAATGCTGAACTTTGAAGAAACATGATTAAGTCATAAAATTAAGCTAATCAATGTGCAATTTCCAGTTATCTACAGGCAGATTTTCTGTCTTTGGGTCAGACTAAGACAAATATTGCTTTATTTTTCTTAGCAATGTTATCAGCTCCTCTAACTTATGTTTTATAGAGCTGTCATCAGCTTTGAGTTATAATTTATATACCATACAATTTACCCATTTTAAGTGTACAATTCATCAGTTATTGTTAGTAAATTTACAGAATTGCAATCATTACTACAGTCCAATTTTAGAATATTTCCATCACCCCCAAAAGATTCCTTGTGCCCATTTTATTTGTTCTGAATCTTATTTTTTATTTAAATTTATTTACATTCAACTTTTATACAAGATGAAAAATTTTCTTTTAATCCCAGAAGATACTTAACTCTAGGCTTGTAGTTGGAGATGGGGCTGTGGTCCAGGTAATGCTCTGTATCTGCATAACGGTGGGAGGCCGTGCAAGCCCCACGTGGACGGGAAACGGGATGACTGCAGATTACCTTATGTGGGGTTTCACGTATTAGTATTGACCATACTTGCCCGTATTCAAATGTAAGTATCAAAACAGATGCTAAAAGCCAACATAATTTTTTTTCCCTTTACCATCTTAATCAATAGAGGTAGCTTGGGAGTTGCTTGCATAAATTGATAGGAAATTTTTTGAATAACAGTTTGTGCTACCTGTGCTCTCTCCCTGTGATGCAGGATACCCAGACCCCGAGGTCGTCTGGTTCAAAGACGACCAGTCGATCAGGGAGTCCCGCCACTTCCAGATAGACTACGATGAGGATGGGAACTGCTCTTTAATCATTAGCGATGTTTGCGGGGACGACGATGCCAAGTACACCTGCAAGGCTGTCAACAGCCTTGGAGAAGCCACCTGCACCGCGGAGCTCATCGTGGAAACCATGGAGGAAGGAGAGGGAGAAGGGGAAGAGGAGGAAGAGGAAGAGTGAAACAAAGCCAGGGAAAAGCAGTCTCTAAGTCACATTACAAAGACTATTTCTCTAAAACTCAAAAAGTCCAAGATAGTAACAGCACCTAGTGTGATAGATGATTTAGTTAGGTCCTTTGGGGGTCTGTTCTTCAGCAACGGCAGTTGATACCTAGCAGCGTCATTGATGGGCATTAATTTGAGTTGGCTGGTACGTAAGATACTAGTTCACCTAGATGTCATTTTGGGAAATCACCAGTAACTTGCCTGACCAGTTGATTTTAGAGAGAAAATAACCCAAAGTCACGAATTCCCCAACTGAAAGCAGTCATCAAAAATAAGGCCCTGCAGCCACAGCTCAGCCCAGAGCGTCCCTGGTGATGGGGGTCTCCCCTTCCCAGCTCCCAACTCTGGGAACAGGGTCTTCTCCAGTACTGCAGCCCTTCATTCGGAAAGCAGTTGAGCCATTTTAACTTATGAGGCACATTTTATTCCAAAGTGTACTGTAGACATTCAGACTTTTCATTTCCCCCTTTCTACCTGCCAGTTTTTCTGGAAGTGAATCTGCCATGAGTTTAAGCACTAAGAACATTACACTTCTTAGATTCTGAAGACAGGTCCCCTGCTCATGGATGGCTGCCTTCCCCAGGAAAACAGAATCTCCTTTCTTCCCAAATCCATAGGAAATCTAAACTTATCCCCTCTTTGCAGATGTCTAGCAGCTTCAGACATTTTTACAAGAACCCGTGAAACGAAATCCTTGTTAATGTGCTTTTCTTCTGAAACCAGGATTCATTGCTGTTATAGATCAGCTTTGCATGTGTGGTAAAGATTTTTCTGTTTGAATGTATGAAAAACCAGTTTGGTAAAAAGTTACTCTTATTTATTGGCCACTATGAAACAGATTGCAACTGAGGAGGAGCTGTAGAACTCTACATACTTTGGAGTCCCCGTCAGTTCAATACACCTTCATTGTAAACACTCTCCAGAGAGCTCTACCTACATTTTGGGTTCCACAATGGTTTTTTTCTTGAATGTGCACCAATCATGCCTTGCCCCCAACCTATATTCTTAGACCTGAACATACACTCAGACTTGCATCTTTAGAAATTTTTAACTTTCTTTCACTACATTGGCACTTAAAATTTTCTTTCTAAAACTTTTTGGAGGTCATAAACAAAGACCATAAACTGATATGCCTAATACATTTCCTGTGCGTGTGTGTATAACATTCCAAATACTTTATTCTTTTCCACTGTTTGTAAAATGCAGCGATTTAATATTTCAAGGGACTTTCTAATAGTTCCTTTAGAACCAATTTTAAATTACTTCAGTGCAATCCTACACATTATCAACATTAGAATTTTCGTATTGCTTAGTCTTATGTTATCGTCCATTCTATCTTACCTGCTTTTTGCTGCTAGTTTCAAATTGCCAGTATTGTTTTGCTTTTAAACAGTTACAATATTTTTCATGATAGCCACTGTATTGCCACAGTTTATTATACCAAAGGGTGTTTAATTTTATTTAGAGCATTCAAAGCTTTTTTTCATCACTTTTAATTGTGTTAGACTAGAATCTGTGTGTGCGTGTATGTTGTACGTGTGTGCGCATGTGTGGTGTGTACGTTTGTTTACAGGTTTTCAATGCCTTCCTGAAATTGTGTTAATGTTCTCCCAGTTTATTATGCCATCAGAATGGTACATGAGAACACTACAACTGTAGTTAGCTCACAATTTTTAAATAAAGGATATCACAGTGCGTGCTTTTTGTTCAGTCTTTGCAGAACTTCTCTTTCTTCCCATGCCACCAGTTGTAGACGACCCAGATAGACCTTGGAAACTAAAAACAAATGCTGTGCGCACAAATGGCTTATGTGGCTGTGTTTTACTGAGGAACAGCATGACTTTATACTCGGTAGCCTGCTCTGCACATTTAGTGCCAAATTTCTCTCGAGCATCAGTTTGGTTCAATTACGTTCTAGATATCTATAGTCTCCTCATCATGCTAAATCTATATAACATTTTCAGCATGTGACAGAATTGTAGCCATCATTAATATTATTTACCAGAGCTTGTTTTGCATTTGTAACTTTGATGTAATTTATTATTAGCAGCCACGCGCTATCTTTTCATGTCTTGATATGGAAGCATTTGTTATCACTAAACTGTCATTCCTGCTTTTTATAGGAAGTCTGTTATCAGATGTCAGATGGTGACTCCCCCGTGTCTTGAGTGGCCAAATATTGTAGATATTGTAGAAAAAATTAAGACATGTCATCAAGTGTTGGACTAGATGATTCTTGATTCCACAGTGTAGTCTGGAAAGAAAAAATCCATTCTCCAGTTAATAAATATTTAAATTTTTTCATCTTTTTTTTTAGACAACCACAATCTACAAAGTTTCCTAGTGAGAAAATTGTTTTTAAAGAAAAGGACTTGTTATTCCTTGCTAGAGAAAAATGTACCATATATATTCTGCACCAGGAAAAATAACGAATACATTTTCTTCCTTTCCATTTTCATTCCAAACGTATAAAAAGCAATCCATTGATTGTTCCTTACATTGCAGAGCTTGACATTGAATGATATTTCTATATATAACTAAAAAGACATGCTGACTGTTGTCAGCTGGACCTTAATTTATATAAAGTCTCTTTTCCTTTTCCTCAAAATGTTTTGAGTTGTACTTTTCACATCTGACCTGCTTTTGATAAATCTGTGCATTGAGTATAAAGGAGGTAAAGGATAATCGAATTCTAAAGAATCGTAATTCTCCACGTTTCAAGAAAATAAAAGTAATACTACTTTCTTTACCTCATGAGAACTCCTTCTCTGTATTGGAACAGGAAGGCTAGTAATGTCTGTGGCAGTCATTACTGAGGCTCTTTGCCCCCAGCACAGTCAGGCCTGCATTCCTGGCTCCCGGGCTAGCTGGGACTGTGTGACAGGTCCTGGTCAGTGAGCTGTAAGCAGGGTGATGTGCATTCCCTCTGGGCCAGAACATTTAGGTACTGGTGCAGACCTCTCCGTAATCACTGCCAGCGTGTGAGATGGGGGCTGCTTTATCGACTTGGGTCCCCAACCACCCGACATGGGTGCATAACACAAACAAGAAATAAATCACCAACATTTTAGGGTTCTTCGTGGCTGTGACATAACCTAAACTACCCTGTGATAAAGTCATCACCATATTCTAGATCTGTTCTGACCAATATGGTAACCACGTGTCACAAGTGGCTATTTAAATGTGAATTAATTTTTTAAAAAATAAAGCTTAAAATTCAGTTCCTCAGTTGCACCGGCCACATTTCAAGTGTCCAATTGTCACATATGATTATAGTGGCTACCTGTTGGACACCACAGATTAGAACTTGCTGTAAAGTTCGATCAGACAGCACTGTTCTAGATGGACTAGGAAGGAAAAAGAAACTCCAAATTTTACATTAAGTATGGCTGTCACTTTTCAAATTACTGTGAAATTAAAACTTAAAAGTTTGTGTGAACTCAATCTGGAGAATAAGTGTGGTCTAGAGTTTCATCAATTGTATTGGATAATATAAACCCAATACTTAGGTTATCGTATTTGATTCTTTATATTCTTTTTCCCCCAGTTTTTAAGACATTTTTAAAGTACCAGTTTTGTGCTTGTCACCCACAAAATCTAAATAGACCTCCAATTCACAAGCAATTACTAGATTACTTGTGATATGAAACAACCAGCTACACCCAAAATCTCCTGTTTTTGAAAGTTGGGGCTATTTGAGATGGGGGCACCCAATGGCGACATCCGAGACAGATGCTAAGAAGGAGAGAGACAGGGTCACCGGGGCAGGGTTTCCTTGACAGTGGAAGGGGAAGCGGCCATCCTGACAACCACAATCATTTTAAATGCAATGACTTTGATCATAACACCCTTCCCACTGGAATTAGAAATACCCAGGAGCTCGATAGCGTTTGAAGACAACATTAAATTTTTAACTGCTGGTTTGAAATTTTAGCCCATAGGCCTTGCCTGTGTTCCCAAAGGTCACACATTGCAGGAAAGGCTTCGTGTCGTCTCAGTAGTGGTCACAAGCATATGATAAAATCTTCACATTGTTTGCCTCTCTGTGACTACACTACTTCCAGTTAGAGAGAACTAAGGAAGAAGGAGGTTACAAATTAACCTAAGTCGATTTGGTCACTCACATTAATCAGCTTCTTTTAGGCAGACATCGGTAGCCTCCGAAAATCAGGATAGGTTGAGCTATAGGGTTTCTCCACAGCCTAGCTCCACATGGTATTTCACAGGGAAAGGTAGCCTCAGGCCAAATTCATCAAACATTTATTAGCAAGCAGTTGTACAGCCTATTCTGTAAACTCCATGAAGTCCCAGATCTGTCTCTCCAGAAAGCAGTTTATCTGTTCACTTAAGGCAAATGCTGCAGGATACTAGGGCAGGATCCAGCCAACTCGGTTAATCAGCCAAAGAGTTCCAGCTGTACATCTTACTGGAGCTGTGTGGCTCACATGCCTCAGCTTCCTCACCTGTAAAATTATAGTAACAATCGTTCCTACCTCATAGGTTGTAATAAAAATGCAATGAGCTCCTGCACAGTACCCCATCTTTATGGCAAGCCCCTTTTATGTTGGCACTCAGGGATGTTACACTATGTGTCATGCGGGGCGGCCTGCAGGGTCTCAGCTCTGGCTCCCCACACACGAACACAGGACATGGTGAGGCCAATAAAGAACCCCCACGGAGACATAGGTAGGGGAGTCACACCACTATAGTCTCACTGGGGCTAGATTCACACAACGTGCGACCTGCTGTCCGCTTTTCTGCCAACCGTCCGACTCTGACTTCCCTCAACTCTCCTCCACTCCTCGAAGTAGCTGCGGCAGTTATATTAGTGGCCAATGGCTCAATGGTTACAGCTGACGGCCAACTAGTCACAGCTGACGGCCATCTACTACCCGAGCCGGTACCTTTCCACATGAGGCCGAGAGCCCAGAAACTGCACTCCTGGCTCTGTCCCCACACTCCATCCCTACAGGGTCTCGCCTCACAATCTATGTGACAAGCATCTTCTGCGAGGGGCCCTGTGTGAGGAGCCTGGAGGTGAATGCAATATCATAGACACAGCCAGCCTCTCTGGGAACAGCCAGGGTTTCTCAGGACACCACCAGTCCTTCTGGGCACAGCCAGACTTCCTGGGCTTCTTAGGATACCACCAGTCTCCCCGGGCACAGCCAGGGCTCTCAGGGCACTGCCACTCTCTCTGGGCATAGCCAGACCTCCTGGACTCAGCCAGGGCTCTCACATATTCTCAACGGCTGGTGCCCGGTAGAAACACAAAAGAAAACATCCGCCAGTTCCACTACATGGTGGTAAGTTCCAAGTAAACAGTCAAGCTGTCCATTAAATTAGGGATAGAAGGCAATTTCCCACAGTCCATAGTCATTCGCTAGGGCTGTCCTGGGGGTGAGGGATGACCTTGACCCCACCCTCATCTCCCACAGAGGACTCAGCAAGCGTTTCCTCCTGGGACTACAAGTTCTGCATCCGGGCTGCCTCAGAAAGCACTTCCCAGCCCACAGGGCCACAACGACCTTCGACCTTCGCTTTCTCCATCTTATGCTGGTTGGGGAACCGTCCACGTCTTCCCACCCCTCCTCTGGGGTCCAGCTCTCCAGCAGTTGCTTCTCCTGGTCTTCCTGAGACTGAGTGTTCATAGGCACAAACTGTACCACTGCCCTTTGGAGAGCTTTGGCCGGCACCATACACTGCTCACTGCACCATTTGTCATGCGGGACGGCCTGCGGGGCCTCTGGTCCCGCTCCCCACATAAGAACGCAGGACATGGTGAGGCCAAAAAGGAACACCCACAGAGACATAGGTAGGGGAGTCATACCACTATATTCTCGTTGGCGGCTGGGTTGGAGACACAGGAAGCAGGAGCCACACTGTTCGCAACCCTCACTGCACTGCTTACAGGCTCAGCCACTATTTTCTTGCTAGTCCCCATTTTCTGCTCGTGTAGCCACAGCAGTTATATTAGTGGCCAATGGCTCACTGGTTACAGCTGACGGCCAACTAGCCACAGCTGATAGCCCTCCAATCACAGTTGATGGCCATTTACTACCTGAACCAACACCTTCCCACGTGAGGCCGAGAGCCTAGAAACTGCACTCCTGGCTCGGTCCCCACAGCTCCTGCCTCCTGTGTCTCCACCCCAGCCGCCAGCGAGACTATAATGGTATGACTCCCCTACCTATGGCTCCGTGGGTGTTCCTTTTTGGCCTCACCATATCCTGCGTTCTTATGCGGGAGCGGGACTAGAGACCCCGCCTGAGGACACATCACGTGACAGTCAGAAACATCCTCTGACAGTCCTCAAGGAACTGATTACACTTCTGCAGAATCAAAACAAGTATTTGAGAAAGTTGCATACTTCATAAAACTTTCATGATATAAAAGGATACTTTTACATAATGAAAGATGAAAAGAATTATTTAAATTCCACCCACCTCCCAATAAAGAATCTTCAAAACAACGTTCCCATGCAATTGTACAAAAAATAATTGCTGTGATTAGGAAATGCTATAACTGCCCTCTTGTTCTAAGGAAAATTTTAACTCCCAGTTCCTAAATATTTTCTTCTTCATAGCCAAAGAAGAAAAGCTCATCTGGCTGCATAAGTCTTATTTTCCAATCAAGGAGAAATTTCTCAGGTAAGCTTGACTTGAAACAAATCGCAGTTAACCTTTACCCTACAGGGTTCCTAATTTTTCATTGATATTTACAGAAGCTAACTCACATTGACTTGTTTCTGACAGCTTATTAGCCACAGATCACGTGGGCTCTGCCATGCAGTCCCAGGAGTAGGCTGGAAAGAGATCCTTTTCAAATTGTCTAGAAAGCTCAAAATGGAGGCTCCTAATGTCTACAAAACCAGATCAGGGTTTAAAAAATGGGAAGCTACCATGGTAGAGAAAAGGCCAAACATGAACTACTAAAGACAAGCAGTAACTCTGTTCTCGTCGGAATTCCCATTAAACTGAGATTATGGGAACAATATATATATATTTTTAAAAAGCTACAAATATGGGAGAAGACAGATGAGAAATATCAGAAGTTTGGAAGACGGAAAGCAAACGAATGAGTGGGTAACTGAATTAGAGCAGAGAAGCTGAAACCTGATTTCCTGCAAAGGAGGAAGCCAATACGAAGGCAAGTCCGTTTTGCCCTGAAGAATCCCCAAAAGCTAGAGACTGGAGGAACCAGGTAGCTACAAAGGGGAGCCTCAAAGGGAATGTAAGGTATCAATTCACTGATGCAAACCAAGGCCTTTAAGGTCAAAGCAGATCAAAAGTCCAACTAGGAGCCAAGGCAGAGGTAGGATGGGACAATTAGCAGTTGGGACAGCATGGGTCCAGAGACCAAGAGGTTAGTCTGAACATGTCAATAGTATCCTCAGTCAAAGTACAGAAAAAGAGCCGGATCCTAGAAAAGCATTTGCTTGTTTGAGTTTTTAAAGACAGATAAGCTCCTTTAAATTTGTTTTCCAATAAGCCAAATTGTTGGGCTTTCAATAATGTACCCTCTTTATGAAATGTCTTATATTCAGTTATTTAAAGTAGAAGCTTGGTTAACTAATGTCTATTTAATCCAACTTGTCCAATTTAACCACAATTTTCATTTCCTCTGTAAGTTAACCGATGCCCACATACTTCTCTTCCCACTGAGTTGTATATTTACCAGGCAGCAGTGGGTTTGTTCTTAAATTTGCTTGACGCCCGTTCTACTTATAATCACATAATTTAATTACGTGTCATATAAACCAACAGACACAGGGTGCCAAAGGTAAGACTAATTGTTTCTACGGAAACTAAATTGAGACTATTGATCATACATGGCAGTTTGAACACTTACATTTATCGCCTGTCTCCCTAAACCTCACTAAGATGAAAGTAAAGGGCTAAAGGGCCTAAACTTCTAAGGGCAAAGAATGAGAGAGGTGATACATACATAGATTTGAGTAGTTGACAAAATTTTGGGATCGAATAATTGGTAATTAAGTTTCAACTTTTTCTA